>NC_140989.1:169773081-170373081 GCF_052327205.1 Somniosus microcephalus | reverse complement strand
ATGAGTTACTGGACTGTCCATTACAGCGCCCTTTAATGAGTAATTGGACTGTCCATTACAGAGCCGTTTAATGAGTTATTGGACTGTCCATTACAGAGTCCTTTAAAGAGTTACTGGACTGTCCATTACAGAGCCCATTAATGAGTTATTGGACTGTCCATTACAGAACCCCTTTATGAGTTACTGGACTGTCCATTACAGCGCCCGTTAATGAGTTAATGGACTGTCCATTACAGAGCCCTTTAATGAGTTATTGGACTGTCCATTACAGAACCCTTTAATGAGTTACTGGACTGTCCATTACAGCGCCCTTTAATGAGTTATTGGACTGTCCATTACCGAACCCTTTAATGAGTTACTGGACTGTCCATTACAGCGCCCTTTAATGAGATATTGGACTGAACATTACAGAGCCCTTTAATGAGTTACTGGACTGTCCATTACAGCACCCGTTAATGAGTTAATGGACTGTCCATTACAGCGCCCTTTAATGAGATATTGGACTGAACATTACAGAGCCCTTTAATGAATTATTGGACTGTCCATTACAGAGCCCTTTCATGAGATACTGGGCTGTCCATTACAGAGCCCTTTAATGAGTTACTGGACTGTCCATTACAGCGCCCTTTAATGAGTTATTGGACTGTCCATTACAGCGCCCTTTAATGAGTTATTGGACTGTCCATTAGAGCACCCTATAATTATTTACTGGTCTGTCCATTACAGCGCCCTTTAATGAGTTATTGGACTGTCCATTACAGAGCCCTTTAATGAGTTATTGGACTGTCCATTACAGCGCCCTTTAATGAGATACTGGACTGTCCATTACAGTGCCCTTTAATGAGTTACTGGACTGTCCATTACAGCGCCCTTTAATGAGTTATTGGACTGTCCATTACAGCGCCCTTTAATCAGTTATTGGACTGTCCATTACAGAGCCCTTAAATGAGTTATTGGACTGTCCATTACAGCGCCCTTTAATGAGTTACTGGACTGTCCATTACAGCGCCCTTTAATGAGTGACTGGACTGTCCATTACAGAGCCCTTTAATGAGTTACTGGACTGTCCATTACAGCGGCCTTTAATGAGTTATTGGACTCTCCATTACAGCGCCCTTTAATGAGTTATTGGACTGTCCATTACAGAGCCCTTTAATGAGTTATTGGACTGTCCATTACAGCGCCCTTTAATGAGTTACTGGACTGTCCATGACAGCGCACTTTAATGAGTGACTGGACTGTCCATTACAGAGCCCTTTAATGAGTTACTGGACTGTCCATTACAGCATCCTTTAATGACTTATTGGGCTGTCCATTACAGAGCCATTTAATGAATTACTTGACTGTCCATTACAGCGCCCTTTAATGAGTTACTGGGCTGTCCATTACAGAGCCCTTTAATGAGTTACTGGACTGTCCATTACAGCGCCCTTCAATGAGATATTGGACTGTCCATTACAGAGCCCTTTAATGAGTTACTGGACTGTCCATTACAGAGCCCTTTAATGAGTTATTGGACTGTCCATTTCAGCGCCCTTTAATGAGTTATTGGACTGTCCATTACAGCGACCTTTTTTGAGTTACTGGACTGTCCATTTCAGCGCCCTTTAATGAGATACTGGACTGTCCATTACAGAGCCCTTTAAGGAGTTACTGGATTGTCCATTACAGCGCCGTTTAATGAGTTATTGGACTGTACATTACAGCGCACTTTAATGAGTTATTGGACTGTCCATTAGAGCACCCTATAATGAGTTAATTGACTGTCCATTACAGCGCCCTTTAATGAGTTATTGGACTGTCCATTACAGCGCCCTTTAATGAGTTATTGGACTGTCCATTACAGAGCCCTTTAATAAGTTATTGGACTGTCCATTACAGCGCCCTTTAATGAGTTACCAGACTGTCCATTGCAGAGCCCTTTAATGAGTTACTGGACTGTCCATTACAAAGCCCTTTAATGAGTTACTGGACTGTCCATTACAGCGCCCTTTAATGAGTTATTGGACTGTCCATTACAGAGCCCTTTAATGAGTTATTGGACTGTCCATTACAGCGTCCTTTAAAGAGTTACTGGACTGTCCATTACAGAGCCCATTAATGAGTTATTGGACTGTCCATTACAGATCCCTTTAATGAGTTACTGGACTGTCCATTACAGCGCCCTTTAATGAGTTGCTGGACTGTCCATTACAGCGCCCTTTAATGAGTTATTGGACTGTGTATTACAGCACCATTTAATGAGTTATTGGGCTGTCCATTACAGAGCCCTTTAATGAGTTGCTGGACTGTCCATTACAGCGCCCTTTAATGAGTTACTGGACTGTCCATTACAGAGCCCTTTAATGAGTTCTTGGGCTGTCCATTACAGAGCCCTTTAATGAGTTATTGGACTGTACATTACAGAGTCCTTTAAAGAGTTACTGGACTGTCCATTACAGAGCCCATTAATGAGTTATTGGACTGTCCATTACAGAGCCCTTTAATGAGTTACTGGACTGTCCATTACAGCGCCCGTTAATGAGTTAATGGACTGTCCATTACAGGGCCCTTTAATGGGTTACTGGACTGTCCATTACAGCACCCTTCAATGAGTTCTTGGGCTGTCCATTACAGAGCCCTTTAATGAATTACTTGACTGTCCATTACAGCGCCATTTAATGAGTTCCTGGGCTGTCCATTACAGAGCCCTTTAATGAGTTACTGGACTGTCCATTTCAGCGCCCTTTAATGAGATACTGGACTGTCCATTACAGAGCCCTTTAATGAGTTACTGGACTGTCCATTACAGCGTCCTTTAATGAGTTATTGGACTGTCCATTAGAGCACCCTATAATGAGTTGCTGGACTGTCCATTACAGCGCCCTTTAATGAGTTATTGCACTGTCCATTACAGAGCCCTTTAAGGAGTTATTGGACTGTCCATTACAGAGCCCTTTAATGAGTTACTGGACTGTCCATGACAGCGCCCTTTAATGAGTTACTGGACTGTCCATTACAGAGCCCTTTAATGAGTTACTGGACTGTCCATTACAGAGCCCTTTAATGAGTTACTGGAATGTCCATTACAGAGCCCTTTAATGAGTTACTGGACTGTCCATTACAGAGCCCTTTAATGAGTCACTCGGCTGTCCATCACAGAGCCCTTTAATAAGTTATTGGACTGTCCATTACAGCAACCTTTAATGAGCTACTGGACTGTCCATTACAGCGTCCTTTAATGAGTTATTGGACTGTCCATTAGAGCACCCTATAATGAGTTGCTGGACTGTCCATTACAGCGCCCTTTAATGAGTTGTTGCACTGTCCATTACAGTGCCCTTTAATGAGTTACTGGACTGTCCATTACAGCGCCCTTTAATGAGTTACTGGACTGTCCATTACTGAGCCCTTTAAGGAGTTATTGGACTGTCCATTACAGAGCCCTTTAATGAGTTACTGGACTGTCCATTACAGCACCCTTTAATGAGTTACTGGACTGTCCATTACAGAGCCCTTTAATGAGTTACTGGACTGTCCATTACAGCGCCCTTTAATGAGTTACTGGACTGTCCATTACAGAGCCCTTTAATGAGTTACTGGACTGTCCATTACAGTGCCCTTTAATGAGTTACTGGAATGTCCATTACAGAGCCCTTTAATGTGTTACTGGACTGTCCATTACAGAGCCCTTTAATGGGTTCCTGGATTGTCCAATACAGAGCCCTTTAATGAGTTGTTGTACTGTCCATTACAGCGTTCTTTAATGAGTTATTGGACTGTCCATTACAGAGCCCTTTAATGAGTTACTGGGCTGTCCAATACAGAGCCCTTTAATGAGTTATTGGACTGTCCATTACAGAGTCCTTCAATGAGTTACTAGACTGTCCATTGCAGAGCCCTTTAATGAGTTACTGGACTGTCCATGACAGAGCCCTTTAATGAGTTACTGGACTGTCCATTACAGCGCCCTTTAATGAGTTATTGGACTGTCCATTACAGAGCCCTTTAATGAGTTATTGGACTGTCCATTGCAGAGTCCTTTAAAGAGTTACTGGACTGTCCATTACAGAGCCCATTAATGAGTTATTGGACTGTCCATTACAGAGTCCTTTAAAGAGTTACTGGACTGTCCATTACAGAGCCCTTTAATGAGTTACTGGACTGTCCATTACAGCGCCCTTTAATGAGTTACTGGACTGTCCATTACAGCGCCCTTTAATGAGTTACTGAACTGTCCATTACAGCACCCTTTAATGAGTTGCTGGACTGTCCATTACAGCGCCCTTTAATGAGTTATTGGACAGTGTATTACAGCACCATTTAATGAGTTATTGTGCTGTCCATTACAGAGCCCTTTAATGAGTTGCTGGACTGTCCATTACAGCACCCTTTAAAGAGTTACTGGACTGTCCATTACAGAGCCCTTTAATGAGTTACTGGACTGTCCATTACAGCGCCCGTTAATGAGTTAATGGACTGTCCATTACAGCGCCCTTTAATGAGATATTGGACTGAACATTACAGAGCCCTTTAATGAGTTACTGGACTGTCCATTGCAGAGCCCTTTAATGAGTAATTGGACTGTCCATTCCAGCGCCCCTTAATGAGTTCTTGGGCTGTCCATTACAGAGCCCTTTAATGAATTACTTGACTGTCCATTACAGCGCCCTTTAATGAGTTACTGGGCTGTCCATTACAGAGCCCTTTAATGAGTTACTGGGATGTCCATTTCAGTGCCCTTTAATGAGATACTGGACTGTCCATTACAGAGCCCTTTAATGAGTTATTGGACTGTCCATTAGAGCACCCTATAATGAGTTGCTGGACTGTCCATTACAGCGCCCTTTAATGAGTTATTGCACTGTCCATTACAGTGCCCTTTAATGAGTTACTGGACTGTCCATTACAGCGCCCTTTAATGAGTTACTGGACTGTCCATTACAGAGCCCTTTAAGGAGTTATTGGACTGTCCATTGCAGAGCCCTTTAATGAGTTACTGGACTGTCCATTACAGCGCCCTTTAATGAGTTACTGGACTGTCCATGACAGAGCCCTTTAATGAGTTACTGGACTGTCCATTACAGAGCCCTTTAATGAGTTACTGGAATGTCCATTGCAGAGCCCTTTAATGAGTTACTGGACTGTCCATTACAGAGCCCTTTAATGAGTTACTCGACTGTCCATCACAGAGCCCTTTAATAAGTTATTGGACTGTCCATTACAGCAACCTTTAATGAGTTACTGGACTGTCCATTACAGCGCCCTTCAATGAGTTACTGGACTGTCCATTACAGAGCCCTTTAAGGAGTTATTGGACTGTCCATTACAGAGCCCTTTAATCAGTTACTCGACTGTCCATTTCAGCACCCTTTAATGAGATACTGGACTGTCCATTACAGAGCCCTTTAATGAGTTACTGGACTGTCCATTACAGCGTCCTTTAATGAGTTATTGGACTGTCCATTAGAGCACCCTATAATGAGTTGCTGGACTGTCCATTACAGCGCCCTTTAATGAGTTATTGCACTGTCCATTACAGCGCCCTTTAATGAGTTCCTGGACTGTCCATTACAGCGCCCTTCAATGAGTTACTGGACTGTCCATTACAGAGCCCTTTAAGGAGTTATTGGACTGTCCACTACAGAGCCCTTTAATGAGTTACTGGACTGTCCATTACAGCACCCTTTAATGAGTTACTGGACTGTCCATTACAGAGCCCTTTAATGAGTTACTGGACTGTCCATTACAGAGCCATTTAATGAGTTACTGGAATGTCCATTACAGAGCCCTTTAATGAGTTACTGGACTGTCCATTACAGAGCCCTTTAATGAGTTACTCGGCTGTCCATCACAGAGCCCTTTCATAAGTTATTGGACTGTCCATTACAGCAACCTTTAATGAGTTACTGGACTGTCGATTACAGAGCCCTTTCAGGAGTTATTGGACTGTCCATTACAGTGCCCTTTAATGAGTTACTGGACTGTCCATTACAGCGCCCTTTAATGAGTTACTGGACTGTCCATTACAGAGCCCTTTAAGGAGTTATTGGACTGTCCATTACAGAGCCCTTTAATGAGTTACTGGACTGTCCATTACAGCGCCCTTTAATGAGTTACTGGACTGTCCATTACAGAGCCCTTTAATGAGTTACTGGACTGTCGATTGCAGAGCCCTTTAATGAGTTACTGGAATGTCCATTACAGAGCCCTTTAATGTGTTACTGGACTGTCCATTACAGAGCCCTTTAATGGGTTCCTGGACTGTCCAATACAGAGCCCTTTAATGAGTTGTTGTACTGTGCATTACAGCGCTCTTTAATGAGTTATTGGACTGTCCATTACAGAGCCCTTTAATGAGTTACTGGGCTGTCCAATACAGAGCCCTTTAATGAGTTATTGGACTGTCCATTACAGAGCCCTTTAATGAGTTACTGGGCTGTCCAATACAGAGCCTTTAATGAGTTACTAGACTGTCCATTGCAGAGCCCTTTAATGAGTTACTGGACTGTCCATTACAGAGCCCTTTAATGAGTTACTGGACTGTCCATTACAGCGCCCTTTAATGAGTAATTGGACTGTCCATTACAGAGCCGTTTAATGAGTTATTGGACTGTCCATTACAGAGTCCTTTAAAGAGTTACTGGACTGTCCATTACAGAGCCCATTAATGAGTTATTGGACTGTCCATTACAGAACCCCTTTATGAGTTACTGGACTGTCCATTACAGCGCCCGTTAATGAGTTAATGGACTGTCCATTACAGAGCCCTTTAATGAGTTATTGGACTGTCCATTACAGAACCCTTTAATGAGTTACTGGACTGTCCATTACAGCGCCCTTTAATGAGTTATTGGACTGTCCATTACCGAACCCTTTAATGAGTTACTGGACTGTCCATTACAGCGCCCTTTAATGAGATATTGGACTGAACATTACAGAGCCCTTTAATGAGTTACTGGACTGTCCATTACAGCACCCGTTAATGAGTTAATGGACTGTCCATTACAGCGCCCTTTAATGAGATATTGGACTGAACATTACAGAGCCCTTTAATGAATTATTGGACTGTCCATTACAGAGCCCTTTCATGAGATACTGGGCTGTCCATTACAGAGCCCTTTAATGAGTTACTGGACTGTCCATTACAGCGCCCTTTAATGAGTTATTGGACTGTCCATTACAGCGCCCTTTAATGAGTTATTGGACTGTCCATTAGAGCACCCTATAATTATTTACTGGTCTGTCCATTACAGCGCCCTTTAATGAGTTATTGGACTGTCCATTACAGAGCCCTTTAATGAGTTATTGGACTGTCCATTACAGCGCCCTTTAATGAGATACTGGACTGTCCATTACAGTGCCCTTTAATGAGTTACTGGACTGTCCATTACAGCGCCCTTTAATGAGTTATTGGACTGTCCATTACAGCGCCCTTTAATCAGTTATTGGACTGTCCATTACAGAGCCCTTAAATGAGTTATTGGACTGTCCATTACAGCGCCCTTTAATGAGTTACTGGACTGTCCATTACAGCGCCCTTTAATGAGTGACTGGACTGTCCATTACAGAGCCCTTTAATGAGTTACTGGACTGTCCATTACAGCGGCCTTTAATGAGTTATTGGACTCTCCATTACAGCGCCCTTTAATGAGTTATTGGACTGTCCATTACAGAGCCCTTTAATGAGTTATTGGACTGTCCATTACAGCGCCCTTTAATGAGTTACTGGACTGTCCATGACAGCGCACTTTAATGAGTGACTGGACTGTCCATTACAGAGCCCTTTAATGAGTTACTGGACTGTCCATTACAGCATCCTTTAATGACTTATTGGGCTGTCCATTACAGAGCCATTTAATGAATTACTTGACTGTCCATTACAGCGCCCTTTAATGAGTTACTGGGCTGTCCATTACAGAGCCCTTTAATGAGTTACTGGACTGTCCATTACAGCGCCCTTCAATGAGATATTGGACTGTCCATTACAGAGCCCTTTAATGAGTTACTGGACTGTCCATTACAGAGCCCTTTAATGAGTTATTGGACTGTCCATTTCAGCGCCCTTTAATGAGTTATTGGACTGTCCATTACAGCGACCTTTTTTGAGTTACTGGACTGTCCATTTCAGCGCCCTTTAATGAGATACTGGACTGTCCATTACAGAGCCCTTTAAGGAGTTACTGGATTGTCCATTACAGCGCCGTTTAATGAGTTATTGGACTGTACATTACAGCGCACTTTAATGAGTTATTGGACTGTCCATTAGAGCACCCTATAATGAGTTAATTGACTGTCCATTACAGCGCCCTTTAATGAGTTATTGGACTGTCCATTACAGCGCCCTTTAATGAGTTATTGGACTGTCCATTACAGAGCCCTTTAATAAGTTATTGGACTGTCCATTACAGCGCCCTTTAATGAGTTACCAGACTGTCCATTGCAGAGCCCTTTAATGAGTTACTGGACTGTCCATTACAAAGCCCTTTAATGAGTTACTGGACTGTCCATTACAGCGCCCTTTAATGAGTTATTGGACTGTCCATTACAGAGCCCTTTAATGAGTTATTGGACTGTCCATTACAGCGTCCTTTAAAGAGTTACTGGACTGTCCATTACAGAGCCCATTAATGAGTTATTGGACTGTCCATTACAGATCCCTTTAATGAGTTACTGGACTGTCCATTACAGCGCCCTTTAATGAGTTGCTGGACTGTCCATTACAGCGCCCTTTAATGAGTTATTGGACTGTGTATTACAGCACCATTTAATGAGTTATTGGGCTGTCCATTACAGAGCCCTTTAATGAGTTGCTGGACTGTCCATTACAGCGCCCTTTAATGAGTTACTGGACTGTCCATTACAGAGCCCTTTAATGAGTTCTTGGGCTGTCCATTACAGAGCCCTTTAATGAGTTATTGGACTGTACATTACAGAGTCCTTTAAAGAGTTACTGGACTGTCCATTACAGAGCCCATTAATGAGTTATTGGACTGTCCATTACAGAGCCCTTTAATGAGTTACTGGACTGTCCATTACAGCGCCCGTTAATGAGTTAATGGACTGTCCATTACAGGGCCCTTTAATGGGTTACTGGACTGTCCATTACAGCACCCTTCAATGAGTTCTTGGGCTGTCCATTACAGAGCCCTTTAATGAATTACTTGACTGTCCATTACAGCGCCATTTAATGAGTTCCTGGGCTGTCCATTACAGAGCCCTTTAATGAGTTACTGGACTGTCCATTTCAGCGCCCTTTAATGAGATACTGGACTGTCCATTACAGAGCCCTTTAATGAGTTACTGGACTGTCCATTACAGCGTCCTTTAATGAGTTATTGGACTGTCCATTAGAGCACCCTATAATGAGTTGCTGGACTGTCCATTACAGCGCCCTTTAATGAGTTATTGCACTGTCCATTACAGAGCCCTTTAAGGAGTTATTGGACTGTCCATTACAGAGCCCTTTAATGAGTTACTGGACTGTCCATTACAGCGCCCTTTAATGAGTTACTGGACTGTCCATTACAGAGCCCTTTAATGAGTTACTGGACTGTCCATTACAGAGCCCTTTAATGAGTTACTGGAATGTCCATTACAGAGCCCTTTAATGAGTTACTGGACTGTCCATTACAGAGCCCTTTAATGAGTCACTCGGCTGTCCATCACAGAGCCCTTTAATAAGTTATTGGACTGTCCATTACAGCAACCTTTAATGAGCTACTGGACTGTCCATTACAGCGTCCTTTAATGAGTTATTGGACTGTCCATTAGAGCACCCTATAATGAGTTGCTGGACTGTCCATTACAGCGCCCTTTAATGAGTTGTTGCACTGTCCATTACAGTGCCCTTTAATGAGTTACTGGACTGTCCATTACAGCGCCCTTTAATGAGTTACTGGACTGTCCATTACTGAGCCCTTTAAGGAGTTATTGGACTGTCCATTACAGAGCCCTTTAATGAGTTACTGGACTGTCCATTACAGCACCCTTTAATGAGTTACTGGACTGTCCATTACAGAGCCCTTTAATGAGTTACTGGACTGTCCATTACAGCGCCCTTTAATGAGTTACTGGACTGTCCATTACAGAGCCCTTTAATGAGTTACTGGACTGTCCATTACAGTGCCCTTTAATGAGTTACTGGAATGTCCATTACAGAGCCCTTTAATGTGTTACTGGACTGTCCATTACAGAGCCCTTTAATGGGTTCCTGGATTGTCCAATACAGAGCCCTTTAATGAGTTGTTGTACTGTCCATTACAGCGTTCTTTAATGAGTTATTGGACTGTCCATTACAGAGCCCTTTAATGAGTTACTGGGCTGTCCAATACAGAGCCCTTTAATGAGTTATTGGACTGTCCATTACAGAGTCCTTCAATGAGTTACTAGACTGTCCATTGCAGAGCCCTTTAATGAGTTACTGGACTGTCCATGACAGAGCCCTTTAATGAGTTACTGGACTGTCCATTACAGCGCCCTTTAATGAGTTATTGGACTGTCCATTACAGAGCCCTTTAATGAGTTATTGGACTGTCCATTGCAGAGTCCTTTAAAGAGTTATTGGACTGTCCATTAGAGCGCCCTTTAATGAGTTATTGGACTGTCCATTACAGCGACCTTTTTTGAGTTACTGGACTGTCCATTTCAGCGTTCTTTAATGAGTTATTGGACTGTCCATTACAGAGCCCTTTAATGAGTTACTGGGCTGTCCAATACAGAGCCCTTTAATGAGTTATTGGACTGTCCATTACAGAGTCCTTCAATGAGTTACTAGACTGTCCATTGCAGAGCCCTTTAATGAGTTACTGGACTGTCCATGACAGAGCCCTTTAATGAGTTACTGGACTGTCCATTACAGCGCCCTTTAATGAGTTATTGGACTGTCCATTACAGAGCCCTTTAATGAGTTATTGGACTGTCCATTGCAGAGTCCTTTAAAGAGTTACTGGACTGTCCATTACAGAGCCCATTAATGAGTTATTGGACTGTCCATTACAGAGTCCTTTAAAGAGTTACTGGACTGTCCATTACAGAGCCCTTTAATGAGTTACTGGACTGTCCATTACAGCGCCCTTTAATGAGTTACTGGACTGTCCATTACAGCGCCCTTTAATGAGTTACTGAACTGTCCATTACAGCACCCTTTAATGAGTTGCTGGACTGTCCATTACAGCGCCCTTTAATGAGTTATTGGACAGTGTATTACAGCACCATTTAATGAGTTATTGTGCTGTCCATTACAGAGCCCTTTAATGAGTTGCTGGACTGTCCATTACAGCACCCTTTAAAGAGTTACTGGACTGTCCATTACAGAGCCCTTTAATGAGTTACTGGACTGTCCATTACAGCGCCCGTTAATGAGTTAATGGACTGTCCATTACAGCGCCCTTTAATGAGATATTGGACTGAACATTACAGAGCCCTTTAATGAGTTACTGGACTGTCCATTGCAGAGCCCTTTAATGAGTAATTGGACTGTCCATTCCAGCGCCCCTTAATGAGTTATTGGACTGTCCATTACAGCAACCTTTAATGAGTTACTGGACTGTCCATTACAGCGCCCTTTAATGAGTTATTGGACTGTCCATTACAGAGCCCTTTAATGAGTTATTGGACTGTCCATTACAGCGCGCTTTAATGAGTTACTGGACTGTCCATGACAGCACCCTTTAATGAGTGACTGGACTGTCCATTACAGAGCCCTTTAATGAGTTACTGGACTGTCCATTACAGCGCCCTTTAATGAGTTATGGGACTCTCCATTACCGCGCCCTTTAATGAGTTATTGGACTGTCCATTACAGAGCCCTTTAATGAGTTATTGGACTGTCCATTACAGGGCCCTTTAATGAGTTACTGGACTGTCCAATACAGCGCACTTTAATGAATGACTGGACTGTCAATTACAGCGCCCTTTAATGAGTTACTGGACTGTCCATTACAGCGCCCTTTAATGAGTTATTGGACTGTGTATTACAGCACCATTTAATGAGTTATTGGGCTGTCCATTACAGAGCCCTATAATGAGTTGCTGGACTGTCCATTACAGCGCCCTTTAATGAGTTATTGAACGGTCCATTACAGAGCCCTTTAATGAGTTATTGGACTGCACATTACAGAGTCCTTTAAAGAGTTATTGGACTGTCCATTACAGAGCCCTTTAATGAGCTACTGGACTGTCCATTACAGCGCCCGTTAATGAGCTAATGGACTGTCCATTACAGCGCCCTTTAATGAGTTACTGGACTGTCCATTACAGCGCCCTTTAATGAATTATTGGACTGTCCATTACAGCGCCCTTTAATGAGTTACTGGACTGTCCATTACAGAGCCCTTTAATGAATTACTTGACTGTCCATTACAGCGCCCTTTAATGAGTTACTGGGCTGTCCATTACAGAGCCCTTTAATGAGTTACTGGACTGTCCATTTCAGTGCCCTTTAATGAGATATTGGACTGTCCATTACAGAGCCCTTTAATGAGTTACTGGACTGTCCATTTCAGTGCCCTTTAATGAGATACTGGACTGTCCATTACAGAGCCCTTTAATGAGTTATTGGACTGTCCATGAGAGCACCCTATAATGAGATGCTGGACAGTCCATTACAGCGCCCTTTAATGAGTTATTGCACTGTCCATTACAGTGCCCTTTAATGAGTTACTGGACTGTCCATTACAGCGCCCTTTAATGAGTTACTGGACTGTCCATTACAGAGCCCTTTAAGGAGTTATTGGACTGTCCATTACAGAGCCCTTTAATGAGTTACTGGACTGTCCATTACAGCGCCCTTTAATGAGTTACTGGACTGTCCATTACAGAGCCCTTTAATGAGTTACTGGACTGTCCATTACAGAGCCCTTTAATGAGTGACTGGAATGTCCATTGCAGAGCCCTTTAATGAGTTACTGGACTGTCCATTACAGAGCCCTTTAATGAGTTACTCGGCTGTCCATCACAGAGCCCTTTAATAAGTTATTGGACTGTCCATTACAGCAACCTTTAATGAGTTACTGGACTGTCCATTACAGCGCCCTTTAATGAGTTACTGGACTGTCCATTACAGAGCCCTTTCAGGAGTTATTGGACTGTCCATTACAGAGCCCTTTAATGAGTTACTGGACTGTCCATTTCAGCGCCCTTTAATGAGATACTGGACTGCCCATTACAGAGCCCTTTAATGAGTTACTGGACTGTCCATTACAGCGTCCTTTAATGAGTTATTGGACTGTCCATTAGAGCACCCTATAATGAGTTGCTGGACTTTCCATTACAGCGCCCTTTAATGAGTTATTGCACTGTCCATTACAGTGCCCTTTCATGAGTTACTGGACTGTCCATTACAGCGTCCTTTAATGAGTTACTGGACTGTCCATTACAGAGCCCTTTAAGGAGTTACTGGACTGTCGATTACAGAGCCCTTTAATGAGTTACTGGAATGTCCATTACAAAGCCCTTTAATGTGTTACTGGACTGTCCATTACAGAGCCCTTTAATGGGTTCCTGGACTGTCCAATAGAGAGCCCTTTAATGAGTTGTTGTAATGTCCATGACAGCGCTCTTTAATGAGTTATTGGACTGTCCATTACAGAGCCCTTTAATGAGTTATTGGACTGTCCATTACAGAGTCCTTTAAAGAGTTAATGGACTGTCCATTACAGAGCCCATTAATGAGTTATTGGACTGTTCATTACAGATCCCTTTAATGAGTTACTGGACTGTCCATTACTGCGCCCTTTAATGAGTTACTGAACTGTCCATTACAGCGCCCTTTAATGAGTTGCTGGGCTGTCCATTACAGCGCCCTTTAATGAGTTATTGGACTGTGTATTACAGCACCATTTAATGAGTTATTGGGCTGTCCATTACAGAGCCCTTTAATGAGTTGCTGGACTGTCCATTACAGCGCCCTTTAAAGAGTTACTGGACTGTCCATTACAGTGCCCTTTAATGAGTTATTGGACTGTCATTAGAGCACCCTATAATGAGTTTCTGGACTGTCCATTACAGCGCCCTTTAATGAGTTACTGGACTGTCCATTACAGCGCCCTTTAATGAGTTACTGGACTGTCCATTACAGCGCCCTTTAAAGAGTTACTGGACTGTCCATCACAGAGCCCATTAATGAGTTTTTGGACTGTCCATTACAGAACCCTTTAATGAGTTACTGGACTGTCCATTACAGCGTCCGTTAATGAGTTACTGGACTGTCCATTACAGCGCCCTTCAATGAGATATAGGACTGAACATTACAGAGCCCTTTAATGAGTTACTGGACTGTCCATTACAGCGCCCGTCAATGAGATATAGGACTGAACATTACAGAGCCCTTTAATGAGTTATTGGACTGTCCATTCCAGCGCCCCTTAATGAGTTATTGGACTGTCCATTACAGCAACCTTTAATGAGTTACTGGACTGTCCATTTCAGCGCCCTTTCTTGAGATACTGGGCTGTCCATTACAGAGCCCTTTAATGAGTTATTGGACTGTCCATTAGAGCACCCTGTAATGATTTACTGGACTGTCCATTAGAGCGCCCTTTAATGAGTTATTGGACTGTCCATTACAGAGCCCTTTAATGAGTTATTGGACTGTCCATTACAGCGCCCTTTAATGAGTTACTGGACTGTCCATTACAGTGCCCTTTAATGAGTTACTGGACTGTCCATTACAGCGCCCTTTAATGAGTTATTGGACTGTCCATTACAGAGCCCTTTAATGAGTTATTGGACTGTCCATTACAGCGCCCTTCAATGAGTTACTGGACTGTCCATGACAGCGCCCTTTAATGAGTGACTGGACGGTCCATTACAGAGCCCTTTAATGAGTTACTGGACTGTCCATTACAGCGCCCTTTAATGAGTTATTGGACTCTCCATTACAGCGCCCTTTAATGAGTTATTGGACTGTCCATTACAGAGCCCTTTAATGAGTTATTGGACTGCCCATTACAGCGCCCTTTAATGAGTTACTGGACTGTCCAATACAGCGCACTTTAATGAGTGACTGGACTGTCCATGACAGCGCCCTTTAATGAGTTACTGGACTGTCCATTACAGCGCCCTTTAATGAGTTGCTGGACTGTCCATTACAGCGCCCTTTAATGAGTTATTGGACTGTGTATTACAGAGCCCTTTAATGAGTTGCTGGACTGTCCTTTACAGCGCCCTTTAATGAGTTATTGAACGGTCCATTACAGAGCCCTTTAATGAGTTATTGGACTGCACATTACAGAGTCCTTTAAAGAGTTACTGGACTGTCCATTACAGAGCCCATTTATGAGTTATTGGACTGTCCATTACAGAGCCCTTTAATGAGTCACTGGACTGTCCATTACAGCGCCCGTTAATCAGTTAATGGACTGTCCATTACAGCGCCCTTTAATGAGTTACTGGACTGTCCATTACAGCGCCCTTTAATGAGATATTGGACAGAACATTACAGAGCCCTTTAATGAGTTACTGGACTGTCCATTACAGCGCCCTTTAATGAATTATTGGACTGTCCATTACAGCACCCTTTAATGAGTTCTTGGGCTGTCCATTACAGAGCCCTTTAATGAATTACTTGACTGTCCATTACAGCGCCCTTTAATGAGTTACTGGACTGTCCATTGCAGTGCCCTTTAATGAGTTACTGGACTGTCCATTACAGCGCCCTTTTAATGAGTTATTGGACTGTCCATTACAGAGCCCTTTAATGAGTTACTGGACTGTCCATTACAGCGCCCTTTAATGAGTTACTGGACTGTCCATGACAGCGCCATTTAATGAGTGACTGGACTGTCCATTACAGAGCCCTTTAATGAGTTACTGGACTGTCCATTACAGCGCCCTTTAATGAGTTATTGGACTCTCCATTGCAGCGCCCTTTAATGAGTTATTGGACTGTCCATTACAGAGCCCTTTAATGAGTTACTGGACTGTCCATTACAGAGCCCTTTAATGAGTTATTGGACTGTCCATTACAGCGCCCTTTAATGAGTTACTGGACTGTCCATTACAGCGCACTTTAATGAGTGACTGGACTGTCCATTACAGCGCCCTTTAATGAGTTACTGGACTGTCCATTACAGCGCCCTTTAATGAGTTGCTGGACTGTCCATTACAGCGCCCTTTAATGAGTTATTGGACTGTGTATTACAGCACCATTTAATGAGTTATTGGGCTGTCCATTACAGAGCCCTATAATGAGTTGCTGGACTGTCCATTACAGCACCATTTAATGAGTTATTGGGCTGTCCATTACAGAGCCCTATAATGAGTTACTGGACTGTCCATTACAGAGCCCTTTAATGAGTTATTGGACTGCACATTACAGAGTCCTTTAAAGAGTTACTGGACTGTCCATTACAGAGCCCATTTTTGAGTTATTGGACTGTCCATTACAGAGCCCTTTAATGAGTTCCTGGACTGTCCATTACAGCGCCCGTTAATGAGTTCATGGACTGTCCATTACAGCGCCCTTTAATGAGTTACTGGACTGTCCATTACAGCGCCCTTCAATGAGATTTTGGACAGAACATTACAGAGCCCTTTAATGAGTTACTGGACTGTCCATTACAGCGCCCTTTAATGAATTATTGGACTGTCCATTACAGCACCCTTTAATGAGTTCTTGGGCTGTCCATTACAGAGCCCTTTAATGAATTACTTGACTGTCCATTACAGCGCCCTTTAATGAGTTACTGGGCTGTCCATTACAGAGCCCTTTAATGAGTTACTGGGATGTCCATTTCAGTGCCCTTTAATGAGATACTGGACTGTCCATTACAGAGCCCTTTAATGAGTTATTGGACTGTCCATTAGAGCACCCTATAATGAGTTGCTGGACTGTCCATTACAGCGCCCTTTAATGAGTTATTGCACTGTCCATTACAGTGCCCTTTAATGAGTTACTGGACTGTCCATTACAGCGCCCTTTAATGAGTTACTGGACTGTCCATGACAGAGCCCTTTAATGAGTTACTGGACTGTCCATTACAGAGCCCTTTAATGAGTTACTGGAATGTCCATTGCAGAGCCCTTTAATGAGTTACTGGACTGTCCATTACAGAGCCCTTTAATGAGTTATTGGACTGTCCATTGCAGAGCCCTTTAATGAGTTACTGGACTGTCCATTACAGCGCCCTTTAATGAGTTACTGGACTGTCCATGACAGAGCCCTTTAATGAGTTACTGGACTGTCCATTACAGAGCCCTTTAATGAGTTACTGGAATGTCCATTGCAGAGCCCTTTAATGAGTTACTGGACTGTCCATTACAGAGCCCTTTAATGAGTTACTCGGCTGTCCATCACAGAGCCCTTTAATAAGTTATTGGACTGTCCATTACAGCAACCTTTAATGAGTTACTGGACTGTCCATTACAGCGCCCTTTAATGAGTTACTGGACTGTCCATTACAGAGCCCTTTCAGGAGTTATTGGACTGTCCATTACAGAGCCCTTTAATGAGTTACTGGACTGTCCATTTCAGCGCCCTTTAATGAGATACTGGACTGCCCATTACAGAGCCCTTTAATGAGTTACTGGACTGTCCATTACAGCGTCCTTTAATGAGTTATTGGACTGTCCATTAGAGCACCCTATAATGAGTTGCTGGACTTTCCATTACAGCGCCCTTTAATGAGTTATTGCACTGTCCATTACAGTGCCCTTTCATGAGTTACTGGACTGTCCATTACAGCGTCCTTTAATGAGTTACTGGACTGTCCATTACAGAGCCCTTTAAGGAGTTACTGGACTGTCGATTACAGAGCCCTTTAATGAGTTACTGGAATGTCCATTACAAAGCCCTTTAATGTGTTACTGGACTGTCCATTACAGAGCCCTTTAATGGGTTCCTGGACTGTCCAATAGAGAGCCCTTTAATGAGTTGTTGTAATGTCCATGACAGCGCTCTTTAATGAGTTATTGGACTGTCCATTACAGAGCCCTTTAATGAGTTATTGGACTGTCCATTACAGAGTCCTTTAAAGAGTTAATGGACTGTCCATTACAGAGCCCATTAATGAGTTATTGGACTGTTCATTACAGATCCCTTTAATGAGTTACTGGACTGTCCATTACTGCGCCCTTTAATGAGTTACTGAACTGTCCATTACAGCGCCCTTTAATGAGTTGCTGGGCTGTCCATTACAGCGCCCTTTAATGAGTTATTGGACTGTGTATTACAGCACCATTTAATGAGTTATTGGGCTGTCCATTACAGAGCCCTTTAATGAGTTGCTGGACTGTCCATTACAGCGCCCTTTAAAGAGTTACTGGACTGTCCATTACAGTGCCCTTTAATGAGTTATTGGACTGTCATTAGAGCACCCTATAATGAGTTTCTGGACTGTCCATTACAGCGCCCTTTAATGAGTTACTGGACTGTCCATTACAGCGCCCTTTAATGAGTTACTGGACTGTCCATTACAGCGCCCTTTAAAGAGTTACTGGACTGTCCATCACAGAGCCCATTAATGAGTTTTTGGACTGTCCATTACAGAACCCTTTAATGAGTTACTGGACTGTCCATTACAGCGTCCGTTAATGAGTTACTGGACTGTCCATTACAGCGCCCTTCAATGAGATATAGGACTGAACATTACAGAGCCCTTTAATGAGTTACTGGACTGTCCATTACAGCGCCCGTCAATGAGATATAGGACTGAACATTACAGAGCCCTTTAATGAGTTATTGGACTGTCCATTACAGCGCCCTTTAATGAGTTACTGGACTGTCCATTACAGTGCCCTTTAATGAGTTACTGGACTGTCCATTACAGCGCCCTTTAATGAGTTATTGGACTGTCCATTACAGAGCCCTTTAATGAGTTATTGGACTGTCCATTACAGCGCCCTTCAATGAGTTACTGGACTGTCCATGACAGCGCCCTTTAATGAGTGACTGGACGGTCCATTACAGAGCCCTTTAATGAGTTACTGGACTGTCCATTACAGCGCCCTTTAATGAGTTATTGGACTCTCCATTACAGCGCCCTTTAATGAGTTATTGGACTGTCCATTACAGAGCCCTTTAATGAGTTATTGGACTGCCCATTACAGCGCCCTTTAATGAGTTACTGGACTGTCCAATACAGCGCACTTTAATGAGTGACTGGACTGTCCATGACAGCGCCCTTTAATGAGTTACTGGACTGTCCATTACAGCGCCCTTTAATGAGTTGCTGGACTGTCCATTACAGCGCCCTTTAATGAGTTATTGGACTGTGTATTACAGAGCCCTTTAATGAGTTGCTGGACTGTCCTTTACAGCGCCCTTTAATGAGTTATTGAACGGTCCATTACAGAGCCCTTTAATGAGTTGTTGGACTGCACATTACAGAGTCCTTTAAAGAGTTACTGGACTGTCCATTACAGAGCCCATTTATGAGTTATTGGACTGTCCATTACAGAGCCCTTTAATGAGTCACTGGACTGTCCATTACAGCGCCCGTTAATCAGTTAATGGACTGTCCATTACAGCGCCCTTTAATGAGTTACTGGACTGTCCATTACAGCGCCCTTTAATGAGATATTGGACAGAACATTACAGAGCCCTTTAATGAGTTACTGGACTGTCCATTACAGCGCCCTTTAATGAATTATTGGACTGTCCATTACAGCACCCTTTAATGAGTTCTTGGGCTGTCCATTACAGAGCCCTTTAATGAATTACTTGACTGTCCATTACAGCGCCCTTTAATGAGTTACTGGACTGTCCATTGCAGTGCCCTTTAATGAGTTACTGGACTGTCCATTACAGCGCCCTTTTAATGAGTTATTGGACTGTCCATTACAGAGCCCTTTAATGAGTTACTGGACTGTCCATTACAGCGCCCTTTAATGAGTTACTGGACTGTCCATGACAGCGCCATTTAATGAGTGACTGGACTGTCCATTACAGAGCCCTTTAATGAGTTACTGGACTGTCCATTACAGCGCCCTTTAATGAGTTATTGGACTCTCCATTGCAGCGCCCTTTAATGAGTTATTGGACTGTCCATTACAGAGCCCTTTAATGAGTTACTGGACTGTCCATTACAGAGCCCTTTAATGAGTTATTGGACTGTCCATTACAGCGCCCTTTAATGAGTTACTGGACTGTCCATTACAGCGCACTTTAATGAGTGACTGGACTGTCCATTACAGCGCCCTTTAATGAGTTACTGGACTGTCCATTACAGCGCCCTTTAATGAGTTGCTGGACTGTCCATTACAGCGCCCTTTAATGAGTTATTGGACTGTGTATTACAGCACCATTTAATGAGTTATTGGGCTGTCCATTACAGAGCCCTATAATGAGTTGCTGGACTGTCCATTACAGCACCATTTAATGAGTTATTGGGCTGTCCATTACAGAGCCCTATAATGAGTTACTGGACTGTCCATTACAGAGCCCTTTCATGAGTTATTGGACTGCACATTACAGAGTCCTTTAAAGAGTTACTGGACTGTCCATTACAGAGCCCATTTTTGAGTTATTGGACTGTCCATTACAGAGCCCTTTAATGAGTTCCTGGACTGTCCATTACAGCGCCCGTTAATGAGTTCATGGACTGTCCATTACAGCGCCCTTTAATGAGTTACTGGACTGTCCATTACAGCGCCCTTCAATGAGATTTTGGACAGAACATTACAGAGCCCTTTAATGAGTTACTGGACTGTCCATTACAGCGCCCTTTAATGAATTATTGGACTGTCCATTACAGCACCCTTTAATGAGTTCTTGGGCTGTCCATTACAGAGCCCTTTAATGAATTACTTGACTGTCCATTACAGCGCCCTTTAATGAGTTACTGGGCTGTCCATTACAGAGCCCTTTAATGAGTTACTGGGATGTCCATTTCAGTGCCCTTTAATGAGATACTGGACTGTCCATTACAGAGCCCTTTAATGAGTTATTGGACTGTCCATTAGAGCACCCTATAATGAGTTGCTGGACTGTCCATTACAGCGCCCTTTAATGAGTTATTGCACTGTCCATTACAGTGCCCTTTAATGAGTTACTGGACTGTCCATTACAGCGCCCTTTAATGAGTTACTGGACTGTCCATGACAGAGCCCTTTAATGAGTTACTGGACTGTCCATTACAGAGCCCTTTAATGAGTTACTGGAATGTCCATTGCAGAGCCCTTTAATGAGTTACTGGACTGTCCATTACAGAGCCCTTTAATGAGTTATTGGACTGTCCATTGCAGAGCCCTTTAATGAGTTACTGGACTGTCCATTACAGCGCCCTTTAATGAGTTACTGGACTGTCCATGACAGAGCCCTTTAATGAGTTACTGGACTGTCCATTACAGAGCCCTTTAATGAGTTACTGGAATGTCCATTGCAGAGCCCTTTAATGAGTTACTGGACTGTCCATTACAGAGCCCTTTAATGAGTTACTCGGCTGTCCATCACAGAGCCCTTTAATAAGTTATTGGACTGTCCATTACAGCAACCTTCAATGAGTTACTGGACTGTCCATTACAGCGCCCTTCAATGAGTTACTGGACTGTCCATTACAGAGCCCTTTAAGGAGTTATTGGACTGTCCATTACAGAGCCCTTTAATCAGTTACTCGACTGTCCATTTCAGCACCCTTTAATGAGATACTGGACTGTCCATTACAGAGCCCTTTAATGAGTTACTGGACTGTCCATTACAGCGTCCTTTAATGAGTTATTGGACTGTCCATTAGAGCACCCTATAATGAGTTGCTGGACTGTCCATTACAGCGCCCTTTAATGAGTTATTGCACTGTCCATTACAGCGCCCTTTAATGAGTTCCTGGACTGTCCATTACAGCGCCCTTCAATGAGTTACTGGACTGTCCATTACAGAGCCCTTTAAGGAGTTATTGGACTGTCCACTACAGAGCCCTTTAATGAGTTACTGGACTGTCCATTACAGCACCCTTTAATGAGTTACTGGACTGTCCATTACAGAGCCCTTTAATGAGTTACTGGACTGTCCATTACAGAGCCATTTAATGAGTTACTGGAATGTCCATTACAGAGCCCTTTAATGAGTTACTGGACTGTCCATTACAGAGCCCTTTAATGAGTTACTCGGCTGTCCATCACAGAGCCCTTTCATAAGTTATTGGACTGTCCATTACAGCAACCTTTAATGAGTTACTGGACTGTCGATTACAGAGCCCTTTCAGGAGTTATTGGACTGTCCATTACAGTGCCCTTTAATGAGTTACTGGACTGTCCATTACAGCGCCCTTTAATGAGTTACTGGACTGTCCATTACAGAGCCCTTTAAGGAGTTATTGGACTGTCCATTACAGAGCCCTTTAATGAGTTACTGGACTGTCCATTACAGCGCCCTTTAATGAGTTACTGGACTGTCCATTACAGAGCCCTTTAATGAGTTACTGGACTGTCGATTGCAGAGCCCTTTAATGAGTTACTGGAATGTCCATTACAGAGCCCTTTAATGTGTTACTGGACTGTCCATTACAGAGCCCTTTAACGGGTTCCTGGACTGTCCAATACAGAGCCCTTTAATGAGTTGTTGTACTGTGCATTACAGCGCTCTTTAATGAGTTATTGGACTGTCCATTACAGAGCCCTTTAATGAGTTACTGGGCTGTCCAATACAGAGCCCTTTAATGAGTTATTGGACTGTCCATTACAGAGCCCTTTAATGAGTTACTGGGCTGTCCAATACAGAGCCCTTTAATGAGTTACTAGACTGTCCATTGCAGAGCCCTTTAATGAGTTACTGGACTGTCCATTACAGAGCCCTTTAATGAGTTACTGGACTGTCCATTACAGCGCCCTTTAATGAGTAATTGGACTGTCCATTACAGAGCCGTTTAATGAGTTATTGGACTGTCCATTACAGAGTCCTTTAAAGAGTTACTGGACTGTCCATTACAGAGCCCATTAATGAGTTATTGGACTGTCCATTACAGAACCCCTTTATGAGTTACTGGACTGTCCATTACAGCGCCCGTTAATGAGTTAATGGACTGTCCATTACAGAGCCCTTTAATGAGTTATTGGACTGTCCATTACAGAACCCTTTAATGAGTTACTGGACTGTCCATTACAGCGCCCTTTAATGAGTTATTGGACTGTCCATTACCGAACCCTTTAATGAGTTACTGGACTGTCCATTACAGCGCCCTTTAATGAGATATTGGACTGAACATTACAGAGCCCTTTAATGAGTTACTGGACTGTCCATTACAGCACCCGTTAATGAGTTAATGGACTGTCCATTACAGCGCCCTTTAATGAGATATTGGACTGAACATTACAGAGCCCTTTAATGAATTATTGGACTGTCCATTACAGAGCCCTTTCATGAGATACTGGGCTGTCCATTACAGAGCCCTTTAATGAGTTACTGGACTGTCCATTACAGCGCCCTTTAATGAGTTATTGGACTGTCCATTACAGCGCCCTTTAATGAGTTATTGGACTGTCCATTAGAGCACCCTATAATTATTTACTGGTCTGTCCATTACAGCGCCCTTTAATGAGTTATTGGACTGTCCATTACAGAGCCCTTTAATGAGTTATTGGACTGTCCATTACAGCGCCCTTTAATGAGATACTGGACTGTCCATTACAGTGCCCTTTAATGAGTTACTGGACTGTCCATTACAGCGCCCTTTAATGAGTTATTGGACTGTCCATTACAGCGCCCTTTAATCAGTTATTGGACTGTCCATTACAGAGCCCTTAAATGAGTTATTGGACTGTCCATTACAGCGCCCTTTAATGAGTTACTGGACTGTCCATTACAGCGCCCTTTAATGAGTGACTGGACTGTCCATTACAGAGCCCTTTAATGAGTTACTGGACTGTCCATTACAGCGGCCTTTAATGAGTTATTGGACTCTCCATTACAGCGCCCTTTAATGAGTTATTGGACTGTCCATTACAGAGCCCTTTAATGAGTTATTGGACTGTCCATTACAGCGCCCTTTAATGAGTTACTGGACTGTCCATGACAGCGCACTTTAATGAGTGACTGGACTGTCCATTACAGAGCCCTTTAATGAGTTACTGGACTGTCCATTACAGCATCCTTTAATGACTTATTGGGCTGTCCATTACAGAGCCATTTAATGAATTACTTGACTGTCCATTACAGCGCCCTTTAATGAGTTACTGGGCTGTCCATTACAGAGCCCTTTAATGAGTTACTGGACTGTCCATTACAGCGCCCTTCAATGAGATATTGGACTGTCCATTACAGAGCCCTTTAATGAGTTACTGGACTGTCCATTACAGAGCCCTTTAATGAGTTATTGGACTGTCCATTTCAGCGCCCTTTAATGAGTTATTGGACTGTCCATTACAGCGACCTTTTTTGAGTTACTGGACTGTCCATTTCAGCGCCCTTTAATGAGATACTGGACTGTCCATTACAGAGCCCTTTAAGGAGTTACTGGATTGTCCATTACAGCGCCGTTTAATGAGTTATTGGACTGTACATTACAGCGCACTTTAATGAGTTATTGGACTGTCCATTAGAGCACCCTATAATGAGTTAATTGACTGTCCATTACAGCGCCCTTTAATGAGTTATTGGACTGTCCATTACAGCGCCCTTTAATGAGTTATTGGACTGTCCATTACAGAGCCCTTTAATAAGTTATTGGACTGTCCATTACAGCGCCCTTTAATGAGTTACCAGACTGTCCATTGCAGAGCCCTTTAATGAGTTACTGGACTGTCCATTACAAAGCCCTTTAATGAGTTACTGGACTGTCCATTACAGCGCCCTTTAATGAGTTATTGGACTGTCCATTACAGAGCCCTTTAATGAGTTATTGGACTGTCCATTACAGCGTCCTTTAAAGAGTTACTGGACTGTCCATTACAGAGCCCATTAATGAGTTATTGGACTGTCCATTACAGATCCCTTTAATGAGTTACTGGACTGTCCATTACAGCGCCCTTTAATGAGTTGCTGGACTGTCCATTACAGCGCCCTTTAATGAGTTATTGGACTGTGTATTACAGCACCATTTAATGAGTTATTGGGCTGTCCATTACAGAGCCCTTTAATGAGTTGCTGGACTGTCCATTACAGCGCCCTTTAATGAGTTACTGGACTGTCCATTACAGAGCCCTTTAATGAGTTCTTGGGCTGTCCATTACAGAGCCCTTTAATGAGTTATTGGACTGTACATTACAGAGTCCTTTAAAGAGTTACTGGACTGTCCATTACAGAGCCCATTAATGAGTTATTGGACTGTCCATTACAGAGCCCTTTAATGAGTTACTGGACTGTCCATTACAGCGCCCGTTAATGAGTTAATGGACTGTCCATTACAGGGCCCTTTAATGGGTTACTGGACTGTCCATTACAGCACCCTTCAATGAGTTCTTGGGCTGTCCATTACAGAGCCCTTTAATGAATTACTTGACTGTCCATTACAGCGCCATTTAATGAGTTCCTGGGCTGTCCATTACAGAGCCCTTTAATGAGTTACTGGACTGTCCATTTCAGCGCCCTTTAATGAGATACTGGACTGTCCATTACAGAGCCCTTTAATGAGTTACTGGACTGTCCATTACAGCGTCCTTTAATGAGTTATTGGACTGTCCATTAGAGCACCCTATAATGAGTTGCTGGACTGTCCATTACAGCGCCCTTTAATGAGTTATTGCACTGTCCATTACAGAGCCCTTTAAGGAGTTATTGGACTGTCCATTACAGAGCCCTTTAATGAGTTACTGGACTGTCCATTACAGCGCCCTTTAATGAGTTACTGGACTGTCCATTACAGAGCCCTTTAATGAGTTACTGGACTGTCCATTACAGAGCCCTTTAATGAGTTACTGGAATGTCCATTACAGAGCCCTTTAATGAGTTACTGGACTGTCCATTACAGAGCCCTTTAATGAGTCACTCGGCTGTCCATCACAGAGCCCTTTAATAAGTTATTGGACTGTCCATTACAGCAACCTTTAATGAGCTACTGGACTGTCCATTACAGCGTCCTTTAATGAGTTATTGGACTGTCCATTAGAGCACCCTATAATGAGTTGCTGGACTGTCCATTACAGCGCCCTTTAATGAGTTGTTGCACTGTCCATTACAGTGCCCTTTAATGAGTTACTGGACTGTCCATTACAGCGCCCTTTAATGAGTTACTGGACTGTCCATTACTGAGCCCTTTAAGGAGTTATTGGACTGTCCATTACAGAGCCCTTTAATGAGTTACTGGACTGTCCATTACAGCGCCCTTTAATGAGTTACTGGACTGTCCATTACAGAGCCCTTTAATGAGTTACTGGACTGTCCATTACAGCGCCCTTTAATGAGTTACTGGACTGTCCATTACAGAGCCCTTTAATGAGTTACTGGACTGTCCATTACAGTGCCCTTTAATGAGTTACTGGAATGTCCATTACAGAGCCCTTTAATGTGTTACTGGACTGTCCATTACAGAGCCCTTTAATGGGTTCCTGGATTGTCCAATACAGAGCCCTTTAATGAGATGTTGTACTGTCCATTACAGCGTTCTTTAATGAGTTATTGGACTGTCCATTACAGAGCCCTTTAATGAGTTACTGGGCTGTCCAATACAGAGCCCTTTAATGAGTTATTGGACTGTCCATTACAGAGTCCTTCAATGAGTTACTAGACTGTCCATTGCAGAGCCCTTTAATGAGTTACTGGACTGTCCATGACAGAGCCCTTTAATGAGTTACTGGACTGTCCATTACAGCGCCCTTTAATGAGTTATTGGACTGTCCATTACAGAGCCCTTTAATGAGTTATTGGACTGTCCATTGCAGAGTCCTTTAAAGAGTTACTGGACTGTCCATTACAGAGCCCATTAATGAGTTATTGGACTGTCCATTACAGAGTCCTTTAAAGAGTTACTGGACTGTCCATTACAGAGCCCTTTAATGAGTTACTGGACTGTCCATTACAGCGCCCTTTAATGAGTTACTGGACTGTCCATTACAGCGCCCTTTAATGAGTTACTGAACTGTCCATTACAGCACCCTTTAATGAGTTGCTGGACTGTCCATTACAGCGCCCTTTAATGAGTTATTGGACAGTGTATTACAGCACCATTTAATGAGTTATTGTGCTGTCCATTACAGAGCCCTTTAATGAGTTGCTGGACTGTCCATTACAGCACCCTTTAAAGAGTTACTGGACTGTCCATTACAGAGCCCTTTAATGAGTTACTGGACTGTCCATTACAGCGCCCGTTAATGAGTTAATGGACTGTCCATTACAGCGCCCTTTAATGAGATATTGGACTGAACATTACAGAGCCCTTTAATGAGTTACTGGACTGTCCATTGCAGAGCCCTTTAATGAGTAATTGGACTGTCCATTCCAGCGCCCCTTAATGAGTTATTGGACTGTCCATTACAGCAACCTTTAATGAGTTACTGGACTTTCCATTACAGTGCCCTTTAATGAGTTACTGGACTGTCCATTACAGCGCCCTTTAATGAGTTATTGGACTGTCCATTACAGAGCCCTTTAATGAGTTATTGGACTGTCCATTACAGCGCGCTTTAATGAGTTACTGGACTGTCCATGACAGCACCCTTTAATGAGTGACTGGACTGTCCATTACAGAGCCCTTTAATGAGTTACTGGACTGTCCATTACAGCGCCCTTTAATGAGTTATGGGACTCTCCATTACCGCGCCCTTTAATGAGTTATTGGACTGTCCATTACAGAGCCCTTTAATGAGTTATTGGACTGTCCATTACAGGGCCCTTTAATGAGTTACTGGACTGTCCAATACAGCGCACTTTAATGAATGACTGGACTGTCAATTACAGCGCCCTTTAATGAGTTACTGGACTGTCCATTACAGCGCCCTTTAATGAGTTATTGGACTGTCCATTACAGAGCCCTATAATGAGTTGCTGGACTGTCCATTACAGCGCCCTTTAATGAGTTATTGAACGGTCCATTACAGAGCCCTTTAATGAGTTATTGGACTGCACATTACAGAGTCCTTTAAAGAGTTATTGGACTGTCCATTACAGAGCCCTTTAATGAGCTACTGGACTGTCCATTACAGCGCCCGTTAATGAGCTAATGGACTGTCCATTACAGCGCCCTTTAATGAGTTACTGGACTGTCCATTACAGCGCCCTTTAATGAATTATTGGACTGTCCATTACAGCGCCCTTTAATGAGTTACTGGACTGTCCATTACAGAGCCCTTTAATGAATTACTTGACTGTCCATTACAGCGCCCTTTAATGAGTTACTGGGCTGTCCATTACAGAGCCCTTTAATGAGTTACTGGACTGTCCATTTCAGTGCCCTTTAATGAGATATTGGACTGTCCATTACAGAGCCCTTTAATGAGTTACTGGACTGTCCATTTCAGTGCCCTTTAATGAGATACTGGACTGTCCATTACAGAGCCCTTTAATGAGTTATTGGACTGTCCATGAGAGCACCCTATAATGAGATGCTGGACAGTCCATTACAGCGCCCTTTAATGAGTTATTGCACTGTCCATTACAGTGCCCTTTAATGAGTTACTGGACTGTCCATTACAGCGCCCTTTAATGAGTTACTGGACTGTCCATTACAGAGCCCTTTAAGGAGTTATTGGACTGTCCATTACAGAGCCCTTTAATGAGTTACTGAACTGTCCATTACAGCGCCCTTTAATGAGTTACTGGACTGTCCATTACAGAGCCCTTTAATGAGTTACTGGACTGTCCATTACAGAGCCCTTTAATGAGTGACTGGAATGTCCATTGCAGAGCCCTTTAATGAGTTACTGGACTGTCCATTACAGAGCCCTTTAATGAGTTACTCGGCTGTCCATCACAGAGCCCTTTAATAAGTTATTGGACTGTCCATTACAGCAACCTTTAATGAGTTACTGGACTGTCCATTACAGCGCCCTTTAATGAGTTACTGGACTGTCCATTACAGAGCCCTTTCAGGAGTTATTGGACTGTCCATTACAGAGCCCTTTAATGAGTTACTGGACTGTCCATTTCAGCGCCCTTTAATGAGATACTGGACTGCCCATTACAGAGCCCTTTAATGAGTTACTGGACTGTCCATTACAGCGTCCTTTAATGAGTTATTGGACTGTCCATTAGAGCACCCTATAATGAGTTGCTGGACTTTCCATTACAGCGCCCTTTAATGAGTTATTGCACTGTCCATTACAGTGCCCTTTCATGAGTTACTGGACTGTCCATTACAGAGTCCTTTAAAGAGTTAATGAACTGTCCATTACAGAGCCCATTAATGAGTTATTGGACTGTTCATTACAGATCCCTTTAATGAGTTACTGGACTGTCCATTACTGCGCCCTTTAATGAGTTACTGAACTGTCCATTACAGCGCCCTTTAATGAGTTGCTGGGCTGTCCATTACAGCGCCCTTTAATGAGTTATTGGACTGTGTATTACAGCACCATTTAATGAGTTATTGGGCTGTCCATTACAG
The DNA here is from genome assembly GCF_052327205.1 of Somniosus microcephalus. NCBI lineage: Eukaryota > Metazoa > Chordata > Chondrichthyes > Squaliformes > Somniosidae > Somniosus > Somniosus microcephalus. Next base: position 170,343,691 of record NC_140989.1, on the reverse strand, counting down.
AGCCCTTTAATGAGTTGCTGGACTGTCCATTACAGCGCCCTTTAAAGAGTTACTGGACTGTCCATTACAGTGCCCTTTAATGAGTTATTGGACTGTCATTAGAGCACCCTATAATGAGTTTCTGGACTGTCCATTACAGCGCCCTTTAATGAGTTACTGGACTGTCCATTACAGCGCCCTTTAATGAGTTACTGGACTGTCCATTACAGCGCCCTTTAAAGAGTTACTGGACTGTCCATCACAGAGCCCATTAATGAGTTTTTGGACTGTCCATTACAGAACCCTTTAATGAGTTACTGGACTGTCCATTACAGCGTCCGTTAATGAGTTACTGGACTGTCCATTACAGCGCCCTTCAATGAGATATAGGACTGAACATTACAGAGCCCTTTAATGAGTTACTGGACTGTCCATTACAGCGCCCGTCAATGAGATATAGGACTGAACATTACAGAGCCCTTTAATGAGTTATTGGACTGTCCATTCCAGCGCCCCTTAATGAGTTATTGGACTGTCCATTACAGCAACCTTTAATGAGTTACTGGACTGTCCATTTCAGCGCCCTTTCTTGAGATACTGGGCTGTCCATTACAGAGCCCTTTAATGAGTTATTGGACTGTCCATTAGAGCACCCTGTAATGATTTACTGGACTGTCCATTACAGCGCCCTTTAATGAGTTATTGGACTGTCCATTACAGAGCCCTTTAATGAGTTATTGGACTGTCCATTACAGCGCCCTTTAATGAGTTACTGGACTGTCCATTACAGTGCCCGTTAATGAGTTACTGGACTGTCCATTACAGCGCCCTTTAATGAGTTATTGGACTGTCCATTACAGAGCTCTTTAATGAGTTATTGGACTGTCCATTACAGCGCCCTTCAATGAGTTACTGGACTGTCCATGACAGCGCCCTTTAATGAGTGACTGGACGGTCCATTACAGAGCCCTTTAATGAGTTACTGGACTGTCCATTACAGCGCCCTTTAATGAGTTATTGGACTCTCCATTACAGCGCCCTTTAATGAGTTATTGGACTGTCCATTACAGAGCCCTTTAATGAGTTATTGGACTGCCCATTACAGCGCCCTTTAATGAGTTACTGGACTGTCCAATACAGCGCACTTTAATGAGTGACTGGACTGTCCATGACAGCGCCCTTTAATGAGTTACTGGACTGTCCATTACAGCGCCCTTTAATGAGTTGCTGGACTGTCCATTACAGCGCCCTTTAATGAGTTATTGGACTGTGTATTACAGAGCCCTTTAATGAGTTGCTGGACTGTCCTTTACAGCGCCCTTTAATGAGTTATTGAACGGTCCATTACAGAGCCCTTTAATGAGTTATTGGACTGCACATTACAGAGTCCTTTAAAGAGTTACTGGACTGTCCATTACAGAGCCCATTTATGAGTTATTGGACTGTCCATTACAGAGCCCTTTAATGAGTCACTGGACTGTCCATTACAGCGCCCGTTAATCAGTTAATGGACTGTCCATTACAGCGCCCTTTAATGAGTTACTGGACTGTCTATTACAGCGCCCTTTAATGAGATATTGGACAGAACATTACAGAGCCCTTTAATGAGTTACTGGACTGTCCATTACAGCGCCCTTTAATGAATTATTGGACTGTCCATTACAGCACCCTTTAATGAGTTCTTGGGCTGTCCATTACAGAGCCCTTTAATGAATTACTTGACTGTCCATTACAGCGCCCTTTAATGAATTACTGGGCTGTCCATTACAGAGCCCTTTAATGAGTTACTGGACTGTCCATTTCAGTGCCCTTTAATGAGATACTGGACTGTCCATTACAGAGCCCTTTAATGAGTTACTGGACTGTCCATTACAGCGTACTTTAATGAGTTATTGGACTGTCCATGAGAGCACCCTATAATGAGTTGCTGGACTGTCCATTACAGCGCCCTTTAATGAGTTATTGCACTGTCCATTACAGTGCCCTTTAATGAGTTACTGGACTTCCATTACAGCGCCCTTTAATGAGTTACTGGACTGTCCATTACAGAGCCCTTTAAGGAGTTATTGGACTGTCCATTACAGAGCCCTTTAATGAGTTACTGGACTGTCCATTACAGCGCCCTTTAATGAGTTACTGGACTGTCCATTACAGAGCCCTTTAATGAGTTACTGGACTGTCCATTACAGAGCCCTTTAATGAGTTACTGGAATGTCCATTGCAGAGCCCTTTAATGAGTTACTGGACTGTCCATTACAGAGCCCTTTAATGAGTTACTCGGCTGTCCATCACAGAGCCCTTTAATAAGTTATTGGACTGTCCATTCCAGCAACCTTTAATGAGTTACTGGACTGTCCATTACAGCGCCCTTTAATGAGTTACTGGACTGTCCATTACAGAGCCCTTTAAGGAGTTATTGGACTGTCCATTACAGAGCCCTTTAATGAGTTACTGGGCTGTCCATTTCAGCGCCCTTTAATGAGATACTGGACTGTCCATTACAGAGCCCTTTAATGAGTTACTGGACTGTCCATTACAGCGTCCTTTAATGAGTTATTGGACTGTCCATTAGAGCACCCTATAATGAGTTGCTGGACTGTCCATTACAGCGCCCTTTAATGAGTTATTGCACTGTCCATTACAGTGCCCTTTAAAGAGTTACTGGACTGTCCATTACAGCGCCCTTTAATGAGTTACTGGACTGTCCATTACAGAGCCCTTTAAGGAGTTACTGGACTGTCGATTACAGAGCCCTTTAATGTGTTACTGGACTGTCCATTACAGAGCCCTTTAATGGGTTCCTGGACTGTCCAATACAGAGCCCTTTAATGAGTTGTTGTACTGTCCATTACAGCGCTCTTTAATGAGTTATTGGACTGTCCATTACAGAGTCCTTTAATGAGTTACTAGACTGTCCATTGCAGAGCCCTTTAATGAGTTACTGGACTGTCCATTACAGAGCCCTTTAATGAGTTACTGGACTGTCCATTGCAGAGCCCTTTAATGAGTTATTGGACTGTCCATTGCAGAGCCCTTTAATGAGTTATTGGACTGCCCATTACAGAGTCCTTTAAAGAGTTACTGGACTGTCCATTACAGAGCCCATTAATGAGTTATTGGACTGTCCATTACAGATCCCTTTAATGAGTTACTGGACTGTCCATTACAGAGCCCTTTAATGAGTTACTGGAATGTCCATTACAGCGCCCTGTAATGAGTTACTGAACTGTCCATTACAGCGCCCTTTAATGAGTTGCTGGACTGTCCATTACAGCGCCCTTTAATGAGTTATTGGACTGTGTATTACAGCACCATTTAATGAGTTATTGGGCTGTCCATTACAGAGCCCTTTAATGAGTTGCTGGACTGTCCATTACAGCGCCCTTTAATGAGTTATTGAACGGTCCGTTACAGAGCCCTTTAATGAGTTATTGGACTGTCCATTACAGAGTCCTTTAAAGAGTTACTGGACTGTCCATTATAGAGCCCATTAATGACTTATTGGACTGTCCATTAGAGAACCCTTTAATGAGTGACTGGACTGTCCATTACAGCGCCCGTTAATGAGTTAATGGACTGTCCATTACAGCGCCCTTTAATGAGTTACTGGACTGTCCATTTCAGCGCCCTTTAATGAGTTACTGGACTGTCCATAACAGCACCCTTTAATGAGTTATTGGTCTGTCCAATCCAGAGCCCTTTCATGAGATACTGGGCTGTCCATGACAGAGCCTTTAATGAGTTACTGAACTGTCCATTACAGCGCCCTTTAATGAGTTATTGGACTGTCCATTACAGCGCCCTTTAATGAGTTATTGGACTGTCCATTAGAGCACCGTATAATGATTTACTGGTCTGTCCATTACAGCGCCCTTTAATGAGTTACTGGACTGCCCATTACAGCGCCCTTTAATGAGTTATTGGACTGTCCATTACAGCGCCCTTTAATGAGTTATTGGACTGTCCATTACAGAGCCCTTTAATGAGTTATTGGACTGTCCATAACAGCGCCCTTTAATGAGTTACTGGACTGTCCATTACAGCGCCCTTTAATGAGTGACTGGACTGTCCATTACAGAGCCCTTTAATGAGTTACTGGACTGTCCATTACAGCGGCCTTTAATGAGTTATTGGACTGTCCATTACAGAGCCCTTTAATGAGTTATTGGACTGTCCATTACAGCGCCCTTTAATGAGTTACTGGACTGTCCATGACAGCGCACTTTAATGAGTGACTGGACTGTCCATTACAGAGCCCTTTAATGAGTTACTGGACTGTCCATTACAGCATCCTTTAATGAGTTATTGGGCTGTCCATTACAGAGCCATTTAATGAATTACTTGACTGTCCATTATAGCGCCCTTTAATGAGTTACTGGGCTGTCCATTACAGAGCCCTTTAATGAGTTACTGGACTGTCCATTCCAGCGCCCTTCAATGAGATATTGGACTGTCCATTACAGAGCCCTTTAATGAGTTACTGGACTGTCCATTACAGAGCCCTTTAATGAGTTACTGGACTGTCCATTACAGAGCCCTTTAATGAGTCACTCGGCTGTCCATCACAGAGCCCTTTAATAAGTTATTGGACTGTCCATTACAGCAACCTTTAATGAGTTACTGGACTGTCCATTACAGCGTCCTTTAATGAGTTATTGGACTGTCCATTAGAGCACCCTATAATGAGTTGCTGGACTGTCCATTACAGCGCCCTTTAATGAGTTGTTGCACTGTCCATTACAGTGCCCTTTAATGAGTTACTGGACTGTCCATTACAGCGCCCTTTAATGAGTTACTGGACTGTCCATTACTGAGCCCTTTAAGGAGTTATTGGACTGTCCATTACAGAGCCCTTTAATGAGTTACTGGACTGTCCATTACAGCGCCCTTTAATGAGTTACTGGACTGTCCATTACAGAGCCCTTTAATGAGTTACTGGACTGTCCATTACAGCGCCCTTTAATGAGTTACTGGACTGTCCATTACAGAGCCCTTTAATGAGTTACTGGACTGTCCATTACAGTGCCCTTTAATGAGTTACTGGAATGTCCATTACAGAGCCCTTTAATGTGTTACTGGACTGTCCATTACAGAGCCCTTTAATGGGTTCCTGGATTGTCCAATACAGAGCCCTTTAATGAGTTGTTGTACTGTCCATTACAGCGTTCTTTAATGAGTTATTGGACTGTCCATTACAGAGCCCTTTAATGAGTTACTGGGCTGTCCAATACAGAGCCCTTTAATGAGTTATTGGACTGTCCATTACAGAGTCCTTCAATGAGTTACTAGACTGTCCATTGCAGAGCCCTTTAATGAGTTACTGGACTGTCCATGACAGAGCCCTTTAATGAGTTACTGGACTGTCCATTACAGCGCCCTTTAATGAGTTATTGGACTGTCCATTACAGAGCCCTTTAATGAGCTATTGGACTGTCCATTGCAGAGTCCTTTAAAGAGTTACTGGACTGTCCATTACAGAGCCCATTAATGAGTTATTGGACTGTCCATTACAGAGTCCTTTAAAGAGTTACTGGACTGTCCATTACAGAGCCCTTTAATGAGTTACTGGACTGTCCATTACAGCGCCCTTTAATGAGTTACTGGACTGTCCATTACAGCGCCCTTTAATGAGTTACTGAACTGTCCATTACAGCACCCTTTAATGAGTTGCTGGACTGTCCATTACAGCGCCCTTTAATGAGTTATTGGACAGTGTATTACAGCACCATTTAATGAGTTATTGTGCTGTCCATTACAGAGCCCTTTAATGAGTTGCTGGACTGTCCATTACAGCACCCTTTAAAGAGTTACTGGACTGTCCATTACAGAGCCCTTTAATGAGTTACTGGACTGTCCATTACAGCGCCCGTTAATGAGTTAATGGACTGTCCATTACAGCGCCCTTTAATGAGATATTGGACTGAACATTACAGAGCCCTTTAATGAGTTACTGGACTGTCCATTGCAGAGCCCTTTAATGAGTAATTGGACTGTCCATTCCAGCGCCCCTTAATGAGTTATTGGACTGTCCATTACAGCAACCTTTAATGAGTTACTGGACTGTCCATTACAGTGCCCTTTAATGAGTTACTGGACTGTCCATTACAGCGCCCTTTAATGAGTTATTGGACTGTCCATTACAGAGCCCTTTAATGAGTTATTGGACTGTCCATTACAGCGCGCTTTAATGAGTTACTGGACTGTCCATGACAGCACCCTTTAATGAGTGACTGGACTGTCCATTACAGAGCCCTTTAATGAGTTACTGGACTGTCCATTACAGCGCCCTTTAATGAGTTATGGGACTCTCCATTACCGCGCCCTTTAATGAGTTATTGGACTGTCCATTACAGAGCCCTTTAATGAGTTATTGGACTGTCCATTACAGAGCCCTTTAATGAGTTATTGGACTGTCCATTACAGCGCCCTTTAATGAGTTACTGGACTGTCCATGACAGCGCACTTTAATGAGTGACTGGACTGTCCATTACAGAGCCCTTTAATGAGTTACTGGACTGTCCATTACAGCATCCTTTAATGAGTTATTGGGCTGTCCATTACAGAGCCATTTAATGAATTACTTGACTGTCCATTACAGCGCCCTTTCATGAGTTACTGGGCTGTCCATTACAGAGCCCTTTAATGAGTTACTGGACTGTCCATTCCAGCGCCCTTCAATGAGATATTGGACTGTCCATTACAGAGCCCTTTAATGAGTTACTGGACTGTCCATTACAGAGACCTTTAATGAGTTACTGGACTGTCCATTACAGAGCCCTTTAATGAGTCACTCGGCTGTCCATCACAGAGCCCTTTAATAAGTTATTGGACTGTCCATTACAGCAACCTTTAATGAGTTACTGGACTGTCCATTACAGCAACCTTTAATGAGTTACTGGACTGTCCATTACAGCGTCCTTTAATGAGTTATTGGACTGTCCATTAGAGCACCCTATAATGAGTTGCTGGACTGTCCATTACAGCGCCCTTTAATGAGTTGTTGCACTGTCCATTACAGTGCCCTTTAATGAGTTACTGGACTGTCCATTACAGCGCCCTTTAATGAGTTACTGGACTGTCCATTACTGAGCCCTTTAAGGAGTTATTGGACTGTCCATTACAGAGCCCTTTAATGAGTTACTGGACTGTCCATTACAGCGCCCTTTAATGAGTTACTGGACTGTCCATTACAGAGCCCTTTAATGAGTTACTGGACTGTCCATTACAGCGCCCTTTAATGTGTTACTGGACTGTCCATTACAGAGCCCTTTAATGAGTTACTGGACTGTCCATTACAGTGCCCTTTAATGAGTTACTGGAATGTCCATTACAGAGCCCTTTAATGTGTTACTGGACTGTCCATTACAGAGCCCTTTAATGGGTTCCTGGATTGTCCAATACAGAGCCCTTTAATGAGTTGTTGTACTGTCCATTACAGCGTTCTTTAATGAGTTATTGGACTGTCCATTACAGAGCCCTTTAATGAGTTACTGGGCTGTCCAATACAGAGCCCTTTAATGAGTTATTGGACTGTCCATTACAGAGTCCTTCAATGAGTTACTAGACTGTCCATTGCAGAGCCCTTTAATGAGTTACTGGACTGTCCATGACAGAGCCCTTTAATGAGTTACTGGACTGTCCATTACAGCGCCCTTTAATGAGTTATTGGACTGTCCATTACAGAGCCCTTTAATGAGTTATTGGACTGTCCATTGCAGAGTCCTTTAAAGAGTTACTGGACTGTCCATTACAGAGCCCATTAATGAGTTATTGGACTGTCCATTACAGAGTCCTTTAAAGAGTTACTGGACTGTCCATTACAGAGCCCTTTAATGAGTTACAGGACTGTCCATTACAGCGCCCTTTAATGAGTTACTGGACTGTCCATTACAGCGCCCTTTAATGAGTTACTGAACTGTCCATTACAGCACCCTTTAATGAGTTGCTGGACTGTCCATTACAGCGCCCTTTAATGAGTTATTGGACAGTGTATTACAGCACCATTTAATGAGTTATTGTGCTGTCCATTACAGAGCCCTTTAATGAGTTGCTGGACTGTCCATTACAGCACCCTTTAAAGAGTTACTGGACTTTCCATTACAGAGCCCTTTAATGAGTTACTGGACTGTCCATTACAGCGCCCGTTAATGAGTTAATGGACTGTCCATTACAGCGCCCTTTAATGAGATATTGGACTGAACATTACAGAGCCCTTTAATGAGTTACTGGACTGTCCATTGCAGAGCCCTTTAATGAGTAATTGGACTGTCCATTCCAGCGCCCCTTAATGAGTTATTGGACTGTCCATTACAGCAACCTTTAATGAGTTACTGGACTGTCCATTACAGTGCCCTTTAATGAGTTACTGGACTGTCCATTACAGCGCCCTTTAATGAGTTATTGGACTGTCCATTACAGAGCCCTTTAATGAGTTATTGGACTGTCCATTACAGCGCGCTTTAATGAGTTACTGGACTGTCCATGACAGCACCCTTTAATGAGTGACTGGACTGTCCATTACAGAGCCCTTTAATGAGTTACTGGACTGTCCATTACAGAGCCCTTTAATGAGTTATGGGACTCTCCATTACCGCGCCCTTTAATGAGTTATTGGACTGTCCATTACAGAGCCCTTTAATGAGTTATTGGACTGTCCATTACAGGGCCCTTTAATGAGTTACTGGACTGTCCAATACAGCGCACTTTAATGAGTTACTGGACTGTCCATTACAGCGCCCTTTAATGAGTTATTGGACTGTGTATTACAGCACCATTTAATGAGTTATTGGGCTGTCCATTACAGAGCCCTATAATGAGTTGCTGGACTGTCCATTACAGCGCCCTTTAATGAGTTATTGAACGGTCCATTACAGAGCCCTTTAATGAGTTATTGGACTGCACATTACAGAGTCCTTTAAAGAGTTATTGGACTGTCCATTACAGAGCCCTTTAATGAGCTACTGGACTGTCCATTACAGCGCCCGTTAATGAGCTAATGAACTGTCCATTACAGCGCCCTTTAATGAGTTACTGGACTGTCCATTACAGCGCCCTTTAATGAATTATTGGACTGTCCATTACAGCGCCCTTTAATGAGTTACTGGACTGTCCATTACAGAGCCCTTTAATGAATTACTTGACTGTCCATTACAGCGCCCTTTAATGAGTTACTGGGCTGTCCATTACAGAGCCCTTTAATGAGCTACTGGACTGTCCATTTCAGTGCCCTTTAATGAGATACTGGACTGTCCATTACAGAGCCCTTTAATGAGTTATTGGACTGTCCATGAGAGCACCCTATAATGAGATGCTGGACAGTCCATTACAGCGCCCTTTAATGAGTTATTGCACTGTCCATTACAGTGCCCTTTAATGAGTTACTGGACTGTCCATTACAGCGCCCTTTAATGAGTTACTGGACTGTCCATTACAGAGCCCTTTAAGGAGTTATTGGACTGTCCATTACAGAGCCCTTTAATGAGTTACTGGACTGTCCATTGCAGAGCCCTTTAATGAGTTACTGGACTGTCCATTACAGAGCCCTTTAATGAGTTACTCGGCTGTCCATCACAGAGCCCTTTAATAAGTTATTGGACTGTCCATTACAGCAACCTTTAATGAGTTACTGGACTGTCCATTACAGCGCCCTTTAATGAGTTACTGGACTGTCCATTACAGAGCCCTTTCAGGAGTTATTGGACTGTCCATTACAGAGCCCTTTAATGAGTTACTGGACTGTCCATTTCAGCGCCCTTTAATGAGATACTGGACTGCCCATTACAGAGCCCTTTAATGAGTTACTGGACTGTCCATTACAGCGTCCTTTAATGAGTTATTGGACTGTCCATTAGAGCACCCTATAATGAGTTGCTGGACTTTCCATTACAGCGCCCTTTAATGAGTTATTGCACTGTCCATTACAGTGCCCTTTCATGAGTTACTGGACTGTCCATTACAGCGTCCTTTAATGAGTTACTGGACTGTCCATTACAGAGCCCTTTAAGGAGTTACTGGACTGTCGATTACAGAGCCCTTTAATGAGTTACTGGAATGTCCATTACAAAGCCCTTTAATGTGTTACTGGACTGTCCATTACAGAGCCCTTTAATGGGTTCCTGGACTGTCCAATAGAGAGCCCTTTAATGAGTTGTTGTAATGTCCATGACAGCGCTCTTTAATGAGTTATTGGACTGTCCATTACAGAGCCCTTTAATGAGTTATTGGACTGTCCATTACAGAGTCCTTTAAAGAGTTAATGGACTGTCCATTACAGAGCCCATTAATGAGTTATTGGACTGTTCATTACAGATCCCTTTAATGAGTTACTGGACTGTCCATTACAGCGCCCTTTAATGAGTTACTGAACTGTCCATTACAGCGCCCTTTAATGAGTTGCTGGGCTGTCCATTACAGCGCCCTTTAATGAGTTATTGGACTGTGTATTACAGCACCATTTAATGAGTTATTGGGCTGTCCATTACAGAGCCCTTTAATGAGTTGCTGGACTGTCCATTACAGCGCCCTTTAAAGAGTTACTGGACTGTCCATTACAGTGCCCTTTAATGAGTTATTGGACTGTCATTAGAGCACCCTATAATGAGTTTCTGGACTGTCCATTACAGCGCCCTTTAATGAGTTACTGGACTGTCCATTACAGCGCCCTTTAATGAGTTACTGGACTGTCCATTACAGCGCCCTTTAAAGAGTTACTGGACTGTCCATCACAGAGCCCATTAATGAGTTTTTGGACTGTCCATTACAGAACCCTTTAATGAGTTACTGGACTGTCCATTACAGCGTCCGTTAATGAGTTACTGGACTGTCCATTACAGCGCCCTTCAATGAGATATAGGACTGAACATTACAGAGCCCTTTAATGAGTTACTGGACTGTCCATTACAGCGCCCGTCAATGAGATATAGGACTGAACATTACAGAGCCCTTTAATGAGTTATTGGACTGTCCATTCCAGCGCCCCTTAATGAGTTATTGGACTGTCCATTACAGCAACCTTTAATGAGTTACTGGACTGTCCATTTCAGCGCCCTTTCTTGAGATACTGGGCTGTCCATTACAGAGCCCTTTAATGAGTTATTGGACTGTCCATTAGAGCACCCTATAATGATTTACTGGACTGTCCATTACAGCGCCCTTTAATGAGTTATTGGACTGTCCATTACAGAGCCCTTTAATGAGTTATTGGACTGTCCATTACAGCGCCCTTTAATGAGTTACTGGACTGTCCATTACAGTGCCCTTTAATGAGTTACTGGACTGTCCATTACAGCGCCCTTTAATGAGTTATTGGACTGTCCATTACAGAGCCCTTTAATGAGTTATTGGACTGTCCATTACAGCGCCCTTCAATGAGTTACTGGACTGTCCATGACAGCGCCCTTTAATGAGTGACTGGACGGTCCATTACAGAGCCCTTTAATGAGTTACTGGACTGTCCATTACAGCGCCCTTTAATGAGTTATTGGACTCTCCATTACAGCGCCCTTTAATGAGTTATTGGACTGTCCATTACAGAGCCCTTTAATGAGTTATTGGACTGCCCATTACAGCGCCCTTTAATGAGTTACTGGACTGTCCAATACAGCGCACTTTAATGAGTGACTGGACTGTCCATAACAGCGCCCTTTAATGAGTTACTGGACTGTCCATTACAGCGCCCTTTAATGAGTTGCTGGACTGTCCATTACAGCGCCCTTTAATGAGTTATTGGACTGTGTATTACAGAGCCCTTTAATGAGTTGCTGGACTGTCCATTACAGCGCCCTTTAATGAGTTATTGAACGGTCCATTACAGAGCCCTTTAATGAGTTATTGGACTGCACATTACAGAGTCCTTTAAAGAGTTACTGGACTGTCCATTACAGAGCCCATTTATGAGTTATTGGACTGTCCATTACAGAGCCCTTTAATGAGTCACTGGACTGTCCATTACAGCGCCCGTTAATCAGTTAATGGACTGTCCATTACAGCACCCTTTAATGAGTTATTGGACTGCACATTACAGAGTCCTTTAAAGAGTTACTGGACTGTCCATTACAGCGCCCTTTAATGAGATATTGGACAGAACATTACAGAGCCCTTTAATGAGTTACTGGACTGTCCATTACAGCGCCCTTTAATGAATTATTGGACTGTCCATTACAGCACCCTTTAATGAGTTCTTGGGCTGTCCATTACAGAGCCCTTTAATGAATTACTTGACTGTCCATTACAGCGCCCTTTAATGAATTACTGGGCTGTCCATTACAGAGCCCTTTAATGAGTTACTGGACTGTCCATTTCAGTGCCCTTTAATGAGATACTGGACTGTCCATTACAGAGCCCTTTAATGAGTTACTGGACTGTCCATTACAGCGCCCTTTAATGAGTTATTGCACTGTCCATTACAGTGCCCTTTAATGAGTTACTGGACTGTCCATTACAGCGCCCTTTAATGAGTTACTGGACTGTCCATTACAGAGCCCTTTAAGGAGTTATTGGACTGTCCATTACAGAGCCCTTTAATGAGTTACTGGACTGTCCATTACAGCGCCCTTTAATGAGTTACTGGACTGTCCATTACAGAGCCCTTTAATGAGTTACTGGACTGTCCATTACAGAGCCCTTTAATGAGTTACTGGAATGTCCATTGCAGAGCCCTTTAATGAGTTACTGGACTGTCCATTACAGAGCCCTTTAATGAGTTACTCGGCTGTCCATCACAGAGCCCTTTAATAAGTTATTGGACTGTCCATTCCAGCAACCTTTAATGAGTTACTGGACTGTCCATTACAGCGCCCTTTAATGAGTTACTGGACTGTCCATTACAGAGCCATTTAAGGAGTTATTGGACTGTCCATTACAGAGCCCTTTAATGAGTTACTGGGCTGTCCATTTCAGCGCCCTTTAATGAGATACTGGACTGTCCATTACAGAGCCCTTTAATGAGTTACTGGACTGTCCATTACAGCGTCCTTTAATGAGTTATTGGACTGTCCATTAGAGCACCCTATAATGAGTTGCTGGACTGTCCATTACAGCGCCCTTTAATGAGTTATTGCACTGTCCATTACAGTGCCCTTTAAAGAGTTACTGGACTGTCCATTACAGCGCCCTTTAATGAGTTACTGGACTGTCCATTACAGAGCCCTTTAAGGAGTTACTGGACTGTCGATTACAGAGCCCTTTAATGTGTTACTGGACTGTCCATTACAGAGCCCTTTAATGGGTTCCTGGACTGTCCAATACAGAGCCCTTTAATGAGTTGTTGTACTGTCCATTACAGCGCTCTTTAATGAGTTATTGGACTGTCCATTACAGAGTCCTTTAATGAGTTACTAGACTGTCCATTGCAGAGCCCTTTAATGAGTTACTGGACTGTCCATTACAGAGCCCTTTAATGAGTTACTGGACTGTCCATTGCAGAGCCCTTTAATGAGTTATTGGACTGTCCATTGCAGAGCCCTTTAATGAGTTATTGGACTGCCCATTACAGAGTCCTTTAAAGAGTTACTGGACTGTCCATTACAGAGCCCATTAATGAGTTATTGGACTGTCCATTACAGATCCCTTTAATGAGTTACTGGACTGTCCATTACAGAGCCCTTTAATGAGTTACTGGAATGTCCATTACAGCGCCCTTTAATGAGTTGCTGGACTGTCCATTACAGCGCCCTTTAATGAGTTATTGGACTGTGTATTACAGCACCATTTAATGAGTTATTGGGCTGTCCATTACAGAGCCCTTTAATGAGTTGCTGGACTGTCCATTACAGCGCCCTTTAATGAGTTATTGAACGGTCCATTACAGAGCCCTTTAATGAGTTATTGGACTGTCCATTACAGAGTCCTTTAAAGAGTTACTGGACTGTCCATTATAGAGCCCATTAATGACTTATTGGACTGTCCATTAGAGAACCCTTTAATGAGTTACTGGACTGTCCATTACAGCGCCCGTTAATGAGTTAATGGACTGTCCATTACAGCGCCCTTTAATGAGTTACTGGACTGTCCATTTCAGCGCCCTTTAATGAGTTACTGGACTGTCCATAACAGCACCCTTTAATGAGTTATTGGTCTGTCCAATCCAGAGCCCTTTCATGAGATACTGGGCTGTCCATGACAGAGCCTTTAATGAGTTACTGAACTGTCCATTACAGCGCCCTTTAATGAGTTATTGGACTGTCCATTACAGCGCCCTTTAATGAGTTATTGGACTGTCCATTAGAGCACCGTATAATGATTTACTGGTCTGTCCATTACAGCGCCCTTTAATGAGTTATTGGACTGTCCATTACAGAGCCCTTTAATGAGTTATTGGACTGTCAATTACAGCGCCCTTTAATGAGATACTGGACTGTCCATTACAGTGCCCTTTAATGAGTTACTGGACTGCCCATTACAGCGCCCTTTAATGAGTTATTGGACTGTCCATTACAGCGCCCTTTAATGAGTTATTGGACTGTCCATTACAGAGCCCTTTAATGAGTTATTGGACTGTCCATAACAGCGCCCTTTAATGAGTTACTGGACTGTCCATTACAGCGCCCTTTAATGAGTGACTGGACTGTCCATTACAGAGCCCTTTAATGAGTTACTGGACTGTCCATTACAGCGGCCTTTAATGAGTTATTGGACTGTCCATTACAGCGCCCTTTAATGAGTTACTGGACTGTCCATGACAGCGCACTTTAATGAGTGACTGGACTGTCCATTACAGAGCCCTTTAATGAGTTACTGGACTGTCCATTACAGCATCCTTTAATGAGTTATTGGGCTGTCCATTACAGAGCCATTTAATGAATTACTTGACTGTCCATTACAGCGCCCTTTAATGAGTTACTGGGCTGTCCATTACAGAGCCCTTTAATGAGTTACTGGACTGTCCATTCCAGCGCCCTTCAATGAGATATTGGACTGTCCATTACAGAGCCCTTTAATGAGTTACTGGACTGTCCATTACAGCGCCCTTTAATGAGTTATTGGACTGTCCATTACAGAGCCCTTTAATAAGTTATTGGACTGTCCATTTCAGCGCCCTTTAATGAGTTATTGGACTGTCCATTACAGCGACCTTTAATGAGTTACTGGACTGTCCATTTCAGCGCCCTTTAATGAGATACTGGACTGTCCATGACAGAGCCCTTTAAGGAGTTACTGGACTGTCCATTACAGCGCCGTTTAATGAGTTATTGGACTGTACATTACAGCGCCCTTTAATGAGTTATTGGACTGTCCATTAGAGCACCCTATAATGACTTAATTGACTGTCCATTACAGCGCCCTTTAATGAGTTTTTGGACTGTCCATTACAACGCCCTTTAATGAGTTACTGGACTGTCCATTACAGCGCCCTTTAATGAGTTACTGGACTGTCCATGACACAGCCCTTTAATGAGTTACTGGACTGTCCATTACAGCGCCCTTTAATGAGTTATTGGACTGTCCATTACAGAGCCCTTTAATAAGTTATTGGACTGTCCATTACAGCGCCCTTTAATGAGTTATTGGACTGTCCATTACAGAGCCCTTTAATAAGTTATTGGACTGTCCATTACAGCGCCCTATAATGAGTTACTGGACTGTCCATTGCAGCACCCTATAATGAGTTAATTGACTGTCCATTACAGCACCCTAAAATGAGTTAATTGACTGTCCATTACAGCGCCCTTTAATGAGTTTTTGGACTGTCCATTACAACGCCCTTTAATGAGTTACTGGACTGTCCATTACAGCGCCCTTTTATGAGTTACTGGACTGTCCATTACACAGCCCTTTAATGAGTTACTGGACTGTCCATTACAGCGCCCTTTAATGAGTTATTGGACTGTCCATTACAGAGCCCTTTAATAAGTTATTGGACTGTCCATTACAGCGCCCTTTAATGAGTTATTGGACTGTCCATTACAGCGCCCTATAATGAGTTACTGGACTGTCCATTACAGCAACCTTTAATGAGTTATTGGACTGTCGATTACAGAGCCCTTTAATGAATTATTGGACTGTCTATTACAGCGCCATTTAATGAGTTACCGGACTGTCCATTACAGCGCCCTTTAATGAGATACTGGACTGTCCATTACAGAGCCCTTTAATGAGTTACTGGACTGTCCATTACAGCGCCCTTTAATGAGTTATTGGACTGTCCATTACAGAGCCCTTTGATGAGTAACTGGACTGTCCATTACAGAGACCTTTATGAGTTACTGGACTGTCCATTACAGAGCCCTTTAATGAATTGCTGGACTGTCCATTAAGCGCCCTTTAATGAGTTATTGGACTCTCCATTACAGCACCCTTTAATGAGTTATTGGACTGTCCATTACAGAGCCCTTTAATGAGTTATTGGACTGTCCATTACAGCGCCCTTTAATGAGTTACTGGACTGTACATTACAGCGCACTTTAATGAGTGACTGGACTGTCCATTACAGAGCCCTTTAATGAGTTACTGGACTGTCCATTACAGAGCCCTTTAATGAATTATTGGACTGTCTATTACAGCGCCATTTAATGAGTTACCGGACTGTCCATTACAGCGCCCTTTAATGAGATACTGGACTGTCCATTACAGAGCCCTTTAATGAGTTACTGGACTGTCCATTACAGCGCCCTTTAATGAGTTATTGGACTGTCCATTACAGAGCCTTTGATGAGTTACTGGACTGTCCATTACCGAGACCTTTATGAGTTACTGGACTGTCCATTACAGCGCCCTTTAATGAGTTATTGGACTGTCCATTACAGCGCTCTTTAATGAGTTACTGGACTGTCCATTACACAGCCCTTTTCTGAGTTACTGGACTGTCCATTTCAGCGCCACTTCATGTGTTATTGGACTGTCCATTACTGAACCCTTTAATGAGTTACTGGACTGTCCATTACAGCGCCCTATAATGAGTTACTGGACTGTCCATTACAGCACCCTTTAATGAGTTATTGGACTGTCCATGACAGAGCCCTTTAATAAGTTATTGGACTGTCCATTACAGCGCCCTTTAATGAGTTATTGGACTGTCCATTACAGCGCCCAACAATGAGTTACTGGGCTGTCCAATACAGAGCCCTTTAATGAGTTATTGAACTGTCCATTACAGAGTCCTTTAATGAGTTGCTGGACTGTCCATTGCAGAGCCCTTTAATGAGTTACTGGACTGTCCATTACAGCGCCCTTCAATGAGTTACTGGACTGTCCATTACAGCGCCCTTTAATGAGTTATTGGACTGTCCATTACAGAGCCCTTTAATGAGTGACTGGACTGTCCATTACAGAGCCCTTTAATGAGTTGCTGGACTGTCCATTAAGCGCCCTTTAATGAGTTATTGGACTCTCCATTACAGCGCCCTTTAATGAGTTATTGGACTGTCCATTACAGAGCCCTTTAATGAGTTATTGGACTGTCCATTACAGCGCCCTTTAATGAGTTACTGGACTGTCCATTACAGAGCCCTTTAATGAATTATTGGCCTGTCTATTACAGCGCCATTTAATGAGTTACCGGACTGTCCATTGCAGCGCCTTTTAATGAGATACTGGACATTCCATTACAGAGCTCTTTAATGAGTTACTGGACTGTCCATTACAGAGCCCTTTGACGAGTTACTGGACTGTCCATTACAGAGACCTTTATGAGTTACTGGACTGTCTATTACAGCGCCCTTTAATGAGTTATTGGACTGTCCATTACAGAGCCCTTTAATGAGTTATTGGACTGTCCATTACAGAGCCCTTTAATGAGTTATTGGGCTGTACATTACAGAGCCCTATAATGAGTTACTGGACTGTCCGTTACAGCGCCCTTTAATTATTTACTGGACTGTCCATTACAGCGCCCTTTTATGAGTTGCTGGACTGTCCATTACAGCGCCCTTTAATGAGTTATTGGACTGTCCATTACAGAATCCTTTAATGAGTTATTGAACTGTCCATTACAGAGCCCTTTAATGAATTACTTGACTGTCCATTACAGCGCCCTTTAATGAGTTACTGGGCTGTCCATTACAGCGCCCCTTAATGAGATATTGGACTGTCCATTACAGAGCCCTTTAATGAGTTACTGGACTGTCCATTTCAGAGCCCTTTAATGAGTTATTGGACTGTCCAGTACAGCGCCCTTTAATGAGTTATTGGACTGTCCATTACAGCGACCTTTAATGAGTTACTGGACTGTCCATTTCAGCGCCCTTTGATGAGATACTGGACTGTCCATTACAGAATCCTTTAATGAGTTATTGGACTGTCCATTACAGCGCCCTTTAATGAGTTATTGGACTGTCCATTACAGCGCCCTTTAATGAGTTATTGGACTGTCCATTACAGCGCCCTTTAATGAGTTATTGGACTGTCCATTACAGAGCCCTTTAATGAGTTATTGGACTGTCCATTACAGCGCCCTTTAATGAGTTGCTGGACTGTCCATTACAGCGCCCTTTAATGAGTGACTGGACTGTCCATTACAGAGCCCTTTCATGAGTTGCTGGACTGTCCATAACAGAGCCCTTTAATGAGTTACTGGACTGTCCATTACAGCGCCCTTTAATGTGTTATTAGACTGTCTATTACAGGGCCATTTAATGAGTTACCGGACTGTCCATTACAGCGCCCTTTAATGAGTTACTGGACTGTCCATTACAGAGCCCTTTAATGAGTTACTGAACTGTCCATTACAGCGCCACTTAATGAGTTATTGGACTGACCATTACAGCGCCCTTTAATGAGTTACTGGACTGTGCATTACAGCGCCCTTTAATGAGTTATTGGACTGTCCATTACAGAGCCCTTTAATAAGTTATTGGACTGTCCATTACACCGCCCGAAAATGAGTTACTGGACTGTCCATTACAGCGCCCTTTAATGAGTTATTGGACTGTCCATTACAGAGCCCTTTATTGAGTTACTGGACTGTCCATTACAGAGCCCTTTAATAAGTTATTGGACTGTCCATTACAGAGCCCTTTAATAAGTTATTGGACTGTCCATTACAGAGCCCTTTAATAAGTTATTGGACTGTCCATTACACCGCCCGAAAATGAGTGACTGGACTGTCCATTACAGCGCCCTTTAATGAGTTATTGGACTGTCCATTACAGAGCCCTTTATTGAGTTACTGGACTGTCCATTACAGCGCCTTTTAATGAGTTACTGGACTGTCCATTACAGCGCCCTTTAATGAGTTATTGGACTGTCCATTACAGCGCCCTTTAATGAGTTACTGGACTGTCCATTACAGCGCCCTTTAATGAATTAATGGACAGTCCATTACAGCGCCCTTTAATGAGTTATTGGACTGTCCATTACAGAGCCCTTTGATGAGTTACTGGACTGTCCATTAGAGAGCCCTTTAATGAGTTACTGGACTGCCCATTACAGAGCCCTTTAATGAGTTACTGTACCGTCCATTACAGAGCCCTTTAATGAGTTACTGGACTGTCCATTACAGAGCCCTTTAATGAGTTACTGGACTGTCCATTACAGCGCCCTTTAATGAGTTATTGGACTGTCCATTACAGAGCCCTATAGTGAGTTATTGGACTGTCCATTACAGCGCCCTTTAATGTGTTACTGGACTGTCCAATACAGCGCCCTTTAATGAGTGACTGGACTGTCCATTACAGAGCCCTTTAATGAGTTACTGGACTGCCCATTACAGAGCCCTTTAATGAGTTACTGTACCGTCCATTACAGCGCCCTTTAATGAGTTACTGGACTGTCCATTACAGAGCTGTTTAATGAGTTACTGGACTGTCCATTACAGCGCCAATTAATGAGTTATTGGACTGGCCATTACAGCGACCTTTGATGAGTTATTGGAGTGTCCATTACAGCACCCTATAATGAGTTACTGGACTGTCCATTACAGCGCCCTTTAATGAGTTATTGGACTGTCCAATGCAGCGCCCTATAATGAGTTACTGGACTGTCCATTACAGCACCCTTTAATGAGTTATTGGACTGTCCATTACAGAGCCCTTAATGAGTTACTGGACTGTCCATTGCAGCGCCCTATAATGAGTTACTGGACTGTCCATTACAACGCCCTTTAATGAGTTATTGGACTGTCCATTACAGAGCCCTTTAATGAGATCCTGGGCTGTCCAATACAGAGCCCTTTAATGAGGTATTGCACTGTCCATTACAGAGTCCTTTAATGAGTTACTGGACTGTCCATTGCAGAGCCCTTTAATGAGTTAATGGACTGTCCATTACAGCGCCCTTTAATGAGATACTGCACTGTCCATTACAGATTCCTTTAATGAGTTATTGGACTGTCCATTACAGCGCCCAACAATGAGTTACTGGGCTGTCCAATACAGAGCCCTTTAATGAGTTACTGGACTGTCCATTACAGAGCCCTTTAATGAATTGCTGGACTGTCCATTAAGCGCCCTTTAATGAGTTATTGGACTCTCCATTACAGCACCCTTTAATGAGTTATTGGACTGTCCATTACAGAGCCCTTTAATGAGTTATTGGACTGTCCATTACAGCGCCCTTTAATGAGTTACTGGACTGTACATTACAGCGCACTTTAATGAGTGACTGGACTGTCCATTACAGAGCCCTTTAATGAGTTACTGGACTGTCCATTACAGAGCCCTTTAATGAATTATTGGACTGTCTATTACAGCGCCATTTAATGAGTTACCGGACTGTCCATTACAGCGCCCTTTAATGAGATACTGGACTGTCCATTACAGAGCCCTTTAATGAGTTACTGGACTGTCCATTACAGCGCCCTTTAATGAGTTATTGGACTGTCCATTACAGAGCCTTTGATGAGTTACTGGACTGTCCATTACCGAGACCTTTATGAGTTACTGGACTGTCCATTACAGCGCCATTTAATGAGTTATTGGACTGTCCATTACAGCGCTCTTTAATGAGTTACTGGACTGTCCATTACACAGCCCTTTTCTGAGTTACTGGACTGTCCATTTCAGCGCCACTTCATGTGTTATTGGACTGTCCATTACTGAACCCTTTAATGAGTTACTGGACTGTCCATTACAGCGCCCTATAATGAGTTACTGGACTGTCCATTACAGCACCCTTTAATGAGTTATTGGACTGTCCATGACAGAGCCCTTTAATAAGTTATTGGACTGTCCATTACAGCGCCCTTCAATGAGTTATTGGACTGTCCATTACAGCGCCCAACAATGAGTTACTGGGCTGTCCAATACAGAGCCCTTTAATGAGTTATTGAACTGTCCATTACAGAGTCCTTTAATGAGTTGCTGGACTGTCCATTGCAGAGCCCTTTAGTGAGTTACTGGACTGTCCATTACAGCGCCCTTCAATGAGTTACTGGACTGTCCATTACAGCGCCCTTTAATGAGTTATTGGACTGTCCATTACAGAGCCCTTTAATGAGTGACTGAACTGTCCATTACAGAGCCCTTTAATGAGTTGCTGGACTGTCCATTAAGCGCCCTTTAATGAGTTATTGGACTCTCCATTACAGCGCCCTTTAATGAGTTATTGGACTGTCCATTACAGAGCCCTTTAATGAGTTATTGGACTGTCCATTACAGCGCCCTTTAATGAGTTACTGGACTGTCCATTACAGAGCCCTTTAATGAATTATTGGCCTGTCTATTACAGCGCCATTTAATGAGTTACCGGACTGTCCATTGCAGCGCCCTTTAATGAGATACTGGACATTCCATTACAGAGCTCTTTAATGAGTTACTGGACTGTCCATTACAGAGCCCTTTGACGAGTTACTGGACTGTCCATTACAGAGACCTTTATGAGTTACTGGACTGTCTATTACAGTGCCCTTTAATGAGTTATTGGACTGTCCATTACAGAGCCCTTTAATGAGTTATTGGACTGTCCATTACAGAGCCCTTTAATGAGTTATTGGGCTGTCCATTACAGAGCCCTATAATGAGTTACTGGACTGTCCATTACAGCGCCCTTTAATTATTTACTGGACTGTCCATTACAGCGCCCTTTTATGAGTTGCTGGACTGTCCATTACAGCGCCCTTTAATGAGTTATTGGACTGTCCATTACAGAATCCTTTAATGAGTTATTGAACTGTCCATTACAGAGCCCTTTAATGAATTACTTGACTGTCCATTACAGCGCCCTTTAATGAGTTACTGGGCTGTCCATTACAGCGCCCTTTAATGAGATATTGGACTGTCCATTACAGAGCCCTTTAATGAGTTACTGGACTGTCCATTTCAGAGCCCTTTAATGAGTTATTGGACTGTCCAGTACAGCGCCCTTTAATGAGTTATTGGACTGTCCATTACAGCGACCTTTAATGAGTTACTGGACTGTCCATTTCAGCGCCCTTTGATGAGATACTGGACTGTCCATTACAGAATCCTTTAATGAGTTATTGGACTGTCCATTACAGCGCCCTTTAATGAGTTATTGGACTCTCCATTACAGCGCCCTTTAATGAGTTATTGGACTGTCCATTACAGAGCCCTTTAATGAGTTATTGGACTGTCCATTACAGCGCCCTTTAATGAGTTACTGGACTGTCCATTACAGAGCCCTTTAATGAATTATTGGCCTGTCTATTACAGCGCCATTTAATGAGTTACCGGACTGTCCATTGCAGCGCCCTTTAATGAGATACTGGACATTCCATTACAGAGCTCTTTAATGAGTTACTGGACTGTCCATTACAGAGCCCTTTGACGAGTTACTGGACTGTCCATTACAGAGACCTTTATGAGTTACTGGACTGTCTATTACAGCGCCCTTTAATGAGTTATTGGACTGTCCATTACAGAGCCCTTTAATGAGTTATTGGACTGTCCATTACAGAGCCCTTTAATGAGTTATTGGGCTGTCCATTACAGAGCCCTATAATGAGTTACTGGACTGTCCATTACAGCGCCCTTTAATTATTTACTGGACTGTCCATTACAGCGCCCTTTTATGAGTTGCTGGACTGTCCATTACAGCGCCCTTTAATGAGTTATTGGACTGTCCATTACAGAATCCTTTAATGAGTTATTGAACTGTCCATTACAGAGCCCTTTAATGAATTACTTGACTGTCCATTACAGCGCCCTTTAATGAGTTACTGGGCTGTCCATTACAGCGCCCTTTAATGAGATATTGGACTGTCCATTACAGAGCCCTTTAATGAGTTACTGGACTGTCCATTTCAGAGCCCTTTAATGAGTTATTGGACTGTCCAGTACAGCGCCCTTTAATGAGTTATTGGACTGTCCATTACAGCGACCTTTAATGAGTTACTGGACTGTCCATTTCAGCGCCCTTTGATGAGATACTAGACTGTCCATTACAGAATCCTTTAATGAGTTATTGGACTGTCCATTACAGCGCCCTTTAATGAGTTATTGGACTCTCCATTACAGCGCCCTTTAATGAGTTATTGGACTGTCCATTACAGAGCCCTTTAATGAGTTATTGGACTGTCCATTACAGCGCCCTTTAATGAGTTACTGGACTGTCCATTACAGAGCCCTTTAATGAATTATTGGCCTGTCTATTACAGCGCCATTTAATGAGTTACCGGACTGTCCATTGCAGCGCCCTTTAATGAGATACTGGACATTCCATTACAGAGCTCTTTAATGAGTTACTGGACTGTCCATTACAGAGCCCTTTGACGAGTTACTGGACTGTCCATTACAGAGACCTTTATGAGTTACTGGACTGTCTATTACAGCGCCCTTTAATGAGTTATTGGACAGTCCATTACAGAGCCCTTTAATGAGTTATTGGACTCTCCATTACAGAGCCCTTTAATGAGTTATTGGGCTGTCCATTACAGAGCCCTATAATGAGTTACTGGACTGTCCATTACAGCGCCCTTTAATTATTTACTGGACTGTCCATTACAGCGCCCTTTTATGAGTTGCTGGACTGTCCATTACAGCGCCCTTTAATGAGTTATTGGACTGTCCATTACAGAATCCTTTAATGAGTTATTGAACTGTCCATTACAGAGCCCTTTAATGAATTACTTGACTGTCCATTACAGCGCCCTTTAATGAGTTACTGGGCTGTCCATTACAGCGCCCTTTAATGAGATATTGGACTGTCCATTACAGAGCCCTTTAATGAGTTACTGGACTGTCCATTTCAGAGCCCTTTAATGAGTTATTGGACTGTCCAGTACAGCGCCCTTTAATGAGTTATTGGACTGTCCATTACAGCGACCTTTAATGAGTTACTGGACTGTCCATTTCAGCGCCCTTTGATGAGATACTGGACTGTCCATTACAGAATCCTTTAATGAGTTATTGGACTGTCCATTACAGCGCCCTTTAATGAGTTATTGGACTGTCCATTACAGCGCCCTTTAATGAGTTATTGGACTGTCCATTACAGCGCCCTTTAATGAGTTATTGGACTGTCCATTACAGAGCCCTTTAATGAGTTATTGGACTGTCCATTACAGCGCCCTTTAATGAGTTGCTGGACTGTCCATTACAGCGCCCTTTAATGAGTGACTGGACTGTCCATTACAGAGCCCTTTCATGAGTTGCTGGACTGTCCATAACAGAGCCCTTTAATGAGTTACTGGACTGTCCATTACAGCGCCCTTTAATGTGTTATTAGACTGTCTATTACAGGGCCATTTAATGAGTTACCGGACTGTCCATTACAGCGCCCTTTAATGAGTTACTGGACTGTCCATTACAGCGCCCTTTAATGAGTTACTGAACTGTCCATTACAGCGCCACTTAATGAGTTATTGGACTGTCCATTACAGCGCCCTTTAATGAGTTACTGGACTGTCCATTACAGCGCCCTATAATGAGTTACTGGACTGTCCATTACAGCGCCCTTTAATGAGTTATTGGACTGTCCATTACAGAGCCCTTTAATAAGTTATTGGACTGTCCATTACACCGCCCGAAAATGAGTTACTGGACTGTCCATTACAGCGCCCTTTAATGAGTTATTGGACTGTCCATTACAGAGCCCTTTATTGAGTTACTGGACTGTCCATTACAGCGCCTTTTAATGAGTTACTGGACTGTCCATTACAGCGCCCTTTAATGAGTTATTGGACTGTCCATTACAGCGCCCTTTAATGAGTTACTGGACTGTCCATTACAGAGCCCTTTAATGAGTTATTGGACTGTCCATTACAGCGCCCTTTAATGAGTTACTGGACTGTCCATTACAGCGCCCTTTAATGAGTTATTGGACTGTCCATTACAGCGCCCTTTAATGAATTACTGGACAGTCCATTACAGCGCCCTTTAATGAGTTATTGGACTGTCCATTACAGAGCCCTTTGATGAGTTACTGGACTGTCCATTAGAGAGCCCTTTAATGAGTTACTGGACTGCCCATTACAGAGCCCTTTAATGAGTTACTGTACCGTCCATTACAGAGCCCTTTAATGAGTTACTGGACTGTCCATTACAGAGCCCTTTAATGAGTTACTGGACTGTCCATTACAGCGCCCTTTAATGAGTTATTGGACTGTCCATTACAGAGCCCTATAATGAGTTATTGGACTGTCCATTACAGCGCCCTTTAATGTGTTACTGGACTGTCCAATACAGCGCCCTTTAATGAGTGACTGGACTGTCCATTACAGAGCCCTTTAATGAGTTACTGGACTGCCCATTACAGAGCCCTTTAATGAGTTACTGTACCGTCCATTACAGCGCCCTTTAATGAGTTACTGGACTGTCCATTACAGAGCTGTTTAATGAGTTACTGGACTGTCCATTACAGCGCCAATTAATGAGTTATTGGACTGGCCATTACAGCGACCTTTGATGAGTTATTGGAGTGTCCATTACAGCACCCTATAATGAGTTACTGGACTGTCCATTACAGCGCCCTTTAATGAGTTATTGGACTGTCCAATGCAGCGCCCTATAATGAGTTACTGGACTGTCCATTACAGCACCCTTTAATGAGTTATTGGACTGTCCATTACAGAGCCCTTAATGAGTTACTGGACTGTCCATTGCAGCGCCCTATAATGAGTTACTGGACTGTCCATTACAGCGCCCTTTAATGAGTTATTGGACTGTCCATTACAGAGCCCTTTAATGAGATCCTGGGCTGTCCAATACAGAGCCCTTTAATGAGGTATTGGACTGTCCATTACAGAGTCCTTTAATGAGTTACTGGACTGTCCATTGCAGAGCCCTTTAATGAGTTAATGGACTGTCCATTACAGCGCCCTTTAATGAGATACTGCACTGTCCATTACAGATTCCTTTAAAGAGTTACTGGACTGTCCATTACAGAGCCCATTAATGAGTTATTGGACTTACCATTACAGAGCCCTTTAATGAGTTACTGGACTGTCCATTACGACGCCCTTTAATGAGTAACTGGACTGTCCATTGCAGCGCCCTTTAATGAGTTGCTGGGCTGTCCCTTACAGCGCCCTTTAATGAGTTATTGGACTGTCCATTACAGCTCCCTTTAATGAGTTATTGGGCTGTCCATTACAGAGCCCTTTAATGAAGTACTTGACTGTCCATTACAGCGCCCTTTAATGAGATACTGGGCTGTCCATTACAGAGCCCTTTAATGAGTTACTGGACTGTCCATTACAGCGCCCTTTAATGAGATATTGGAATGTCCATTACAGAGCCCTTTAATGAGTTATTGGACTGTCCATTACAGCGCCCTTTAATGAGTTACTGGACTGTCCATCACAGCGCCCTTTAATGAGTGACTGGACTGTCCATTACAGAGCCCTTTAATGAGTTACTGGACTGTCCATTACAGAGATCTTTAATGAGTTACAGGACCGTCCATTACAGCGCCCTTTAATGAGTTACTGGACTGTCCATTACAGAGCTGTTTAATGAGTTACTGGACTGTCCATTACAGCGCCAATTAATGTGTTATTGGACTGGCCATTACAGCGCCCTTTAATGAGTTATTGGACTGTCCATTACAGCACCCTATAATGAGTTACTGGACTGTCCATTACAGCGCCCTTTAATGAGTTATTGGACTGTCCATTACAGCGCCCTATAATGAGTTCCTGGACTGTCCATTACAGCAACCTTTAATGAGTTATTGAACTGTCCATTGCAGGTCCGTTTAATGAGTTACTGGACTGTCCATTACAGCGCCCTTTAATGAGTTATTGGACTGTCCATTACAGCGCCCTTTAATGAGTTATTGGACTGTCCATTACAGCGCCCTTTAATGAGTTATTGGACTGTCCATTACAGAGCCCTTTAATGAGTTACTGCGCTGTCCAGTACAGAGCCCTTTAATGAGGTATTGGACTGTCCATTACAGAGTCCTTTAATGAGTTACTGGACTGTCCATTGCAGAGCCCTTTAATGAGTTAATGGACTGTCCATTACAGCGCCCTTTAATGAGATACTGGACTGTCCATTACAGAGCCCTTTAATGAGTTGCTGGACTGTCCCTTACAGCGCCCTTTAATGAGTTATTGGACTGTTCATTACAGCACCCATTAATGAGTTATTGGGCTGTCCATTACAGAGCCCTTTAATGAATTACTTGACTGTCCATTACAGCGCCCTTTAATGAGATACTGGGATGTCCATTACAGGGCCCTTTAATGAGTTGCTGGACTGTCCATTACAGCGCCCTTTAATGAGATATTGGACTGTCCATTACAGAGCCCTTTAATGAGTTACTGGACTGTCCATTACAGAGCCCTTTAATGAGTTATTGGACTGTCCATTACAGCGCCCTTTAATGAGTTATTGGACTGTCCATTACAGCGACCTTTAATGAGTTACTGGACTGTCCATTTCAGCGCCGTTTAATGAGATACTGGACTGTCCATTACAGAGCCCTTTAATGAGTTATTGGACTGTCCATTACAGCGCCCTTTAATGTGTTATTGGACTGTCCATTAGAGCACCCTATAATGAGTTATTGGACTGTCCATTACAGCGTCCTTAAATGAGTTATTGGACTGTCCATTACAGCGCCCTTTAATGAGTTACTGGACTGTCCATTACAGCGCACTTTAATGAGTTATTGGACTGTCCTTTACAGAGCCCTTTAATGAGTTATTGGACTGTCCATTACAGAGCCCTTTAATGAGTTACTGGACTGTCCATTACAGAGCCCTTTAATGAGTTATTGGACTGTCCATTACAGAGCCCTTTAATGAGTTATTGGACTGTCCATTACAGAGCCCTTTAATGAGTTATTGGACTGTCCTTTACAGAGCCCTTTAATGAGTTATTGGACTGTCCATTACAGAGCCCTTTAATGAGTTATTGGACTGTCCATTACAGAGCCATTTAATGAGTTACTGGACTGTCCATTACAGCACCCTTTAATGAGATATTGGACTGTCCATTACAGAGCCCTTTAATGAGTTACTGGACTGTCCATTACAGAGCCCTTTAATGAGTTATTGGACTGTCCATTACAGCGACCTTTAATGAGTTACTGGACTGTCCATTTCAGTGCCCTTTTATGAGATACTGGACTGTCCATTGCAGAGCCTTTAATGAGTTACTGGACTGTGCATTACAGCGCCCTTTAATGAGTTATTGGACTGTCCATTACAGCGCCCTTTCATGAGTTATTGGACTGTCCATTAGAGCACCCTATAATGAGTTATTGGACTGTCCATTACAGCGCCCTTCAATGGCTTATTGGACTGTCCATTACAGCACCCTTTAATGAGTTACTGGACTGTCCATTTGATATACCTATCAATTCGTCCAATAAAAAGCGACGAGTTAGGAACATAACTAAAGGTTTTTATTGACTAAATAACAGAGCCCACCCTCGTGGGTGATCGGGTCCAACAAGGAGGAATACCAGCCAGTCGACTACCTTTATACCTGGGCAGGTAGGTGGAGCTATGGGCGGAGTCGGAGGTAGTCAGCCCAGGTATAACAGCGCGACAAGAGGCGACCTCGTATCGTGATACAACAGTGATAACGGTGATAACAATACAACAGTGATAACTATAGTGTAACGATAAAAGTGGTTTACCACATTCACCCCTTGTTTAGATTTGAGTCCGGCGCGGTGAAGTGTACTACCAGTTCTGGTATGTCAGTCTGTCCGGAGGCCTCGTAAGCCTCTCCGATCGTCGCAGCGGCGGTGCTGCATTATCCGGTGTTAGTGCTGGTGTCTACGTGGTTGGCGAAGGCTCGTGGGGTTCCGGCATGCCGTCTACCTGGGCTGGAATTGGGGGGGTGGTGGGGGGGGGGTAAAGGTGGTGTCTCCGGAGTGCCCGAGGGTGCGAGGTCTCATAAGGAGACAGTGTCCTCCCGCCCGTCTGGGTAAGCCACGTAGGCGTACTGGGGGTTGGCGTGCAGGAGGTTCACCCTCTCGACCAGGGGGTCTGTTTTATGGGCCCTCACGTGCTTTCGCAGCAAGACGGGCCCCGGAGAGGTCAGCCAGGTTGGTAGAGTGGTTCCCGTAGTCGACTTCCTGGGGAAAACAAACATTCGTTCATGGGGGGTGGCGTTAACGGCAGTGCAAAGTAGTGACCGGATGGAGTGCAGCGCTGTCGGGAGGACTTCCTGCCAGCGGGAGGTTGGGAGGCCCTTAGACTTTAAGGCTAAGAGGACGGCCTTCCATACCGTCGCGTTCTCTCTTTCCACCTGGCCGTTCCCTCGGGGGTTGTAGCTGGTGGTCCTACTTGCTGCAATACCTCTCGCTAGTAGGAACTGACGGAGTTCCTCGCTCATGAAAGAGGAGCCCCGGTCACTATGTATATAGTTTGGGAACCCGAACAAGGCGAAGAGGTCGTTCAGACATTTAATGACCGTGGTACTGGTCATGTCTGGGCAGGGGAAGGCAAAGGGGAAACGGGAGTACTCATCAACAATGTTGAGGAAGTACACGTTACGGTCAGAGGACGGGAGGGGCCCCTTAAAGTCGATGCTCAGGCGCTCGAAGGGGCGGGTGGCCTTGATCAGGCTTGCTCTGTCCGGCCTAAAGAAGTGCGGTTTGCACTCGGCACAGGTCTGGCAGTTCCTGGTTATGGTCCTGACCTCCTCGATGGAGTAGGGCAGGTTGCGGGCCTTAATGAAGTGGTAAAGTCTGGTGACCCCGGGGTGGCAGAGGTCGTTGTGGAGGGTCTGAAGTCTATCACTTTGCGCGCTGGCGCATGTAATTCGTGACAGAGCATCGGGGGGTTCGTTCAGCTTACCTGGCCGGTACAAGATATCATAATCGTAGGTGGAGAGCTCGATTCTCCACCTCAAGATCTTGTCATTCTTGATTTTGCCCCTCAGCTTGTTATTAAACATAAAAGCGACCGAACGTTGGTCGGTAAGGAGGGTAAATCGTTTGCCTGCCAGGTAGTGCCTCCAGCGTCGTACCGCCTCCACAATCGCCTGGGCCTCCTTCTCGACCGACGAGTGTCGGATCTCAGGGCCCTGTAGGGTCCTTGAGAAGAAGGCCACCGGTCTCCCCTCCTGGTTAAGGCTGGCGGCTAGGGCGAAGTCGGATGCATCGCTCTCGACTTGGAAGGGGATGGACTCATCCACTGCGTGCATAGTGGCCTTGGCAATGTCTCCCTTAATGAGGGAGAAGGCTGCGCACGCTTCCTCCGTAAGGGGGAAGGATGTGGACTTCATGAGGGGTCTGGCTTTGTCCGCATAATTGGGCACCCATTGGGCATAGTAGGCGAAGAGCCCCAGGGTTCTCTTAAGTGCCTTAGGGCAGTGGGGGAGGGGTAGCTCCATGAGGGGGCGCATTCTTTCGGGGTCGGGGCCGATGAGTCCGTTCTCTACTACACAGCCAAGGATGGCAAGGCGCGAGGTGTTAAACACACATTTCTCCTTATTGTAGGTGAGGTTCAGCCGTTGGGCTGTACGGAGGAATTTCTCCAGATTCACGTCGTGGTCCTGCCGGTCGCGGCCGCAGATGGTGACGTTATCTAGGTAGGGGAATGTGGCCTGCAGTCCGTTCTGGTCAACCATCCGGTCCATCTCCCTTTGGAAGACCGAGACCCCGTTGGTGACACCGAAGGGGACCCTAAGGAAGTGGTATAGGCGCCCATTCGCCTCGAAGGCGGTGTACTGGCGGTCCTCGGGGTGGATAGGGAGTTGGTGGTAGGCCGACTTAAGGTCGATGGTCGAGAATACGCGGTATTGTGCAATCTGATTGACCATGTCAGATATGCGGGGAAGGGGGTATGCGTCCAGCTGGGTGTATCTGTTTATGGTCTGGCTGTAGTCGATGACCAGGCGATTTTTATCGCCGGTCTTAACGACCACGACCTGGGCACGCCAGGGGCTGTTGCTCCCCTCGATGATGCCCTCCTTCAGGAGATGCTGCACCTCAGAGCTAATGAAAGCTCTGTCCCCAGCGCTGTACCGCCTGCTCTTGGTAGCGACGGGTTTGCAGTCGGGGGTGAGGTTAGCGAACAGGGAAGGTGGCGGCACCTTGAGGGTGGATAGGCAGCAGGTGTTACGCGGTGGGCGGTTTAACCTTCGCTGGTTGTTGACTGTGAGTGGGGGGAGGGGTCCACCGTATGCTAGGGTTACACTTTGGAGGTGGGATTGGAAGTCCAGCCCTAGTAGGACGGCAGCGCAGAGCTGGGGGAGGACGAGGAGTTTAAAGTTTTTATACTCTGTACCCTTAACCGACAAGGTCACAGCACAGTAGCCGCTAATGTCCGTGGCGTGGGACCTCGATGCCATCGAGATTCGGTTGCGCGTTGGCAGGACAGGGAGGGAGTAGTGGCTCACCGTGTCTGGGTGGATGAAGCTCTCCGTGCTTCCGCTGTCGAACAGGCAGGTCGTGGCGTGGCCGTTTACTTTGATGTCCATCATCGACTTGGACAGGTGGTGTGGGCGGGCTTGATCCAGAGTGACGGAGGCTAGTGTGTAGGTAAGCGAGTCATTGTCGTCTGCGGGCGAGGCGGTCGTCAGGCCCGGGGGCCCGGTGGCAGTCGGGCGTGGTGGGTAAAATGGCGTCTCCCACGAGGTAGGACAAAATAGCGGAGAAGATGGCTGCCCCCATAACTCACATGAGGCACTATTGGGGTCGGTTGCCTTGATCAAAGATGGCCACACCCATGACTCACGTGTGGGGATACTGGCCTCAGTTGCCGTGAAAGAAGATGGCCGCCCCCACAGTTCGCATGAGGCACTGCTGGCCTCTGAAGATCCGCTCCTGCAGGCCTTAGAGAAGTGGCCTTTCTTCCTGCAGGTTGCGCAGGTAGAGTTCCTGGCTGGGCAGCGCGACCTCGGGTGCTTCTCCTGGCCGCAAAAGAAGCAGCCGGCGGCCCGATCGCGGGTGCCCGATGTCGGAGCCGGTACCGGGGGTGGCGGGCCCGGTCGGGTCCGGGACGCCGACGCTGAGGTAGGTCCCGGGGGCGGCGCTGCGAAGGGTATTGCGGTAGGGGTCGGGCCCGAGTCCCAGGGTCGCGAGCAGTACCTGGAAAACGCCTCCTGGTCCTGATGGGCCACCTCCAGGGAGAGAGCGAGGGCTTCAGCTTTGTCCAGGTCGAGGTCTTTAGCTTCAAGCAGTCTTTGCCGTGAGTAGTCGGACCGTAGGCCTTTCACAAAGGCATCGCGGATATTATCTTCCGTATTTTCAACAGCCGTCACCGCTTTAAAGTCACAGTTCCTGCCGAGTGCTCTTAGCGCCCGTAAAAATTCAGCTACAGACTCTCCTGGCTGTTGCGGGCGGGATCTTAGGAGGTGCCTGGTGTACATGTAATTTACCGGGCTGCGGTACTGCTGTTTCAGTAGGTTGATAGCGGCCTCGTACGTAGTCGTGTCCTGGATGAGTGCGTATACTCTCGGGCTCGCTTGGGCGTTCAGAAGTCTTAGTTTGGATCTATGCGGGGCGCCGGATTCTTCCAGGTAGGATTCGAAGCAGTCCAGCCAGTGTTTGAAGTTGAGGGCTGCGTTTGCTGCCTGTGGGTTTAGATCCAGGTACGGTGGTTTGAGGGCTTGCAGCCAAGCCGGCTGGTGTGGCTGTGCTTCTGGGAGGGCTTCTGGCTGGCCAGTAGTAGACATCTTTAAAATTTAGTCAATAAAATTGATATACCTATCAATTCGTCCAATAAAAAGCGACGAGTTAGGAACGTAACTAAAGGTTTTTATTGACTAAATAACAGAGCCCACCCTCGTGGGTGATCGGGTGCAACAAGGAGGAATACATGCCAGCCGACTACCTTTATACCTGGGCAGGTAGGTGGAGCCATGGGCGGAGTCGGAGGTGGTCAGCCCAGGTATAACCGCGCGACAAGAGGCGACCTCGTATCGTGATACAACAGTGATAACGGTGATAACAATACAACAGTGATAACTATAGTGTAACGATAAAAGTGGTTTACCACACCATTACAGCGCCCTTTAATGAGTTACTGGACTCTCCATTACAGCGCCCTATAATGAGTTACTGGACTGTCCATTACAGAGCTGTTTAATGAGTTACTGGATTGTCCATTACAGCGCCAATTAATGTGTTATTGGACTGGCCATTACAGCGCCCTTTAATGAGTTATTGGACTGTCCATTACAGCACCCTATAATGAGTTACTGGACTGTCCATTACAGCGCCCTTTAATGAGTTATTGGACTGTCCATTACAGCGCCCTATAATGAGTTCCTGGACTGTCCATTACAGCAACCTTTAATGAGTTATTGAACTGTCCATTGCAGGTCCGTTTAATGAGTTACTGGACTGTCCATTACAGCGCCCTTTAATGAGTTATTGGACTGTCCATTACAGCGCCCTTTAATGAGTTATTGGACTGTCCATTACAGAGCCCTTTAATGAGTTACTGCGCTGTCCAGTACAGAGCCCTTTAATGAGGTATTGGACTGTCCATTACAGAGTCCTTTAATGAGTTACTGGACTGTCCATTGCAGAGCCCTTTAATGAGTTAATGGACTGTCCATTACAGCGCCCTTTAATGAGATACTGGACTGTCCATTACAGAGCCCTTTAATGAGTTGCTGGACTGTCCCTTACAGCGCCCTTTAATGAGTTATTGGACTGTTCATTACAGCACCCATTAATGAGTTATTGGGCTGTCCATTACAGAGCCCTTTAATGAATTACTTGACTGTCCATTACAGCGCCCTTTAATGAGATACTGGGATGTCCATTACAGGGCCCTTTAATGAGTTGCTGGACTGTCCATTACAGCGCCCTTTAATGAGATATTGGACTGTCCATTACAGAGCCTTTTAATGAGTTACTGGACTGTCCATTACAGAGCCCATTTAATGAGTTATTGGACTGTCCATTACAGCGCCCTTTAATGAGTTATTGGACTGTCCATTACAGCGACCTTTAATGAGTTACTGGACTGTCCATTTCAGCGCCGTTTAATGAGATACTGGACTGTCCATTACAGAGCCCTTTAATGAGTTATTGGACTGTCCATTACAGCGCCCTTTAATGTGTTATTGGACTGTCCATTAGAGCACCCTATAATGAGTTATTGGACTGTCCATTACAGCGCCCTTAAATGAGTTATTGGACTGTCCATTACAGCGCCCTTTAATGAGTTACTGGACTGTCCATTACAGTGACCTTTAATAAGTTACTGGACTGTCCATTACAGCGCCCTTTAATGAGTTATTGGACTGTCCATTACAGCGCACTTTAATGAGTTATTGGACTGTCCTTTACAGAGCCCTTTAATGAGTTATTGGACTGTCCATTACAGAGCCCTTTAATGAGTTACTGGACTGTCCATTACAGAGCCCTTTAATGAGTTATTGGACTGTCCATTACAGAGCCCTTTAATGAGTTATTGGACTGTCCATTACAGAGCCCTTTAATGAGTTATTGGACTGTCCTTTACAGAGCCCTTTAATGAGTTACTGGACTGTCCATTACAGCGCCCTTTAATGAGTTATTGGACTGTCCATTACAGAGCCCTTTAATAAGTTATTGGACTGTCCATTACACCGCCCGAAAATGAGTTACTGGACTGTCCATTACAGCGCCCTTTAATGAGTTATTGGACTGTCCATTACAGAGCCCTTTATTGAGTTACTGGACTGTCCATTACAGCGCCTTTTAATGAGTTACTGGACTGTCCATTACAGCGCCCTTTAATGAGTTATTGGACTGTCCATTACAGCGCCCTTTAATGAGTTACTGGACTGTCCATTACAGCGCCCTTTAATGAATTAATGGACAGTCCATTACAGCGCCCTTTAATGAGTTATTGGACTGTCCATTACAGAGCCCTTTGATGAGTTACTGGACTGTCCATTAGAGAGCCCTTTAATGAGTTACTGGACTGCCCATTACAGAGCCCTTTAATGAGTTACTGTACCGTCCATTACAGAGCCCTTTAATGAGTTACTGGACTGTCCATTACAGAGCCCTTTAATGAGTTACTGGACTGTCCATTACAGCGCCCTTTAATGAGTTATTGGACTGTCCATTACAGAGCCCTATAATGAGTTATTGGACTGTCCATTACAGCGCCCTTTAATGTGTTACTGGACTGTCCAATACAGCGCCCTTTAATGAGTGACTGGACTGTCCATTACAGAGCCCTTTAATGAGTTACTGGACTGCCCATTACAGAGCCCTTTAATGGGTTACTGTACCGTCCATTACAGCGCCCTTTAATGAGTTACTGGACTGTCCATTACAGAGCTGTTTAATGAGTTACTGGACTGTCCATTACAGCGCCAATTAATGAGTTATTGGACTGGCCATTACAGCGACCTTTGATGAGTTATTGGAGTGTCCATTACAGCACCCTATAATGAGTTACTGGACTGTCCATTACAGCGCCCTTTAATGAGTTATTGGACTGTCCAATGCAGCGCCCTATAATGAGTTACTGGACTGTCCATTACAGCACCCTTTAATGAGTTATTGGACTGTCCATTACAGAGCCCTTAATGAGTTACTGGACTGTCCATTGCAGCGCCCTATAATGAGTTACTGGACTGTCCATTACAGCGCCCTTTAATGAGTTATTGGACTGTCCATTACAGAGCCCTTTAATGAGATCCTGGGCTGTCCAATACAGAGCCCTTTAATGAGGTATTGGACTGTCCATTACAGAGTCCTTTAATGAGTTACTGGACTGTCCATTGCAGAGCCCTTTAATGAGTTAATGGACTGTCCATTACAGCGCCCTTTAATGAGATACTGCACTGTCCATTACAGATTCCTTTAATGAGTTATTGGACTGTCCATTACAGCGCCCAACAATGAGTTACTGGGCTGTCCAATACAGAGCCCTTTAATGAGTTACTGGACTGTCCATTACAGAGCCCTTTAATGAATTGCTGGACTGTCCATTAAGCGCCCTTTAATGAGTTATTGGACTCTCCATTACAGCACCCTTTAATGAGTTATTGGACTGTCCATTACAGAGCCCTTTAATGAGTTATTGGACTGTCCATTACAGCGCCCTTTAATGAGTTACTGGACTGTACATTACAGCGCACTTTAATGAGTGACTGGACTGTCCATTACAGAGCCCTTTAATGAGTTACTGGACTGTCCATTACAGAGCCCTTTAATGAATTATTGGACTGTCTATTACAGCGCCATTTAATGAGTTACCGGACTGTCCATTACAGCGCCCTTTAATGAGATACTGGACTGTCCATTACAGAGCCCTTTAATGAGTTACTGGACTGTCCATTACAGCGCCCTTTAATGAGTTATTGGACTGTCCATTACAGAGCCTTTGATGAGTTACTGGACTGTCCATTACCGAGACCTTTATGAGTTACTGGACTGTCCATTACAGCGCCATTTAATGAGTTATTGGACTGTCCATTACAGCGCTCTTTAATGAGTTACTGGACTGTCCATTACACAGCCCTTTTCTGAGTTACTGGACTGTCCATTTCAGCGCCACTTCATG
Organism: Somniosus microcephalus; assembly: GCF_052327205.1. NCBI lineage: Eukaryota > Metazoa > Chordata > Chondrichthyes > Squaliformes > Somniosidae > Somniosus > Somniosus microcephalus. Next base: position 170,306,955 of record NC_140989.1, on the reverse strand, counting down.
TGTTATTGGACTGTCCATTACTGAACCCTTTAATGAGTTACTGGACTGTCCATTACAGCGCCCTATAATGAGTTACTGGACTGTCCATTACAGCACCCTTTAATGAGTTATTGGACTGTCCATGACAGAGCCCTTTAATAAGTTATTGGACTGTCCATTACAGCGCCCTTCAATGAGTTATTGGACTGTCCATTACAGCGCCCAACAATGAGTTACTGGGCTGTCCAATACAGAGCCCTTTAATGAGTTATTGAACTGTCCATTACAGAGTCCTTTAATGAGTTGCTGGACTGTCCATTGCAGCGCACTTTAGTGAGTTACTGGACTGTCCATTACAGCGCCCTTCAATGAGTTACTGGACTGTCCATTACAGCGCCCTTTAATGAGTTATTGGACTGTCCATTACAGAGCCCTTTAATGAGTGACTGGACTGTCCATTACAGAGCCCTTTAATGAGTTGCTGGACTGTCCATTAAGCGCCCTTTAATGAGTTATTGGACTCTCCATTACAGCGCCCTTTAATGAGTTATTGGACTGTCCATTACAGAGCCCTTTAATGAGTTATTGGACTGTCCATTACAGCGCCCTTTAATGAGTTACTGGACTGTCCATTACAGAGCCCTTTAATGAATTATTGGCCTGTCTATTACAGCGCCATTTAATGAGTTACCGGACTGTCCATTGCAGCGCCCTTTAATGAGATACTGGACATTCCATTACAGAGCTCTTTAATGAGTTACTGGACTGTCCATTACAGAGCCCTTTGACGAGTTACTGGACTGTCCATTACAGAGACCTTTATGAGTTACTGGACTGTCTATTACAGTGCCCTTTAATGAGTTATTGGACTGTCCATTACAGAGCCCTTTAATGAGTTATTGGACTGTCCATTACAGAGCCCTTTAATGAGTTATTGGGCTGTCCATTACAGAGCCCTATAATGAGTTACTGGACTGTCCATTACAGCGCCCTTTAATTATTTACTGGACTGTCCATTACAGCGCCCTTTTATGAGTTGCTGGACTGTCCATTACAGCGCCCTTAAATGAGTTATTGGACTGTCCATTACAGAATCCTTTAATGAGTTATTGAACTGTCCATTACAGAGCCCTTTAATGAATTACTTGACTGTCCATTACAGCGCCCTTTAATGAGTTACTGGGCTGTCCATTACAGCGCCCTTTAATGAGATATTGGACTGTCCATTACAGAGCCCTTTAATGAGTTACTGGACTGTCCATTTCAGAGCCCTTTAATGAGTTATTGGACTGTCCAGTACAGCGCCCTTTAATGAGTTATTGGACTGTCCATTACAGCGACCTTTAATGAGTTACTGGACTGTCCATTTCAGCGCCCTTTGATGAGATACTGGACTGTCCATTACAGAATCCTTTAATGAGTTATTGGACTGTCCATTACAGCGCCCTTTAATGAGTTATTGGACTCTCCATTACAGCGCCCTTTAATGAGTTATTGGACTGTCCATTACAGAGCCCTTTAATGAGTTATTGGACTGTCCATTACAGCGCCCTTTAATGAGTTACTGGACTGTCCATTACAGAGCCCTTTAATGAATTATTGGCCTGTCTATTACAGCGCCATTTAATGAGTTACCGGACTGTCCATTGCAGCGCCCTTTAATGAGATACTGGACATTCCATTACAGAGCTCTTTAATGAGTTACTGGACTGTCCATTACAGAGCCCTTTGACGAGTTACTGGACTGTCCATTACAGAGACCTTTATGAGTTACTGGACTGTCTATTACAGCGCCCTTTAATGAGTTATTGGACTGTCCATTACAGAGCCCTTTAATGAGTTATTGGACTGTCCATTACAGAGCCCTTTAATGAGTTATTGGGCTGTCCATTACAGAGCCCTATAATGAGTTACTGGACTGTCCATTACAGCGCCCTTTAATTATTTACTGGACTGTCCATTACAGCGCCCTTTTATGAGTTGCTGGACTGTCCATTACAGCGCCCTTTAATGAGTTATTGGACTGTCCATTACAGAATCCTTTAATGAGTTATTGAACTGTCCATTACAGAGCCCTTTAATGAATTACTTGACTGTCCATTACAGCGCCCTTTAATGAGTTACTGGGCTGTCCATTACAGCGCCCTTTAATGAGATATTGGACTGTCCATTACAGAGCCCTTTAATGAGTTACTGGACTGTCCATTTCAGAGCCCTTTAATGAGTTATTGGACTGTCCAGTACAGCGCCCTTTAATGAGTTATTGGACTGTCCATTACAGCGACCTTTAATGAGTTACTGGACTGTCCATTTCAGCGCCCTTTGATGAGATACTGGACTGTCCATTACAGCATCCTTTAATGAGTTATTGGACTGTCCATTACAGCGCCCTTTAATGAGTTATTGGACTCTCCATTACAGCGCCCTTTAATGAGTTATTGGACTGTCCATTACAGAGCCCTTTAATGAGTTATTGGACTGTCCATTACAGCGCCCTTTAATGAGTTACTGGACTGTCCATTACAGAGCCCTTTAATGAATTATTGGCCTGTCTATTACAGCGCCATTTAATGAGTTACCGGACTGTCCATTGCAGCGCCCTTTAATGAGATACTGGACATTCCATTACAGAGCTCTTTAATGAGTTACTGGACTGTCCATTACAGAGCCCTTTGACGAGTTACTGGACTGTCCATTACAGAGACCTTTATGAGTTACTGGACTGTCTATTACAGCGCCCTTTAATGAGTTATTGGACTGTCCATTACAGAGCCCTTTAATGAGTTATTGGACTGTCCATTACAGAGCCCTTTAATGAGTTATTGGGCTGTCCATTACAGAGCCCTATAATGAGTTACTGGACTGTCCATTACAGCGCCCTTTAATTATTTACTGGACTGTCCATTACAGCGCCCTTTTATGAGTTGCTGGACTGTCCATTACAGCGCCCTTTAATGAGTTATTGGACTGTCCATTACAGAATCCTTTAATGAGTTATTGAACTGTCCATTACAGAGCCCTTTAATGAATTACTTGACTGTCCATTACAGCGCCCTTTAATGAGTTACTGGGCTGTCCATTACAGCGCCCTTTAATGAGATATTGGACTGTCCATTACAGAGCCCTTTAATGAGTTACTGGACTGTCCATTTCAGAGCCCTTTAATGAGTTATTGGACTGTCCAGTACAGCGCCCTTTAATGAGTTATTGGACTGTCCATTACAGCGACCTTTAATGAGTTACTGGACTGTCCATTTCAGCGCCCTTTGATGAGATACTGGACTGTCCATTACAGAATCCTTTAATGAGTTATTGGACTGTCCATTACAGCGCCCTTTAATGAGTTATTGGACTGTCCATTACAGCGCCCTTTAATGAGTTATTGGACTGTCCATTACAGCGCCCTTTAATGAGTTATTGGACTGTCCATTACAGAGCCCTTTAATGAGTTATTGGACTGTCCATTACAGCGCCCTTTAATGAGTTGCTGGACTGTCCATTACAGCGCCCTTTAATGAGTGACTGGACTGTCCATTACAGAGCCCTTTCATGAGTTGCTGGACTGTCCATAACAGAGCCCTTTAATGAGTTACTGGACTGTCCATTACAGCGCCCTTTAATGTGTTATTACACTGTCTATTACAGGGCCATTTAATGAGTTACCGGACTGTCCATTACAGCGCCCTTTAATGAGTTACTGGACTGTCCATTACAGCGCCCTTTAATGAGTTACTGAACTGTCCATTACAGCGCCACTTAATGAGTTATTGGACTGTCCATTACAGCGCCCTTTAATGAGTTACTGGACTGTCCATTACAGCGCCCTATAATGAGTTACTGGACTGTCCATTACAGCGCCCTTTAATGAGTTATTGGACTGTCCATTACAGAGCCCTTTAATAAGTTATTGGACTGTCCATTACACCGCCCGAAAATGAGTTACTGGACTGTCCATTACAGCGCCCTTTAATGAGTTATTGGACTGTCCATTACAGAGCCCTTTATTGAGTTACTGGACTGTCCATTACAGCGCCTTTTAATGAGTTACTGGACTGTCCATTACAGCGCCCTTTAATGAGTTATTGGACTGTCCATTACAGCGCCCTTTAATGAGTTACTGGACTGTCCATTACAGCGCCCTTTAATGAATTACTGGACAGTCCATTACAGCGCCCTTTAATGAGTTATTGGACTGTCCATTACAGAGCCCTTTGATGAGTTACTGGACTGTCCATTAGAGAGCCCTTTAATGAGTTACTGGACTGCCCATTACAGAGCCCTTTAATGAGTTACTGTACCGTCCATTACAGAGCCCTTTAATGAGTTACTGGACTGTCCATTACAGAGCCCTTTAATGAGTTACTGGACTGTCCATTACAGCGCCCTTTAATGAGTTATTGGACTGTCCATTACAGAGCCCTATAATGAGTTATTGGACTGTCCATTACAGCGCCCTTTAATGTGTTACTGGACTGTCCAATACAGCGCCCTTTAATGAGTGACTGGACTGTCCATTACAGAGCCCTTTAATGAGTTACTGGACTGCCCATTACAGAGCCCTTTAATGAGTTACTGTACCGTCCATTACAGCGCCCTTTAATGAGTTACTGGACTGTCCATTACAGAGCTGTTTAATGAGTTACTGGACTGTCCATTACAGCGCCAATTAATGAGTTATTGGACTGGCCATTACAGCGACCTTTGATGAGTTATTGGAGTGTCCATTACAGCACCCTATAATGAGTTACTGTACCGTCCATTACAGAGCCCTTTAATGAGTTACTGGACTGTCCAATGCAGCGCCCTACAATGAGTTACTGGACTGTCCATTACAGCACCCTTTAATGAGTTATTGGACTGTCCATTACAGAGCCCTTAATGAGTTACTGGACTGTCCATTGCAGCGCCCTTTAATGAGTTATTGGACTGTCCATTACAGAGCCCTTTAATGAGATCCTGGGCTGTCCAATACAGAGCCCTTTAATGAGGTATTGGACTGTCCATTACAGAGTCCTTTAATGAGTTACTGGACTGTCCATTGCAGAGCCCTTTAATGAGTTAATGGACTGTCCATTACAGCGCCCTTTAATGAGATACTGCACTGTCCATTACAGATTCCTTTAAAGAGTTACTGGACTGTCCATTACAGAGCCCATTAATGAGTTATTGGACTTACCATTACAGAGCCCTTTAATGAGTTACTGGACTGTCCATTACGACGCCCTTTAATGAGTAACTGGACTGTCCATTGCAGCGCCCTTTAATGAGTTGCTGGGCTGTCCCTTACAGCGCCCTTTAATGAGTTATTGGACTGTCCATTACAGCTCCCTTTAATGAGTTATTGGGCTGTCCATTACAGAGCCCTTTAATGAAGTACTTGACTGTCCATTACAGCGCCCTTTAATGAGATACTGGGCTGTCCATTACAGAGCCCTTTAATGAGTTACTGGACTGTCCATTACAGCGCCCTTTAATGAGATATTGGAATGTCCATTACAGAGCCCTTTAATGAGTTATTGGACTGTCCATTACAGCGCCCTTTAATGAGTTACTGGACTGTCCATCACAGCGCCCTTTAATGAGTGACTGGACTGTCCATTACAGAGCCCTTTAATGAGTTACTGGACTGTCCATTACAGAGATCTTTAATGAGTTACAGGACCGTCCATTACAGCGCCCTTTAATGAGTTACTGGACTGTCCATTACAGAGCTGTTTAATGAGTTACTGGACTGTCCATTACAGCGCCAATTAATGTGTTATTGGACTGGCCATTACAGCGCCCTTTAATGAGTTATTGGACTGTCCATTACAGCACCCTATAATGAGTTACTGGACTGTCCATTACAGCGCCCTTTAATGAGTTATTGGACTGTCCATTACAGCGCCCTATAATGAGTTCCTGGACTGTCCATTACAGCAACCTTTAATGAGTTATTGAACTGTCCATTGCAGGTCCGTTTAATGAGTTACTGGACTGTCCATTACAGCGCCCTTTAATGAGTTATTGGACTGTCCATTACAGAGCCCTTTAATGAGTTACTGCGCTGTCCAGTACAGAGCCCTTTAATGAGGTATTGGACTGTCCATTACAGAGTCCTTTAATGAGTTACTGGACTGTCCATTGCAGAGCCCTTTAATGAGTTAATGGACTGTCCATTACAGCGCCCTTTAATGAGATACTGGACTGTCCATTACAGAGCCGTTTAATGAGTTGCTGGACTGTCCCTTACAGCGCCCTTTAATGAGTTATTGGACTGTTCATTACAGCACCCATTAATGAGTTATTGGGCTGTCCATTACAGAGCCCTTTAATGAATTACTTGACTGTCCATTACAGCGCCCTTTAATGAGATACTGGGATGTCCATTACAGGGCCCTTTAATGAGTTGCTGGACTGTCCATTACAGCGCCCTTTAATGAGATATTGGACTGTCCATTACAGAGCCCTTTAATGAGTTACTGGACTGTCCATTACAGAGCCCTTTAATGAGTTATTGGACTGTCCATTACAGCGCCCTTTAATGAGTTATTGGACTGTCCATTACAGCGACCTTTAATGAGTTACTGGACTGTCCATTTCAGCGCCGTTTAATGAGATACTGGACTGTCCATTACAGAGCCCTTTAATGAGTTATTGGACTGTCCATTACAGCGCCCTTTAATGTGTTATTGGACTGTCCATTAGAGCACCCTATAATGAGTTATTGGACTGTCCATTACAGCGCCCTTAAATTAGTTATTGGACTGTCCATTACAGCGCCCTTTAATGAGTTACTGGACTGTCCATTACAGTGACCTTTAATAAGTTACTGGACTGTCCATTACAGCGCCCTTTAATGAGTTATTGGACTGTCCATTACAGCGCACTTTAATGAGTTATTGGACTGTCCTTTACAGAGCCCTTTAATGAGTTATTGGACTGTCCATTACAGAGCCCTTTAATGAGTTACTGGACTGTCCATTACAGAGCCCTTTAATGAGTTATTGGACTGTCCATTACAGAGCCCTTTAATGAGTTATTGGACTGTCCATTACAGAGCCCTTTAATGAGTTATTGGACTGTCCTTTACAGAGCCCTTTAATGAGTTATTGGACTGTCCATTACAGAGCCCTTTAATGAGTTATTGGACTGTCCATTACAGAGCCATTTAATGAGTTACTGGACTGTCCATTACAGCACCCTTTAATGAGATATTGGACTGTCCATTACAGAGCCCTTTAATGAGTTACTGGACTGTCCATTACAGAGCCCTTTAATGAGTTATTGGACTGTCCATTACAGCGCCCTTTAATGATTTATTGGACTGTCCATTACAGCGACCTTTAATGAGTTACTGGACTGTCCATTTCAGTGCCCTTTTATGAGATACTGGACTGTCCATTGCAGAGCCTTTAATGAGTTACTGGACTGTGCATTACAGCGCCCTTTAATGAGTTATTGGACTGTCCATTACAGCGCCCTTTCATGAGTTATTGGACTGTCCATTAGAGCACCCTATAATGAGTTATTGGACTGTCCATTACAGCGCCCTTCAATGGCTTATTGGACTGTCCATTACAGCACCCTTTAATGAGTTACTGGACTGTCCATTTGATATACCTATCAATTCGTCCAATAAAAAGCGACGAGTTAGGAACATAACTAAAGGTTTTTATTGACTAAATAACAGAGCCCACCCTCGTGGGTGATCGGGTCCAACAAGGAGGAATACCAGCCAGTCGACTACCTTTATACCTGGGCAGGTAGGTGGAGCTATGGGCGGAGTCGGAGGTGGTCAGCCCAGGTATAACAGCGCGACAAGAGGCGACCTCGTATCGTGATACAACAGTGATAACGGTGATAACAATACAACAGTGATAACTATAGTGTAACGATAAAAGTGGTTTACCACATTCACCCCTTGTTTAGATTTGAGTCCGGCGCGGTGAAGTGTACTACCAGTTCTGGTATGTCAGTCTGTCCGGAGGCCTCGTAAGCCTCTCCGATCGTCGCAGCGGCGGTGCTGCATTATCCGGTGTTAGTGCTGGTGTCTACGTGGTCGGCGAAGGCTCGTGGGGTTCCGGCATGCCGTCTACCTGGGCTGGAATTGGGGGGGTGGTGGGGGGGGGGTAAAGGTGGTGTCTCCGGAGTGCCCGAGGGTGCGAGGTCTCATAAGGAGACAGTGTCCTCCCGCCCGTCTGGGTAAGCCACGTAGGCGTACTGGGGGTTGGCGTGCAGGAGGTTCACCCTCTCGACCAGGGGGTCTGTTTTATGGGCCCTCACGTGCTTTCGCAGCAAGACGGGCCCCGGAGAGGTCAGCCAGGTTGGTAGAGTGGTTCCCGTAGTCGACTTCCTGGGGAAAACAAGCATTCGTTCATGGGGGGTGGCGTTAACGGCAGTGCAAAGTAGTGACCGGATGGAGTGCAGCGCTGTCGGGAGGACTTCCTGCCAGCGGGAGGTTGGGAGGCCCTTAGACTTTAAGGCTAAGAGGACGGCCTTCCATACCGTCGCGTTCTCTCTTTCCACCTGGCCGTTCCCTCGGGGGTTGTAGCTGGTGGTCCTACTTGCTGCAATACCTCTCGCTAGTAGGAACTGACGGAGTTCCTCGCTCATGAAAGAGGAGCCCCGGTCACTATGTATATAGTTTGGGAACCCGAACAAGGCGAAGAGGTCGTTCAGACATTTAATGACCGTGGTACTGGTCATGTCTGGGCAGGGGAAGGCAAAGGGGAAACGGGAGTACTCATCAACAATGTTGAGGAAGTACACGTTACGGTCAGAGGACGGGAGGGGCCCCTTAAAGTCGATGCTCAGGCGCTCGAAGGGGCGGGTGGCCTTGATCAGGCTTGCTCTGTCCGGCCTAAAGAAGTGCGGTTTGCACTCGGCACAGGTCTGGCAGTTCCTGGTTATGGTCCTGACCTCCTCGATGGAGTAGGGCAGGTTGCGGGCCTTAATGAAGTGGTAAAGTCTGGTGACCCCGGGGTGGCAGAGGTCGTTGTGGAGGGTCTGAAGTCTATCACTTTGCGCGCTGGCGCATGTAATTCGTGACAGAGCATCGGGGGGTTCGTTCAGCTTACCTGGCCGGTACAAGATATCATAATCGTAGGTGGAGAGCTCGATTCTCCACCTCAAGATCTTGTCATTCTTGATTTTGCCCCTCAGCTTGTTATTAAACATAAAAGCGACCGAACGTTGGTCGGTAAGGAGGGTAAATCGTTTGCCTGCCAGGTAGTGCCTCCACAATCGCCTGGGCCTCCTTCTCGACCGACGAGTGTCGGATCTCAGGGCCCTGTAGGGTCCTTGAGAAGAAGGCCACCGGTCTCCCCTCCTGGTTAAGGCTGGCGGCTAGGGCGAAGTCGGATGCATCGCTCTCGACTTGGAAGGGGATGGACTCATCCACTGCGTGCATAGTGGCCTTGGCAATGTCTCCCTTAATGAGGGAGAAGGCTGCGCACGCTTCCTCCGTAAGGGGGAAGGATGTGGACTTCATGAGGGGTCTGGCTTTGTCCGCATAATTGGGCACCCATTGGGCATAGTAGGCGAAGAGCCCCAGGGTTCTCTTAAGTGCCTTAGGGCAGTGGGGGAGGGGTAGCTCCATGAGGGGGCGCATTCTTTCGGGGTCGGGGCCGATGAGTCCGTTCTCTACTACACAGCCAAGGATGGCAAGGCGCGAGGTGTTAAACACACATTTCTCCTTATTGTAGGTGAGGTTCAGCCGTTGGGCTGTACGGAGGAATTTCTCCAGATTCACGTCGTGGTCCTGCCGGTCGCGGCCGCAGATGGTGACGTTATCTAGGTAGGGGAATGTGGCCTGCAGTCCGTTCTGGTCAACCATCCGGTCCATCTCCCTTTGGAAGACCGAGACCCCGTTGGTGACACCGAAGGGGACCCTAAGGAAGTGGTATAGGCGCCCATTCGCCTCGAAGGCGGTGTACTGGCGGTCCTCGGGGTGGATAGGGAGTTGGTGGTAGGCCGACTTAAGGTCGATGGTCGAGAATACGCGGTATTGTGCAATCTGATTGACCATGTCAGATATGCGGGGAAGGGGGTATGCGTCCAGCTGGGTGTATCTGTTTATGGTCTGGCTGTAGTCGATGACCAGGCGATTTTTATCGCCGGTCTTAACGACCACGACCTGGGCACGCCAGGGGCTGTTGCTCCCCTCGATGATGCCCTCCTTCAGGAGATGCTGCACCTCAGAGCTAATGAAAGCTCTGTCCCCAGCGCTGTACCGCCTGCTCTTGGTAGCGACGGGTTTGCAGTCGGGGGTGAGGTTAGCGAACAGGGAAGGTGGCGGCACCTTGAGGGTGGATAGGCAGCAGGTGTTACGCGGTGGGCGGTTTAACCTTCGCTGGTTGTTGACTGTGAGTGGGGGGAGGGGTCCACCGTATGCTAGGGTTACACTTTGGAGGTGGGATTGGAAGTCCAGCCCTAGTAGGACGGCAGCGCAGAGCTGGGGGAGGACGAGGAGTTTAAAGTTTTTATACTCTGTACCCTTAACCGACAAGGTCACAGCACAGTAGCCGCTAATGTCCGTGGCGTGGGACCTCGATGCCATCGAGATTCGGTTGCGCGTTGGCAGGACAGGGAGGGAGTAGTGGCTCACCGTGTCTGGGTGGATGAAGCTCTCCGTGCTTCCGCTGTCGAACAGGCAGGTCGTGGCGTGGCCGTTTACTTTGATGTCCATCATCGACTTGGACAGGTGGTGTGGGCGGGCTTGATCCAGAGTGACGGAGGCTAGCGTGTAGGTAAGCGAGTCGTTGTCGTCTGCGGGCGAGGCGGTCGTCAGGCCCGGGGGCCCGGTGGCAGTCGGGCGTGGTGGGTAAAATGGCGTCTCCCACGAGGTAGGACAAAATGGCGGAGAAGATGGCTGCCCCCATAACTCACATGAGGCACTATTGGGGTCGGTTGCCTTGATCAAAGATGGCCACACCCATGACTCACGTGTGGGGATACTGGCCTCAGTTGCCGTGAAAGAAGATGGCCGCCCCCACAGTTCGCATGAGGCACTGCTGGCCTCTGAAGATCCGCTCCTGCAGGCCTTAGAGAAGTGGCCTTTCTTCCTGCAGGTTGCGCAGGTAGAGTTCCTGGCTGGGCAGCGCGACCTCGGGTGCTTCTCCTGGCCGCAAAAGAAGCAGCCGGCGGCCCGATCGCGGGTGCCCGATGTCGGAGCCGGTACCGGGGGTGGCGGGCCCGGTCGGGTCCGGGACGCCGACGCTGAGGTAGGTCCCGGGGGCGGCGCTGCGAAGGGTATTGCGGTAGGGGTCGGGCCCGAGTCCCAGGGTCGCGAGCAGTACCTGGAAAACGCCTCCTGGTCCTGATGGGCCACCTCCAGGGAGAGAGCGAGGGCTTCAGCTTTGTCCAGGTCGAGGTCTTTAGCTTCAAGCAGTCTTTGCCGTGAGTAGTCGGACCGTAGGCCTTTCACAAAGGCATCGCGGATATTATCTTCCGTATTTTCAACAGCCGTCACCGCTTTAAAGTCACAGTTCCTGCCGAGTGCTCTTAGCGCCCGTAAAAATTCAGCTACAGACTCTCCTGGCTGTTGCGGGCGGGATCTTAGGAGGTGCCTGGTGTACATGTAATTTACCGGGCTGCGGTACTGCTGTTTCAGTAGGTTGATAGCGGCCTCGTACGTAGTCGTGTCCTGGATGAGTGCGTATACTCTCGGGCTCGCTTGGGCGTTCAGAAGTCTTAGTTTGGATCTATGCGGGGCGCCGGATTCTTCCAGGTAGGATTCGAAGCAGTCCAGCCAGTGTTTGAAGTTGAGGGCTGCGTTTGCTGCCTGTGGGTTTAGATCCAGGTACGGTGGTTTGAGGGCTTGCAGCCAAGCCGGCTGGTGTGGCTGTGCTTCTGGGAGGGCTTCTGGCTGGCCAGTAGTAGACATCTTTAAAATTTAGTCAATAAAATTGATATACCTATCAATTCGTCCAATAAAAAGCGACGAGTTAGGAACGTAACTAAAGGTTTTTATTGACTAAATAACAGAGCCCACCCTCGTGGGTGATCGGGTGCAACAAGGAGGAATACATGCCAGCCGACTACCTTTATACCTGGGCAGGTAGGTGGAGCCATGGGCGGAGTCGGAGGTGGTCAGCCCAGGTATAACCGCGCGACAAGAGGCGACCTCGTATCGTGATACAACAGTGATAACGGTGATAACAATACAACAGTGATAACTATAGTGTAACGATAAAAGTGGTTTACCACACCATTACAGCGCCCTTTAATGAGTTACTGGACTCTCCATTACAGCGCCCTATAATGAGTTACTGGACTGTCCATTACAGCGCCTTTTAATGAGTTATTGGACTGTCCATTACAGAGCCCTTTAATAAGTTATTGGACTGTCCATTACAGCGCCCTTTAATGAGTTATTGGACTGTCCATTACACCACCCTATAATGAGTTACTGGACTGTCCCTTACAGCACCCTTTAATGAGTTATTGGACTGTCCATTACAGAGCCTTTTAATGAGTTACTGGACTGTCCATTACAGCGCCTTTTAATGAGTTACTGGACTGTCCATTACAGCGCCCTTTATTGAGTTATTGGACTGTCCATTACAGAGCCCTTTAATGAGTTATTGGACTGTCCATTACAGAGCCCTTTAATGAGTTATTGGACTGTCCATTACAGAGCCCTTTAATGAGTTACTGGGCTGTCCAATACAGAGCCCTTTAATGAGTTATTGGACTGTCCATTACAGAGTCCTTTAATGAGTTACTGGACTGTCCATTACAGCGCCCTTTAATGAGTTACTGGACTGTCCATGACAACGCCCTTTAATGAGTTATTGGACTGTCCATTACATAGCCCTTTAATGAGTTATTGGACTGTCCATTACAGCGCCCTTTAATGAGTTACTGGACTGTCCATTACAGCGCCCTTTAATGAGTGACTGGACTGTCCATTACAGAGCCCTTTAATGAGTTACTGGACTGTCCTTTACAGAGCCCTTTAATGAGTTACTGGACTGTCAATTACAGCGCCCTTTAATGAGTTACTGGACTGTCCATTACAGAGCTGTTTAATGAGTTACTGGACTGTCCATAACAGCGCCAATTAATGAGTTATTGGTCTGGCCATTACAGCGCCCTTTAATGAGTTATTGGACTCTCCATGACAGCACCCTATAATGAGTTACTGGACTGTCCATTACAGAGCCCTTTAATGAGTTACTGGGCTGTCCAATACAGAGCCCTTTAATTAGTTATTGGACTGTCCATTACAGAGTCCTTTAATGAGTTACTGGACTGTCCATTGCAGAGCCCTTTAATGAGTTACTGGACTGTCCATTACAGCGCCCTTTAATGAGTTATTGGACTGTCCATTACAGAGCCCTTTGATGAGTTACTGGACTGTCCATTACAGAGCCCTTTAATGAGTTACTGGACTGCCAATTACAGCGCCCTTTAATGAGTGACTGGACTGTCCATTACAGAGCCCTTTAATGAGTTACTGGACTGTCCATTACAGAGCCCTTTAATGAGTTACTGGACTGTCCATTACAGCGCCCCTTAATGAGTTACTGGACTGTCCATTACAGAGCCCTTTAATGAGTTACTGGACTGTCCATTACAACGCCCTTTAATGAGTTATTGGACTGTCCATTACATAGCCCTTTAATGAGTTATTGGACTGTCCATTACAGCGCCCTATAATGAGTTACTGGACTGTCCATTACAGCGCCCTTTAATGAGTGACTGGACTGTCCATTACAGAGCCCTTTAATGAGTTACTGGACTGTCCTTCACAGAGCCCTTTAATGAGTTACTGGACTGTCAATTACAGCGCCCTTTAATGAGTTACTGGACTGTCCATTACAGAGCTGTTTAATGAGTTACTGGACTGTCCATTACAGCGCCAATTAATGAGTTATTGGTCTGGCCATTACAGCGCCCTTTAATGAGTTATTGGACTGTCCATTACAGCACCCTATAATGAGTTACTGGACTGTCCATTACAGCGCCCTTTAATGAGTTATTGGACTGTCCATTACAGCGCCCTATAATGAGTTACTGGACTGTCCATCACAGCACCCTTTAATGAGTTATTGGACTGTCCATTACAGAGCCCTTTAATGAGTTACTGGACTGTCCATTACAGTGCCCTTTAATAAGTTACTGGACTGTCCATTACAGCGCCCTTTAATGAGTTATTGGACTGTCCATTACAGCGCCCTTTAATGAGTTATTGGACTGTCCATTACAGCGCCCTTTAATGAGTGACTGGACTGTCCATTACAGAGCCCTTTAATGAGTTATTGGACTGTCTATTACAGGGACATTTAATGAGTTACCGGACTGTCCATTACAGCGCCCTTTAATGAGTTACTGGGCCGTCCATTACAGAGCCCTTTAATGAGTTACTGGACTGTACATTACAGCGCCACTTGATGAGTTATTGGACTGTCCATTACAGCGCCCTTTAATGAGTTACTGGACTGTCCATTACAGCGCCCTATAATGAGTTACTGGACTGTCCATTACAGAGCCCTTTAATGAGTTATTGGACTGTCTATTACAGCACCATTAAATGAGTGACCGGACTGTCCATTAGAGCGCCCTTTAATGAGTTACTGGACTGTCCATTACAGAGCCCTTTAATGAGTTACTGGACTGTCCATTACAGCGCCCTTTAATGAGTTATTGGACTGTCCATTACAGAGCCCTTTGATGAGTTACTGGACTGTCCATTACAGAGCCCTTTAATGAGTTACTGGACTGTTCATTACAGCGCCCTTTAATGAGTTATTGGACTGTCCATTACAGAGCCCTTTAATGAGTTACTGGACTGTTCATTACAGAGTCCTTTAAAGAGTTACTGGACTGTCCATTACAGAGCCCTTTGATGGGTTACTGGACTGTCCATTACAGAGCCCTTTAATGAGTTACTGGACTGTCCATTACAGAGCCCTTTAATGAGTTATTGGACTGTCCATTACAGAGTCCTTTAAAGAGTTACTGGACTGTCCATTTCAGAGCCCATTAATGAGTTATTGGGCTGTCCATTACAGAGCCCTTTAATGAGTTACTGGACTGTGCATTAAAGCGCCCTTTAATGAGTTACTGGACTGTCCATTAAAGCGCCCTTTAATGAGTTATTGGACTGTCCATTACAGCATCCTTTAATGAGTTATTGGGCTCTCCTTTACAGAGCCCTTTAATGAATTACTTGACTGTCCATTACAGCGCCCTTTAATGGGTTACTGAGCTGTCCATTACAGAGCCCTTTAATAAGTTATTGGACTGTCCATTACAGCGCCCTTTAATGAGTTATTGGACTGTCCATTACACCGCCCTATAATGAGTTACTGGATTGTCCCTTACAGCACCCTTCAATGAGTTATTGGACTGTCCATTACAGAGCCCTTTAATGAGTTACTGGACTGTACGTTACAGCGCCTTTTAATGAGTTACTGGACTGTCCATTACAGCGCCCTTTAATGAGTTTTTGGACTGTCCATTACAGCGCCCTTTAATGAGTTATTGGACTGTCTATTACAGCGCCCTTTAATGAGTTATTGGACTGTCCATTACAGAGCCCTTTAATGAGTTACTGGGCTGTCCAATACAGAGCCCTCAAATGAGTTATTGGACTGTCCATTATAGAGTCCTTTAATGAGTTACTGGACTGTCCATTGCAGAGCCCTTTAATGAGTTACTGGACTGTCCATTACAGCGCCCTTTAATGAGTTACTGGACTGTCCATTACAGCGCCCTTTAATGAGTGACTGGACTGTCCATTACAGAGCCCTTTAATGAGTTACTGGACTATCCATTACAGAGCCCTTTAATGAGTTACTGGACTGCCCATTACAGCGCCCTTTAATGAGTGACTGGACTGTCCATTACAGAGCCCTTTAATGAGTTACTGGACTGTCCATTACAGAGCCCTTTAATGAGTTACTGGACTGTCCATTACAGCGCCCTTTAATGAGTTATTGGACTGTCTATTACAGCGCCATTTAATGAGTTACCGGACTGTCCATTACAGCGCCCTTTAATGAGTTACTGGACTGTCCATTACAGAGCCCTTTAATGAGTTACTGGACTGTCCATTACAGCGCCCTTTAATGAGTTATTGGACTGTCCATTACAGAGCCCTTTAATGAGTTATTGGACTGTCCATTACAGCGCCCTTTGATGAGTTACCGGACTGTCGATTACAGCGCCCTTTAATGAGTGACTGGACTGTCCATTACAGAGCCCTTTAATGAGTTACTGGACTGTCCATTACAGAGCCCTTTAATGAGTTACTGGACTGTCCATTATAGCGCACTTTAATGAGTTACTGGACTGTCCATTACAGAGCTGTTTAATGAGTTACTGGACTGTCCATTACAGCGCCAATTAATGAGTTATTGGACTGGCCATTACAGCGCCCTTTAATGAGTTATTGGACTGTCCTATACAGCACCCTATAATGAGTTCCTGGACTGTCCATTACAGTGCCCTTTAATGAGTTATTGGACTGTCCATTACAGCGCCCTATAATGAGTTACTGGACTGTCCATTACAGCACCCTTTAATGAGTTTTTGGACTGTCCGTGACAGAGCCCTTTAATGAGTTACTGGACTGTCCATTACAGCGCCTTTAATGAGTTACTGGACTGTCCATTACAGCGCCCTTTAATGAGTTATTGGACTGTCCATTACAGCGCCCTTTAATGAGTTATTGGACTGTCCATTACAGAGCCCTTTGATGAGTTACTGGACTGTCCATTACAGCGCCCTTTAATGAGTTACTGGACTGTCCATTACAGCGACCTTTAATGAGTGACTGGACTGTCCATTACAGAGCCCTTTAATGAGTTACTGGACTGTCCATTACAGAGCCCTTTAATGAGTTACTGGACTGTCCATTACAGCGCCCTTTAATGAGTTATTGGACTGTCTATTACAGGGACATTTAATGAGTTACCGGACTGTTCATTACAGCGCCCTTTAATGAGTTACTGGACTGTCCATTACAGAGCCCTTTTATGAGTTACTGGACTGTCCATCACAGCGCCACTTAATGAGTTATTAGGACTGTCCATTACAGAGCCCTTTAATGAGTTACTGGACTGTCCATTACAGCGCCCTATAATGAGTTACTGGAGTGTCCATTACAGCGCCCTTAAATGAGTTATTGGACTGTCCATTACAGAGCCCTTTAATAACTTATTGGACTGTCCATTACAGCGCCCTTTAATTAGTTATTGGACTGTTCATTACAGTGCCCTATAATTAGTTACTTGACTGTCCATTACAGCACCCTTTAATGAGTTATTGGACTGTCCATTACAGAGCCCTTTAATGAGTTACTGGACTGTCCATTACAGCGCCTTTTAATGAGTTACTGGACTGTCCATTACAGCGCCCTTTATTGAGTTATTGGACTGTCCATTACAGTGCCCTTTAATGAGTTATTGGACTGTCCATTACAGCGCACTTTAATGAGTTATTGGAATGTCCATTGCAGAGCCCTTTAATGAGTTTCTGGGCTGTCCAATACAGAGCCCTTTAATGAGTTGTTGGACTGTCCATTACAGAGCCTTTAATGAGTTACTGGACTGTCCATTACAGTGCCCTTTAATGAGTGACTGGACTGTCCATTACAGCGCCGTTTAATGAGTTACTGGAATGTCCATTACAGCGCCCTATAATGAGTTACTGGACTGTCCATTACAGCGCCCTTTAATGAGTTATTGGACTGTCCATTACAGAGCCCTTTGATGAGTTACTGGACTGTCCATTACAAAGCCCTTTAATGAGTTACTGGACTGTCCATTACAGTGCCCTTTAATGAGTTATTGGACTGTCCATTACAGCGCCCTTTAATGAGTTACTGGACTGTCCATTACAGCGCCCTATAATGAGTTACTGGACTGTCCATTACAGCGCCCTTAAATGCGTTATTGGACTGTCCATTACAGAGCCCTTTAATAACTTATTGGACTGTCCATTACAGCGCCCTTTAATTAGTTATTGGACTGTCCATTACAGCGCCCTATAATTCGTCACTGGACTGTCCATTACAGCACCCTTTAATGAGTTATTGGACTGTCCATTACAGAGCCCTTTAATGAGTTACTGGACTGTCCATTACAGCGCCTTTTAATGAGTTACTGGACTGTCCATTACAGCGCCCTTTAATGAGTTATTGGGCTGTCCATGACAGCGCCCTTTAATGAGTTATTGGACTGTCCATTACAGCGCCCTTAAATGAGTTATTGGACTGTCCATTACAGAGCCCTTTAATAACTTATTGGACTGTCCATTACAGCGCCCTTTAATTAGTTATTGGACTGTCCATTACAGCGCCCTATAATTCGTCACTGGACTGTCCATTACAGCACCCTTTAATGAGTTATTGGACTGTCCATTACAGAGCCCTTTAATGAGTTACTGGACTGTCCATTACAGCGCCTTTTAATGAGTTACTGGACTGTCCATTACAGCGCCCTTTAATGAGTTATTGGACTGTCCATTACAGCGCTCTTTAATGAGTTATTGGACTGTCCATTACAGAGCCCTTTAATGAGTTACTGGGCTGTCCAATACAGAGCCCTTTAATGAGTTATTGGACTGTCCATTACAGAGTCCTTTAAAGAGTTACTGGACTGTCCATTGCAGAGCCTTTAATGAGTTACTGGACTGTCCATTACAGCGCCCTTTAATGAGTTACTGGACTGTCCATTACAGCGCCCTTTAATGAGTTATTGGACTGTCCATTACAGAGCCCTTTTATGAGTGACTGGACTGTCCATTACAGAGCCCTTTAATGAGTTACTGGACTGTCCATTACACCGCCCTTTAATGAGTTATTGGACTGTCCATTACAGAGCCCTTTAATGAGTTACTGGACTGTCCATTACAGAGCCCTTTAATGAGTTATTGGACTGTCTATTACAGCGCCATTAAATGAGTTACCGGACTGTCCATTAGAGCGCCCTTTAATGAGTTACTGGACTGTCCATTACAGAGCCCTTTAATGAGTTATTGGACTGTCCATTACAGAGCCCTTTGATGAGTTACTGGACTGTCCATTACAGAGCCCTTTAATGAGTTACTGGACTGTTCATTACAGCGCCCTTTAATGAGTTATTGGACTGTCCATTACAGAGCCCTTTAATGAGTTATTGGACTGTCCATTACAGAGTCCTTTAAAGAGTTACTGGACTGTCCATTTCAGAGCCCATTAATGAGTTATTGGGCTGTCCATTACAGAGCCCTTTAATGAGTTACTGAACTGTCCATTACAGCGCCCTTTAATGAGTTACTGGACTGTCCATTACAGCGCCCTTTAATGAGTTGCTGGACTGTCCATTACAGCGCCCTTTAATGAGTTATTGGACTGTCCATTACAGCATCCTTTAATGAGTTATTGGGCTGTCCATTACAGAGCCCTTTAATGAATTACTTGACTGTCCATTACAGCGCCCTTTAATGAGTTACTGGGCTGTCCATTACAGAGTCCTTTAATGAGTTACTGGACTGTCCATTACAGCGCCCTTGAATGAGATATTGGATTATCCATTACAGAGCCCTTTAATGAGTTACTGGACTGTCCATTACACAGCCCTTTAATGAGTTATTAGACTGTCAATTACAGCGCCCTTTAATGAGTAATTGGACTGTCCATTACAGCAACCTTTAATGAGTTACTGGACTGTCCATTTCAGCGCCCTTTAATGAGATACTGGACTGTCCATTACAGAGCCCTTTAATGAGTTACAGGGATTGTCCATTACAGCGCCCTTTAATGAGTTATTGGACTGTCCATTACAGCGCCCTTTAATGAGTTATTGGACTGTCCATTACAGCACCCTTTAATGAGTTACTGGACTGTCCATTACAGTGCCCTTTAATGAGTTATTGGACTGTCCATTACAGCGCCCTTTAATGAGTGACTGGACTGTCCATTGCAGCGCCCTTTAATGAGTTACTGGACTGTCCATTACAGCGCCCTTGAATGAGTTATTGGACTGTCCATTACAGCGCCCTTTAATGAGTTATTGGACTGTCCATTACAGAGCCCTTTAATGAGTTATTGGACTGTCCATTACAGCGCCCTTTAATGAGTTACTGGACTGTCCATTACAGCGCCCTTTAATGAGTGACTGGACTGTCCATTACAGAGCCCTTTGATGAGTCACTGGACTGTCCATTACAGAGCCATTTAATGAGTTACTGGACTGTCCATTACAGCGCCCTTTAATGAGTTATTGGACTGTCTATTACAGGGACATTTAATGAGTTACCGGACTGTCCATTACAGCGCCCTTTAATGAGTTACTGGACTGTCCATTACAGCGCCCTATAATGAGTTACTGGACTGTCCATTACAGCGCCCTTAAATGAGTTATTGGACTGTCCATTACAGAGCCCTTTAATAACTTATTGGACTGTCCATTACAGCGCCCTTTAATTAGTTATTGGACTGTCCATTACAGCGCCCTATAATTAGTTACTGGACTGTCCATTGCAGCACCCTTTAATGAGTTATTGGACTGTCCATTACAGAGCCCTTTAATGAGTTACTGGACTGTCCATTACAGAGCCCTTTAATGAGTTATTGGACTGTCCATTACAGCGCCCTTTAATGAGTTATTGGACTGTCCATTACAGCGCCCTTTAATGAGTTATTGGACTGTCCATTACAGAGCCCTTTAATGAGTTACTGGGCTGTCCAATACAGAGCCCTTTAATGAGTTATTGGACTGTCCATTACAGAGTCCTTTAATGAGTTACTGGACTGTCCATTGCAGAGCCTTTAATGAGTTACTGGACTGTCCATTACAGCGCACTTTAATGAGTTATTGGACTGTCCTTTACAGCGCCCTTTAATGAGTTATTGGACTGTCCATTACAGCGCCCTTTAATGAGTTACAGGACTGTCCATTTCAGCGCCCTTTAATGAGTGACTGGACTGTCCATTACAGAGCCTTTTAATGAGTTACTGGACTGTCCATTATGGCGACCTTTAATGAGTTATTGGACTGTCTATTACAGCGCCATTAAATGAGTTACCGGACTGTCCATTACAGCGCCCTCTAATCAGTTACTGGACTGTCCATTACAGAGCCCTTTAATGACTTACTGGACTGTCCATTACAGCGCCCTTTAATGAGTTATTGGACTGTCCATTACAGAGCCCTTTGATGAGTTACTGGACTGTCCATTACAGAGCCCTTTAATGAGTTACTGGACTGTCCATTACAGCGCCCTTTAATGAGTTATTGGACTGTCCATTACAGAGCCCTTTAATGAGTTACTGGACTGTCCATTACAGAGCCCTTTAATGAGTTATTGGACTGTCCATTACAGCGCCATTAAATGAGTTACCGGACTGTCCATTAGAGCGCCCTTTAATGAGTTACTGGACTGTCCATTACAGAGCCCTTTAATGAGTTACTGGACGGTCCATTATAGCGCCCTTTAATTAGTTATTGGACTGTCCATTACAGAGCCCTTTAATGAGTTATTGGACTGTCCATTACAGAGTCCTTTAAAGAGTTACTGGACTGTCCATTTCAGAGCCCATTAATGAGTTATTGGGCTGTCCATTACAGAGCCCTTTAATGAGTTACTGGACTGTCCATTACAGCGCCCTTTAATGAGTTACTGGACTGTCCAGTACAGCGCCCTTTAATGAGATGCTGGACTGTCCATTACAGCGCCCTTTCATGAGTTATTGGACTGTCCATTACAGCATCCTTTAATGAGTTATTGGGCTGTCCATTACAGAGCCCTTTAATGAATTACTTGACTGTCCATTACAGCGCCCTTTAATGAGTTACTGGTCTGTCCATTACAGAGTCCTTTAATGAGTTACTGGACTGTCCATTACAGCGCCCTTGAATGAGATATTGGATTGTCCATTACAGAGCCCTTTAATGAGTTACTGGACTGTCCATTACAGAGCCCTTTAATGTGTTATTGGACTGTCAATTACAGCGCCCTTTAATGAGTTATTGGACTGTCCATTACAGCAACCGTTAATGAGTTACTGGACTGTCCATTTCAGCGCCCTTTAATGAGATACTGGACTGTCCATTACAGAGCCCTTTAATGAGTTACAGGGATTGTCCATTACTGCGCCCTTTAATGAGTTATTGGACTGTCCATTGCAGCGCCCTTTAATGAGTTATTGGACTGTCCATTACAGCACCCTTTAATGAGTTACTGGACTGTCCATTACAGTGCCCTTTAAAGAGTTACTGGACTGTCCATTACAGCGCCCTTTAATGAGTTACTGGACTGTCCATTACAGCGCCCTTGAATGAGTTATTGGACTGTCCATTACAGAGCCCTTTAATGAGTTACTGGACTGTCCATTACAGCGCCCTTTAATGAGTTACTGGACTGTCCATTACAGCGCCCTTTAATGAGTTACTGGACTGTCCATTACAGAGCCCTTTAATGAGTAACTGGACTGTCCATTACAGAGCCATTTAATGAGTTACTGGACTGTCCATTACAGCGCCCTTTAATGAGTTATTGGACTGTCTATTACAGGGACATTTAATGAGTTACCGGACTGTCCATTACAGCGCCCTTTAATGAGTTACTGGACCGTCCATTACAGAGCCCTTTAATGAGTTACTGGACTGTCCATCACAGCGCCACTTAATGAGTTATTGGACTGTCCATTACAGCGCCCTTTAATGAGTTACTGGACTGTCCATTACAGCGCCCTATAATGAGTTGCTGGACTGTCCATTACAGCGCCCTTAAATGAGTTATTGGACTGTCCATTACAGAGCCCTTTAATAACTTATTGGACTGTCCATTACAGCGCCCTTTAATTAGTTATTGGACTGTCCATTACAGCGCCCTATAATTAGTTACTGGACTGTCCATTGCAGCACTCTTTAATGAGTTATTGGACTGTCCATTACAGAGCCCTTTAATGAGTTACTGGACTGTCCATTACAGCGCCTTTTAATGAGTTACTGGACTGTCCATTACAGCGCCCTTTAATGAGTTATTGGACTGTCCATTACAGCGCCCTTTAATGAGTTATTGGACTGTCCATTACAGCGCCCTTTAATGAGTTATTGGACTGTCCATTACAGAGCCCTTTAATGAGTTACTGGGCTGTCCAATACAGAGCCCTTTAATGAGTTATTGGACTGTCCATTACAGAGTCCTTTAATGAGTTACTGGACTGTCCATTGCAGAGCCTTTAATGAGTTACTGGACTGTCCATTACAGCGCCCTTTAATGAGTTACTGGACTGTCCATTACAGCGCCCTTTAATGAGTTATTGTACTGTCCATTACAGAGCCCTTTGATGAGTTACTGGACTGTCCATTACAGCGCCCTTTAATGAGTTACTGGACTGTCCATTACAGCGCCCTTTAATGAGTGACTGGACTGTCCATTACAGAGCCCTTTAATGAGTTACTGGACTGTCCATTACAGAGCCCTTTAATGAGTTACTGGACTGTCCATTACAGCGCCCTTTAATGAGTTATTGGACTGTCTATTACAGGGACATTTAATGAGTTACCGGACTGTTCATTACAGCGCCCTTTAATGAGTTACTGGACTGTCCATTACAGAGCCCTTTAATGAGTTACTGGACTGTCCATCACAGCGCCACTTAATGAGTTATTAGGACTGTCCATTACAGAGCCCTTTAATGAGTTACTGGACTGTCCATTACAGCGCCCTATAATGAGTTACTGGACTGTCCATTACAGCGCCCTTAAATGAGTTATTGGACTGTCCATTACAGAGCCCTTTAATAACTTATTGGACTGTCCATTACAGCGCCCTTTAATTAGTTATTGGACTGTCCATTACAGTGCCCTATAATTAGTTACTTGACTGTCCATTACAGCACCCTTTAATGAGTTATTGGACTGTCCATTACAGAGCCCTTTAATGAGTGACTGGACTGTCCATTACAGCGCCTTTTAATGAGTTACTGGACTGTCCATTACAGCGCCCTTTAATGAGTTATTGGACTGTCCATTACAGCGCCCTTTAATGAGTTATTGGACTGTCCATTACAGCGCCCTTTAATGAGTTGTTGGACTGTCCATTACAGAGCCTTTAATGAGTTACTGGACTGTCCATTACAGTGCCCTTTAATGAGTTACTGGAATGTCCATTACAGCGCCCTATAATGAGTTACTGGACTGTCCATTACAGCGCCCTTTAATGAGTTATTGGACTGTCCATTACAGAGCCCTTTGATGAGTTACTGGACTGTCCATTACAAAGCCCTTTAATGAGTTACTGGACTGTCCATTACAGTGCCCTTTAATGAGTTATTGGACTGTCCATTACAGCGCCCTTTAATGAGTTACTGGACTGTCCATTACAGCGCCCTAAAATGAGTTACTGGACTGTCCATTACAGCGCCCTTAAATGAGTTATTGGACTGTCCATTACAGAGCCCTTTAATAACTTATTGGACTGTCCATTACAGCGCCCTTTAATTAGTTATTGGACTGTCCATTACAGCGCCCTATAATTCGTCACTGGACTGTCCATTACAGCACCCTTTAATGAGTTACTGGACTGTCCATTACAGCGCCCTATAATGAGTTGCTGGACTGTCCATTACAGTGCCCTTAAATGAGTTATTGGACTGTCCATTACAGCGCCCTTTAATGAGTTATTGGGCTGTCCATTACAGCGCCCTTAAATTAGTTATTGGACTGTCCATTACAGAGCCCTTTAATAACTTATTGGACTGTCCATTACAGCGCCCTTTAATTAGTTATTGGACTGTCCATTACAGCGCCCTATAATTCGTCACTGGACTGTCCATTACAGCACCCTTTAATGAGTTATTGGACTGTCCATTACAGAGCCCTTTAATGAGTTACTGGACTGTCCATTACAGCGCCTTTTAATGAGTTACTGGACTGTCCATTACAGCGCCCTTTAATGAGTTATTGGGCTGTCCATTACAGCGCCCTTTAATGAGTTATTGGACTGTCCATTACAGCGCCCTTAAATGAGTTATTGGACTGTCCATTACAGAGCCCTTTAATAACTTATTGGACTGTCCATTACAGCGCCCTTTAATTAGTTATTGGACTGTCCATTACAGCGCCCTATAATTCGTCACTGGACTGTCCATTACAGCACCCTTTAATGAGTTACTGGACTGTCCATCACAGCGCCACTTAATGAGTTATTGGGCTGTCCATTACAGAGCCCTTTAATGAGTTACTGGACTGTCCATCACAGCGCCACTTAATGAGTTATTGGACTGTCCATTACAGCGCCCTTTAATGAGTTACTGGACTGTCCATTACAGCGCCCTTTTATGAGTTGCTGGACTGTCCATTACAGCGCCCTTAAATGAGTTATTGGACTGTCCATTACAGAGCCCTTTAATAACTTATTGGACTGTCCATTACAGCGCCCTTTAATTAGTTATTGGACTGTCCATTACAGCGCCCTATAATTAGTTACTGGACTGTCCATTGCAGCAATCTTTAATGAGTTATTGGACTGTCCATTACAGAGCCCTTTAATGAGTTACTGGACTGTCCATTACAGCGCCTTTTAATGAGTTACTGGACTGTCCATTACAGCGCCCTTTAATGAGTTATTGGACTGTCCATTACAGCGCCCTTTAATGAGTTATTGGACTGTCCATTACAGCGCCCTTTAATGAGTTATTGGACTGTCCATTACAGAGCCCTTTAATGAGTTACTGGACTGTCCATTACAGAGCCCTTTAATAACTTATTGGACTGTCCATTACAGCGCCCTTTAATTAGTTATTGGACTGTCCATTACAGTGCCCTATAATTAGTTACTGGACTGTCCATTACAGCGCCCTTTAATGAGTTATTGGACTGTCTATTACAGGGACATTTAATGAGTTACCGGACTGTTCATTACAGCGCCCTTTAATGAGTTACTGGACTGTCCATTACAGAGCCCTTTAATGAGTTACTGGACTGTCCATCACAGCGCCACTTAATGAGTTATTAGGACTGTCCATTACAGAGCCCTTTAATGAGTTACTGGACTGTCCATTACAGCGCCCTATAATGAGTTACTGGACTGTCCATTACAGCGCCCTTAAATGAGTTATTGGACTGTCCATTACAGAGCCCTTTAATAACTTATTGGACTGTCCATTACAGCGCCCTTTAATTAGTTATTGGACTGTCCATTACAGTGCCCTATAATTAGTTACTTGACTGTCCATTACAGCACCCTTTAATGAGTTATTGGACTGTCCATTACAGAGCCCTTTAATGAGTGACTGGACTGTCCATTACAGCGCCTTTTAATGAGTTACTGGACTGTCCATTACAGCGCCCTTTAATGAGTTATTGGACTGTCCATTACAGCGCCCTTTAATGAGTTATTGGACTGTCCATTACAGCGCCCTTTAATGAGTTGTTGGACTGTCCATTACAGAGCCTTTAATGAGTTACTGGACTGTCCATTACAGTGCCCTTTAATGAGTTACTGGAATGTCCATTACAGCGCCCTATAATGAGTTACTGGACTGTCCATTACAGCGCCCTTTAATGAGTTATTGGACTGTCCATTACAGAGCCCTTTGATGAGTTACTGGACTGTCCATTACAAAGCCCTTTAATGAGTTACTGGACTGTCCATTACAGTGCCCTTTAATGAGTTATTGGACTGTCCATTACAGCGCCCTTTAATGAGTTACTGGACTGTCCATTACAGCGCCCTAAAATGAGTTACTGGACTGTCCATTACAGCGCCCTTAAATGAGTTATTGGACTGTCCATTACAGAGCCCTTTAATAACTTATTGGACTGTCCATTACAGCGCCCTTTAATTAGTTATTGGACTGTCCATTACAGCGCCCTATAATTCGTCACTGGACTGTCCATTACAGCACCCTTTAATGAGTTACTGGACTGTCCATTACAGCGCCCTATAATGAGTTGCTGGACTGTCCATTACAGTGCCCTTAAATGAGTTATTGGACTGTCCATTACAGCGCCCTTTAATGAGTTATTGGGCTGTCCATTACAGCGCCCTTAAATTAGTTATTGGACTGTCCATTACAGAGCCCTTTAATAACTTATTGGACTGTCCATTACAGCGCCCTTTAATTAGTTATTGGACTGTCCATTACAGCGCCCTATAATTCGTCACTGGACTGTCCATTACAGCACCCTTTAATGAGTTATTGGACTGTCCATTACAGAGCCCTTTAATGAGTTACTGGACTGTCCATTACAGCGCCTTTTAATGAGTTACTGGACTGTCCATTACAGCGCCCTTTAATGAGTTATTGGGCTGTCCATTACAGCGCCCTTTAATGAGTTATTGGACTGTCCATTACAGCGCCCTTAAATGAGTTATTGGACTGTCCATTACAGAGCCCTTTAATAACTTATTGGACTGTCCATTACAGCGCCCTTTAATTAGTTATTGGACTGTCCATTACAGCGCCCTATAATTCGTCACTGGACTGTCCATTACAGCACCCTTTAATGAGTTACTGGACTGTCCATCACAGCGCCACTTAATGAGTTATTGGGCTGTCCATTACAGAGCCCTTTAATGAGTTACTGGACTGTCCATCACAGCGCCACTTAATGAGTTATTGGACTGTCCATTACAGCGCCCTTTAATGAGTTACTGGACTGTCCATTACAGCGCCCTTTTATGAGTTGCTGGACTGTCCATTACAGCGCCCTTAAATGAGTTATTGGACTGTCCATTACAGAGCCCTTTAATAACTTATTGGACTGTCCATTACAGCGCCCTTTAATTAGTTATTGGACTGTCCATTACAGCGCCCTATAATTAGTTACTGGACTGTCCATTGCAGCAATCTTTAATGAGTTATTGGACTGTCCATTACAGAGCCCTTTAATGAGTTACTGGACTGTCCATTACAGCGCCTTTTAATGAGTTACTGGACTGTCCATTACAGCGCCCTTTAATGAGTTATTGGACTGTCCATTACAGCGCCCTTTAATGAGTTATTGGACTGTCCATTACAGCGCCCTTTAATGAGTTATTGGACTGTCCATTACAGAGCCCTTTAATGAGTTACTGGGCTGTCCAATACAGAGCCCTTTCATGAGTTATTGGACTGTCCATTACAGAGTCCTTTAATGAGTTACTGGACTGTCCATTGCAGAGCCTTTAATGAGTTACTGGACTGTCCATTACAGCGCCCTTTAATGAGTTACTGGACTGTCCAATACAGCGCCCTTTAATGAGTTATTGGACTGTCCATTACAGAGCCCTTTGATGAGTTACTGGACTGTCCATTACAGCGCCCTTTAATGAGTTACTGGACTGTCCATTACAGCGCCCTTTAATGAGTGACTGGACTGTCCATTACAGAGCCCTTTAATGAGTTACTGGACTGTCCATTACAGAGCCCTTTAATGAGTTATTGGACTGTCCATTACAGCGCCCTTTAATGAGTTATTGGGCTGTCCATTACAGCGCCCTTTAATGAGTTATTGGACTGTTCATTACAGCGCCCTTTAATGAGTTACTGGACTGTCCATTACAGCGCCCTTAAATGAGTTATTGGACTGTCCATTACAGAGCCCTTTAATAACTTATTGGACTGTCCATTACAGCGCCCTTTAATTAGTTATTGGACTGTCCATTACAGCGCCCTATAATTAGTTACTGGACTGTCCATTGCAGCACTCTTTAATGAGTTATTGGACTGTCCATTACAGAGCCCTTTAATGAGTTACTGGACTGTCCATTACAGCGCCTTTTAATGAGTTACTGGACTGTCCATTACAGCGCCCTTTAATGAGTTATTGGACTGTCCATTACAGCGCCCTTTAATGAGTTATTGGACTGTCCATTACAGCGCCCTTTAATGAGTTATTGGACTGTCCATTACAGAGCCCTTTAATGAGTTACTGGGCTGTCCAATACAGAGCCCTTTCATGAGTTATTGGACTGTCCATTACAGAGTCCTTTAATGAGTTACTGGACTGTCCATTGCAGAGCCTTTAATGAGTTACTGGACTGTCCATTACAGCGCCCTTTAATGAGTTACTGGACTGTCCATTACAGCGCCCTTTAATGAGTTATTGGACTGTCCATTACAGAGCCCTTTGATGAGTTACTGGACTGTCCATTACAGCGCCCTTTAATGAGTTACTGGACTGTCCATTACAGCGCCCTTTAATGAGTGACTGGACTGTCCATTACAGAGCCCTTTAATGAGTTACTGGACTGTCCATTACAGAGCCCTTTAATGAGTTATTGGACTGTCCATTACAGCGCCCTTTAATGAGTTATTGGGCTGTCCATTACAGCGCCCTTTAATGAGTTATTGGACTGTTCATTACAGCGCCCTTTAATGAGTTACTGGACTGTCCATTACAGAGCCCTTTAATGAGTTACTGGACTGTCCATCACAGCGCCACTTAATGAGTTATTAGGAATGTCCATTACAGAGCCCTTTAATCAGTTACTGGACTGTCCATTACAGCGCCCTTAAATGAGTTATTGGACTGTCCATTACAGAGCCCTTTAATAACTTATTGGACTGTCCATTACAGCGCCCTTTAATTAGTTATTGGACTGTCCATTACAGTGCCCTATAATTAGTTACTTGACTGTCCATTACAGCACCCTTTAATGAGTTATTGGACTGTCCATTACAGAGCCCTTTAATGAGTTACTGGACTGTCCATTACAGCGCCTTTTAATGAGTTACTGGACTGTCCATTACAGCACCCTTTAATGAGTTATTGGACTGTCCATTACAGCGCCCTTTAATGAGTTATTGGACTGTCCATTACAGAGCCCTTTAATGAGTTTCTGGGCTGTCCAATACAGAGCCCTTTAATGAGTTGTTGGACTGTCCATTACAGAGCCTTTAATGAGTTACTGGACTGTCCATTACAGTGCCCTTTAATGAGTGACTGGACTGTCCATTACAGCGCCGTTTAATGAGTTACTGGAATGTCCATTACAGCGCCCTATAATGAGTTACTGGACTGTCCATTACAGCGCCCTTTAATGAGTTATTGGACTGTCCATTACAGAGCCCTTTGATGAGTTACTGGACTGTCCATTACAAAGCCCTTTAATGAGTTACTGGACTGTCCATTACAGTGCCCTTTAATGAGTTATTGGACTGTCCATTACAGCGCCCTTTAATGAGTTACTGGACTGTCCATTACAGCGCCCTATAATGAGTTACTGGACTGTCCATTACAGCGCCCTTAAATGAGTTATTGGACTGTCCATTACAGAGCCCTTTAATAACTTATTGGACTGTCCATTACAGCGCCCTTTAATAAGTTACTGGACTGTCCATTACAGCGCCCTTAAATGAGTTATTGGACTGTCCATTACAGCGCACTTTAATGAGTTATTGGACTGTCCTTTACAGAGCCCTTTAATGAGTTATTGGACTGTCCATTACAGCACCCTTTAATGAGTTATTGGGCTGTCCATTACAGAGCCCTTTAATGAATTACTTGACTGTCCATTACAGTGCCCTTTAATGAGTTACTGGGCTGTCCATTACAGAGCCATTTAATGAGTTACTGGACTGTCCATTACAGCACCCTTTAATGAGTTATTGGACTGTCCATTACAGCGCCCTTCAATGAGTTATTGGATTGTCCATTACAATGCCCTTTAATGAGTTACTGGACTGTCCATTACAGCGCCCTTTAATGAGTTACTGGACTGTCCATTACAGCGCCCTTTAATGAGTTATTGGACTGTCCATTACAGCGCACTTTAATGAGTTATTGGACTGTCCTTTACAGAGCCCTTTAATGAGTTATTGGACTGTCCATTACAGCGCCCTTTAATGAGTTACAGGACTGTCCATTTCAGCGCCCTTTAATGAGTGACTGGACTGTCCATTACAGAGCCCATTAATGAGTTACTGGACTGTCCATTACAGAGCCCTTTAATGAGTTACTGGACTGTCCATTACGGCGCCCTTTAATGAGTTATTGGACTGTCTATTACAGCGCCATTAAATGAGTTGCCGGACTGTCCATTACAGCACCCTTTAATGAGTTATTGGGCTGTCCATTACAGAGCCCTTTAATGAATTACTTGACTGTCCATTACAGCGCCGTTTAATGAGATATTGGACTGTCAATTACAGAGCCTTTTAATGGGTTACTGGGCTGTCCATTACAGAGCCCTTTAATGAGTTATTGAACTGTCCATTACAGAGCCCTTTAATGAGTTGTTGCACTGTCCATTACAGCGCCCTTTAATGAGTTACTGGACTGTCCATTACAGCGCCCTTTAATAAGTTACTGGACTGTCCATTACAGCGCCCTTAAATGAGTTATTGGACTGTCCATTACAGCGCACTTTAATGAGTTATTGGACTGTCCTTTACAGAGCCCTTTAATGAGTTATTGGACTGTCCATTACAGCACCCTTTAATGAGTTATTGGGCTGTCCATTACAGAGCCCTTTAATGAATTACTTGACTGTCCATTACAGTGCCCTTTAATGAGTTACTGGGCTGTCCATTACAGAGCCATTTAATGAGTTACTGGACTGTCCATTACAGCACCCTTTAATGAGTTATTGGACTGTCCATTACAGCGCCCTTCAATGAATTATTGGATTGTCCATTACAATGCCCTTTAATGAGTTACTGGACTGTCCATTACAGCGCCCTTTAATGAGTTACTGGACTGTCCATTACAGCGCCCTTTAATGAGTTATTGGACTGTCCATTACAGCGCACTTTAATGAGTTATTGGACTGTCCTTTACAGAGCCCTTTAATGAGTTATTGGACTGTCCATTAGAGCGCCCTTTAATGAGTTACAGGACTGTCCATTTCAGCGCCCTTTAATGAGTGACTGGACTGTCCATTACAGAGCCCATTAATGAGTTACTGGACTGTCCATTACAGAGCCCTTTAATGAGTTACTGGACTGTCCATTACGGCGCCCTTTAATGAGTTATTGGACTGTCTATTACAGCGCCATTAAATGAGTTGCCGGACTGTCCATTACAGCACCCTTTAATGAGTTATTGGGCTGTCCATTACAGAGCCCTTTAATGAATTACTTGACTGTCCATTACAGTGCCCTTTAATGAGTTACTGGGCTGTCCATTACAGAGCCATTTAATGAGTAACTGGACTGTCCATTACAGCCCCCTTTAACGAGATATTGGACTGTCCATTACAGCGCCCTTTATTGAGTTATTGGACTGTCCATTAGAGCACCCTATAATGAGTTATTGGACTGTCCATTACAGCGCCCTTCAATGAGTTATTGGACTGTCCATTACAATGCCCTTTAATGAGTTACTGGACTGTCCATTACAGCGCCCTTTAATGAGTTACTGGACTGTCCATTACAGCGCCCTTTAATGAGTTATTGGACTGTCCATTACAGTGCCCTTTAATGAGATATTGGACTGTCCATTACAGCGCCCTTTATTGAGTTATTGGACTGTGCATTAGAGCACCCTATAATGAGTTATTGGACTGTCCATTACAGCGCCCTTCAATGAGTTATTGGACTGTCCATTACAATGCCCTTTAATGAGATATTGGACTGTCCATTACAGAGCCCTTTAATGAGTTACTGGACTGTCCATTACAGCGCCCTTTAATGAGTTACTGGACTGTCCATTTCAGTGCCCTTTAATGAGATACAAGACTGTCCATTACAGAGCCCTTTAATGAGTTACTGGACTGTCCATTACAGCGCCCTTTAATGAGTTATTGGACTGTCCATTACAGCGCCCTTTAATGAGTTATTGGACTGTCCATTAGAGCACCCTATAATGAGTTGTTGCACTGTCCATTACAGCGCCCTTTAATGAGTTACTGGACTGTCCATTACAGCGCCCTTTAATAAGTTACTGGACTGTCCATTACAGCGCCCTTAAATGAGTTATTGGACTGTCCATTACAGCGCACTTTAATGAGTTATTGGACTGTCCTTTACAGAGCCCTTTAATGAGTTATTGGACTGTCCATTACAGCACCCTTTAATGAGTTATTGGGCTGTCCATTACAGAGCCCTTTAATGAATTACTTGACTGTCCATTGCAGTGCCCTTTAATGAGTTACTGGGCTGTCCATTACAGAGCCATTTAATGAGTTACTGGACTGTCCATTACAGCACCCTTTAATGAGATATTGGACTGTCCATTACAGCGCCCTTTATTGAGTTATTGGACTGTCCATTAGAGCACCCTATAATGAGTTATTGGACTGTCCATTACAGCGCCCTTCAATGAGTTATTGGATTGTCCATTACAATGCCATTTAATGAGTTACTGGACTGTCCATTACAGCGCCCTTTAATGAGTTACTGGACTGTCCATTACAGCGCCCTTTAATGAGTTATTGGACTGTCCATTACAGCGCACTTTAATGAGTTATTGGACTGTCCTTTACAGAGCCCTTTAATGAGTTATTGGACTGTCCATTACAGCGCCCTTTAATGAGTTACAGGACTGTCCATTTCAGCGCCCTTTAATGAGTGACTGGACTGTCCATTACAGAGCCCATTAATGAGTTACTGGACTGTCCATTACAGAGCCCTTTATTGAGTTACTGGACTGTCCATTACGGCGCCCTTTAATGAGTTATTGGACTGTCTATTACAGCGCCATTAAATGAGTTGCCGGACTGTCCATTACAGCACCCTTTAATGAGTTATTGGGCTGTCCATTACAGAGCCCTTTAATGAATTACTTGACTGTCCATTACAGTGCCCTTTAATGAGTTACTGGGCTGTCCATTACAGAGCCATTTAATGAGTAACTGGACTGTCCATTACAGCACCCTTTAATGAGATATTGGACTGTCCATTACAGCGCCCTTTATTGAGTTATTGGACTGTCCATTAGAGCACCCTATAATGAGTTATTGGACTGTCCATTACAGCGCCCTTCAATGAGTTATTGGACTGTCCATTACAATGCCCTTTAATGAGTTACTGGACTGTCCATTACAGCGCCCTTTAATGAGTTACTGGACTGTCCATTACAGCGCCCTTTAATGAGTTATTGGACTGTCCATTACAGTGCCCTTTAATGAGATATTGGACTGTCCATTACAGCGCCCTTTATTGAGTTATTGGACTGTCCATTAGAGCACCCTATAATGAGTTATTGGACTGTCCATTACAGCGCCCTTCAATGAGTTATTGGACTGTCCATTACAATGCCCTTTAATGAGATATTGGACTGTCCATTACAGAGCCCTTTAATGAGTTACTGGACTGTCCATTACAGCGCCCTTTAATGAGTTACTGGACTGTCCATTACAGCGCCCTTTAATGAGTGACTGGACTGTCCATTACAGAGCCCTTTAATGAGTTACTGGACTGTCCATTACAGAGCCCTTTAATGAGTTACTGGACTGTCCATTACAGCGTCCTCTAATGAGTTATTGGACTGTCTATTACAGGGACATTTAATGAGTTACCGGACTGTCCATTACAGCGCCCTTTAATGAGTTACTGGACTGTCCATTACAGAGCCCTTTAATGAGTTACTGGACTGTCCATCACAGCGCCACTTAATGAGTTATTAGGACTGTCCATTACAGAGCCCTTTAATGAGTTACTGGACTGTCCATTACAGCGCCCTATAATGGGTTACTGGACTGTCCATTACAGCGCCCTTAAATGAGTTATTGGACAGTCCATTACAGAGCCCTTTAATGAGTTATTGGACTGTCCATTACAGAGCCCTTTAATGAGTTACTGGACTGTCCATTACAGCGCCTTTTAATGAGTTACTGGACTGTCCATTACAGCGCCCTTTAATGAGTTATTGGACTGTCCATTACAGCGCCCTTTAATGAGTTATTGGACTGTCCATTACAGCGCCCTTTAATGAGTTATTGGACTGTCCATTACAGAGTCCTTTAATGAGTTACTGGCCTGTCCATTGCAGAGCCTTTAATGAGTTACTGGACTGTCCATTACAGCGCCCTTTAATGAGTTACTGGACTGTCCATTACAGCGCCCTTTAATGAGTAATTGGACTGTCCATTCCAGAGCCCTTTGATGAGTTACTGGACTGTCCATTACAAAGCCCTTTAATGAGTTACTGGACTGTCCATTACAGTGCCCTTTAATGAGTGACTGGACTGTCCATTACAGCGCCCTTTAATGAGTTACTGGAATGTCCATTACAGCGCCCTATAATGAGTTACTGGACTGTCCATTACAGCGCCTTTTAATGAGTTATTGGACTGTCCATTACAGAGCCCTTTGATGAGTTACTGGACTGTCCATTACAAAGCCCTTTAATGAGTTACTGGACTGTCCATTACAGTGCCCTTTAATGAGTTATTGGACTGTCCATTGCAGCGCCCTTTAATGAGTTACTGGACTGTCCATTACAGCGCCCTATAATGAGTTACTGGACTGTCCATTACAGCGCCCTTAAATGAGTTATTGGACTGTCCATTACAGAGCCCTTTAATAACTTATTGGACTGTCCATTACAGCGCCCTTTAATGAGTTATTGGACTGTCCATTACAGCGCCCTTTAATGAGTTATTGGACTGTCCATTACAGAGCCCTTTAATGAGTTATTGGACTGTCCATTACAGAGCCCTTTAATGAGTTACTGGACTGTCCATTACAGCGCCTTTTAATGAGTTACTGGACTGTCCATTACAGCGCCCTTTAATGAGTTATTGGACTGTCCATTACAGCGCCCTTTAATGAGTTATTGGACTGTCCATTACAGCGCCCTTTAATGAGTTATTGGACTGTCCATTACAGAGCCCTTTAATGAGTTACTGGGCTGTCCAATACAGAGCCCTATAATGAGTTATTGGACTGTCCATTACAGCGCCCTATAATGAGTTACTGGACTGTCCATTGCAGAGCCTTTAATGAGTTACTGGACTGTCCATTACAGCGCCCTTTAATGAGTTACTGGACTGTCCATTACAGCGCCCTTTAATGAGTTGTTGGACTGTCCATTACAGAGCCCTTTGATGAGTTACTGGACTGTCCATTACAGCGCCCTTTAATGAGTTACTGGACTGTCCATTACAGTGCCCTTTAATGAGTGACTGAACTGTCCATTACAGAGCCCTTTAATGAGTTACTGGACTGTCCATTACAGAGCCCTTTAATGAGTTACTGGACTGTCCATTACAGCGCCCTTTAATGAGTTATTGGACTGTCTATTACAGGGACATTTAATGAGTTAACGGACTGTCCATTACAGCACCCTATAATGAGTTACTGGACTGTCCATTACAGAGCCCTTTAATGAGTTACTGGACTGTCCATCACAGCGCCACTTGATGAGTTATTAGGACTGTCCATTACAGAGCACTTTAATGAGTTACTGGACTGTCCATTACAGCGCCCTATAATGAGTTACTGGACTGTCCACTACAGAGCCCTTAAATGAGTTATTGGACTGTCCATTACAGAGCCCTTTAATAACTTATTGGACTGTCCATTACAGCGCCCTTTAATTAGTTATTGGACTGTCCATTACAGTGCCCTATAATTAGTTACTTGACTGTCCATTACAGCACCCTTTAATGAGTTATTGGACTGTCCATTACAGAGCCCTTTAATGAGTTACTGGACTGTCCATTACAGCGCCTTTTAATGAGTTACTGGACTGTCCATTACAGCGCCCTTTAATGAGTTATTGGACTGTCCATGACAGCGCCCTTTAATGAGTTATTGGACTGTCCATTACAGCGCCCTTTAATGAGTTATTGGACTGTCCATTACAGAGCCCTTTAATGAGTTTCTGGACTGTCCATTACAGCGCCCTTCAATGAGTTGTTGGACTGTCCATTACAGAGTCCTTTAATGAGTTACTGGACTGTCCATTGCAGAGCCTTTAATGAGTTACTGGACTGTCCATTACTGCGCCCTTTAATGAGTTACTGGACTGTCCATTGCAGCGCCCTTTAATGAGTAATTGGACTGTCCATTACAGAGCCCTTTGATGAGTTACTGGACTGTCCATTACAAAGCCCTTTAATGAGTTACTGGACTGTCCATTACAGTGCCCTTTAATGAGTGACTGGACTGTCCATTACAGCGCCCTTTAATGAGTTACTGGAATGTCCATTACAGCACCCTAGAATGAGTTACTTGACTGTCCATTACAGCGCCCTTTAATGAGTTATTGGACTGTCCATTACAGAGCCCTTTGATGAGTTACTGGACTGCCCATTACAAAGCCCTTTAATGAGTTACTGGACTGTCCATTACAGTGCCCTTTAATGAGTTATTGGACTGTCCATTACAGCGCCCTTTAATGAGTTATTGGACTGTCCATTACAGCGCCCTATAATGAGTTACTGGACTGTCCATTACAGCGCCCTTAAATGAGTTATTGGACTGTCCATTACAGCGCCCTTTAATTAGTTATTGGACTGTCCATTACAGCGCCCTATAATTCGTCACTGGACTGTCCATTACAGCACCCTTTAATGAGTTATTGGACTGTCCATTACAGAGCCCTTTAATGAGTTACTGGACTGTCCATTACAGCGCCTTTTAATGAGTTACTGGATTGTCTATTACAGCGCCCTTTAATGAGTTATTGGACTGTCCATTACAGCGCCCTTTAATGAGTTATTGGACTGTCCATTACAGCGCCCTTTAATGAGTTATTGGACTGTCCATTACAGCGCCCTTTAATGAGTTACTGGACTGTCCATTACAGAGCCCTTTAATGAGTTACTGGACTGTCCATTAGAATGCCCTTTAATGAGTTATTGGACTGTCCATTACAGAGTCCTTTAATAAGTTACTGGACTGTACATTGCAGAGCCTTTAATGAGTTACTGGACTGTCCATTACAGCGCCCTTCAATGAGTTACTGGACTGTCCATTACAGCGCCCTTTAATGAGTTATTGGACTGTCCATTACAGAGCCCTTTGATGAGTTACTGGACTGTCCATTACAAAGCCCTTTAATGAGTTACTGGACTGTCCATTACAGTGCCCTTTAATGAGTGACTGGACTGTCCATTACAGAGCCCTTTAATGAGTTACTGGACTGTCCATTACAGAGCCCTTTAATGAGTTGCTGGACTGACCATTACACCGCCCTTTAATGAGTTATTGGACTGTCCATTACAGCGCCATTTAATGAGTTACCGGACTGTCCATTGCAGCGCCCTTTAATGAGTTACTGGACTGTCCATTACAGAGCCCTTTAATGAGTTCCTGGACTGTCCATTACAGCGCCCTTTAATGAGTTATTGGACTGTCCATTACAGTGCCCTTTAATGAGTTATTGGACTGTCCATTACAGCGCCCTACAATGAGTTACTGGACTGTCCATTACAGCACCCTTTAATGAGTTATTGGACTGTCCATTACAGCGCCCTTTAATGAGTTACTGGGCTGTCCATTACAGCGCCCTTTAATGAGTTATTGGACTGTCCATTAGAGCGCCCTCTAATGAGTTATTGGACTGTCCATTACAGCGCCCTTTAATGAGTTATTGGACTGTCAATTACAGAGCCCTTTAATGAGTTACTGGGCTGTCCAATACAGAGCCCTTTAATGAGGTATTGGACTGTCCATTACAGAGTCCTTTAATGAGTTACTGGACTGTCCATTGCAGAGCCCTTTAATGAGTTAATGGACTGCCCATTACAGCGAAGTTTAATGAGATGCTGGATTGTCCATTACAGAGCCCATTAATGAGTTAATGGACTGTCCATTACAGAGTCCTTTAAAGAGTTACTTGACTGTCCATTACAGCGCCCTTTAATGAGTAACTGGACTGTCCATTACAGCGCCCTTTAATGAGTTGCTGGACTGTCCCTTACAGCGCCCTTTAATGAGTTATTGGACTGTCCATTACAGCAACCTTTAATGAGTTATTGGGCTGTCCATTACAGAGCCCTTTAATGAATTACTTGACTGTCCATTACAGCGCCCTTTAATGAGTTACTGGGCTGTCCATTACAGAGCCCTTTAATGAGTTACTGGACTGTCCATTACAGCGCCCTTTAATGAGATATTGGACTGTCAATTACAGAGCCCTTTAATGGGTTACTGGGCTGTCCATTACAGAGCCCTTTAATGAGTTATTGGACTGTCCATTACAGCGACCTTTAATGAGTTACTGGACTGTCCATTTCAGTGCCCTTTAATGAGATACTAGACTGTCCATTACAGAGCCCTTTAATGAGTTACTGGACTGTCCATTACAGCGCCCTTTAATGAGTTATTGGACTGTCCATTACAGCGCCCTTTAATGAGTTATTGGACTGTCCATTAGAGCACCCTATAATGAGTTATTGGACTGTCCATTACAGCGCCCTTTAATGAGTTACTGGACTGTCCATTACAGCGCCCTTTAATAAGTTACTGGACTGTCCATTGCAGCACCCTTAAATGAGTTATTGGACTGTCCATTACAGCGCACTTTAATGAGTTATTGGACTGTCCTTTACAGAGCCCTTTAATGAGTTATTGGACTGTCCATTACAGCACCCTTTAATGAGTTATTGGGCTGTCCATCACAGAGCCCTTTAATGAATCACTTGACTGTCCATCACAGTGCCCTTTAATGAGTTACTGGGCTGTCCATTACAGAGCCATTTAATGAGTTACTGGACTGTCCATTACAGCACCCTTTAATGAGTTATTGGACTGTCCATTACAGCGCCCTTCAATGAGTTATTGGACTGTCCATTACAATGCCCTTTAATGAGTTACTGGACTGTCCATTACAGCGCCCTTTAATGAGTTACTGGACTGTCCATTACAGCGCCCTTTAATGAGTTATTGGACTGTCCATTACAGCGCACTTGAATGAGTTATTGGACTCTCCTTTACAGAGCCCTTTAATGAGTTACAGGACTGTCCATTTCAGCACCCTTTAATGAGTGACTGGACTGTCCATTACAGAGCCCATTAATGAGTTACTGGACTGTCCATTACAGAGCGCTTTAATGAGTTACTGGACTGTCCATTACGGCGCCCTTTAATGAGTTATTGGACTGTCTGTTACAGCGCCCTTTAATGAGTTATTGGACTGTCCATTACAGAGCCCTTTGATGAGTTACTGGACTGTCCATTACACAGCCCTTTAAAGAGTTACTGGACTGTCCATTACAGCGCCCTTTAATGAGTTATTGGACTGTCCATTACAGAGCCCTTTGATGAGTTACTGGACTGTCCATTACAGAGCCCTTTAATGAGTTACTGGACTGTCCATTACAGCGCCCTTTAATGAGTTATTGGACTGTCCATTACAGAGCCCTTTAATGAGTTACTGGACTGTCCATTACAGAGCCCTTTAATGAGTTACTGGACTGTCCATTACAGCGCCCTTTAATGAGTTATTGGACTGTCCATTACAGAGTCCTTTAATGAGTTATTGGACTGTCCATTACAGAATCCTTTAAAGAGTTACTGGACTGTCCATTTCAGAGCCCATTAATGAGTTATTGGGCTGTCCATTACAGAGCCCTTTAATGAGTTACTGGACTGTCCCTTACAGCGCCCTTTAATGAGTTATTGGACTGTCTATTGCAGCATCCTTTAATGAGTTATTGTGCTGTCCATTACAGAGCCCTTTAATGAATTACTTGACTGTCCATTACAGCGCCCTTTAATGAGTTACTGGACTGTCCATTACAGCGCCCTTTAATGAGATATTGGACTGTCCATTAGAGAGCCCTTTAATGAGTTACTGGACTGTCCATTACAGCGCCCTTTAATGAGTTATTGGACTGTCCATTACAGCGCCCTTTAATGAGTTATTGGACTGTCCATTACAGCAACCTTTAATGAGTTACTGGACTGTCCAGTTCAGCGCCCTTTAATGAGATACTGGACTGTCCATTACAGCGCCCTTTAATGAGTTACAGGGATTTTCCATTACAGCGCCCTTTAATGAGTTATTGGACTGTCCATTACAGCGCCCTTTAATGAGTTATTGGACTGTCCATTAGAGCACCCTTTAATGAGTTACTGGACTGTCCATTACAGCGCCCTTTAAAGTGTTATTGGACTGTCCAATACAGCGCCCTTTAATGAGTAACTGGACTGTCCATTACAGCGCCCTTTAATGAGTTACTGGACTGTCCATTGCAGCGCCCTTGAATGAGTTATTGGACTGTCCATTACAGCGCCCTTTAATGAGCTATTGGACTGTCCATTACAGAGCCCTTTAATGAGTTATTGGACTGTCCATTACAGCACCCTTTAATGAGTTACTGGACTGCCCATTACAGCGCCCTTTAATGAGTGACTGGACTGTCCATTACAGAGCCCTTTAATGAGTTACTGGACTGTCCATTACAGAGCCCTTTAATGAGTTACTGGACTGTCCATTACAGCGCCCTTTAATGAGTTATTGGACTGTCCATTACAGCGCCCTTTAATGAGTTACTGGACTGTCCATTACAGATCCCTTTAATGAGTTACTGGACTGTCCATCACAGCGCCACTTAATGAGTTATTGGACTGTCCATTACAGCGCCCTTTAATGAGTTACTGGACTGTCCATTACAGCGCCCTATAATGAGTTGCTGGACTGTCCATTACAGCGCCCTTAAATGAGTTATTGGACTGTCCATTACAGAGCCCTTTAATAACTTATTGGACTCTCCATTACAGCGCCCTTTAATTAGTTATTGGACTGTCCATTAAAGCGCCCTATAATTAGTTACTGGACTGTCCATTACAGCACCCT
Organism: Somniosus microcephalus; assembly: GCF_052327205.1. NCBI lineage: Eukaryota > Metazoa > Chordata > Chondrichthyes > Squaliformes > Somniosidae > Somniosus > Somniosus microcephalus. Next base: position 170,265,376 of record NC_140989.1, on the reverse strand, counting down.
TTAATGAGTTATTGGACTGTCCATTACAGAGCCCTTTAATGAGTTACTGGACTGTCCATTACAGCGCCTTTTAAAGAGTTACTGGACTGTCCATTACAGCGCCCTTTAATGAGTTATTGGACTGTCCATTACAGCGCCCTTTAATGAGTTATTGGACTGTCCATTACAGCGCCCTTTAATGAGTTATTGGACTGTCCATTACAGAGCCCTTTAATGAGCTACTGGGCTGTCCAATACAGAGCCCTTTAATGAGTTATTGGACTGTCCATTACAGAGCCTTTAATGAGTTACTGGACTGTCCATGACAGCGCCCTATAATGAGTTACTGGACTGTCCATTACAGCGCCCTTTAATGAGTTACTGGACTGTCCATTACAGCGCCCTTTCATGAGTTACTGGACTGTCCATTACAGAGCCCTTTGATGAGTTACTGGACTGTCCATTACAAAGCCCTTTAATGAGTTACTGGACTGTCCATTACAGTGCCCTTTAATGAGTTACTGGGCTGTCCATTACAGCGCCCTATAATGAGTTACTGGACTGTCCATTACAGCGCCCTTGAATGAGTTATTGGACTGTCCATTACAGAGCCCTTTAATAACTTATTGGACTGTCCATTACAGCGCCCTTTAATGAGTTACTGGGCTGTCCATTACAGCGCCCTTTAATGAGTTACTGGTCTGTCCAATACAGAGCCCTTTAATGAGTTACTGGGCTGTCCAATACAGAGCCCTTTAATGAGTTATTGGACTGTCCATTACTGAGCCCTTTAATGAGTTACTGGGCTGTCCAATACAGAGCCCTTTAATGAGTTATTGGACTGTCCATTACAGAGTCCTTTAATGAGTTACTGGACTGTCCATTGCAGAGCCTTTAATGAGTTACTGGACTGTCCATTACAGCGCCCTTTAATGAGTTACTGGACTGTCCATTACAGTGCCCTTTCATGAGTTATTGGACTGTCCATTCCAGAGCCCTTTGATGAGTAACTGGACTGTCCATTACAAAGCCCTTTAATGAGTTACTGGACTGTCCATTACAGTGCCCTTTAATGAGTTACTGGACTGTCCATTACAGAGCCCTTTAATGAGTTACTGGACTGTCCATTACAGAGCCCTTTGATGAGTAACTGGACTGTCCATTACAAAGCCCTTTAATGAGTTACTGGACTGTCCATTTCAGTGCCCTTTAATGAGTGACTGGACTGTCCATTACAGAGCCCTTTAATGAGTTACTGGACTGTCCATCACAGAGCCCTTTGATGAGTTACTGGACTGTCCATTACACCGCCCTTTAATGAGTTATTGAACTGTCTATTACAGCGCCATTTAATGAGTTACCGGACTGTCCATTGCAGCGCCCTTTAATGAGTTACTGGACTGTCCATTACAGAGCCCTTTAATGAGTTACTGGACTGTCCATTACAGCGCCCTTTAATGAGTTATTGGACTGTCCATTACAGTGCCCTTTAATGAGTTATTGGACTGTCCATTACAGTGCCCTTTAATGAGTTACTGGTCTGTCCATTACAGCCCCCTTTAATGAGTGACTGGACTGTCCATTACAGAGCCCTTTAATGAGTTACTGGACTGTCCATTACAGAGCCCTTTAATGAGTTACTGGACTGTCCATTACAGCACCCTTTAATGAGTTACTGGACTGTCCATTACAGAGCTGTTTAATGAGTTACTGGACTGTCCATTACAGTGCCAATTAATGAGTTATTGGACTGTCCATTACAGCGCCCTTTAATGAGTTATTGGGCTGTCCATTACAGCACCCTATAATGAGTTACTGGACTGTCCATTACAGCGCCCTTTAATGAGTTGCTGGACTGTCCATTACAGCGCCCTTTAATGAGTTATTGGACTGTCCATTACAGCATCCTTTAATGAGTTATTGGGCTGTCCATTACAAACCCTGCAATGAATAAATTGACTGTCCATTACAGCGCCCTTTAATGAGTTAACGGGCTGTCCATTACAGAGCTCTTTTATGAGTTACTGGACTGTCCATTACAGCGCCCTTTAATGAGATAATAGACTGTCCATTACAGAGCCCTTTAATGAGTTACTGGACTGTCCAATACAGAGCCCTTTAATGAGTTATTGGACTGTCCATTACAGCGCCCTTTAATGAGTTATTGGACTGTCCATTACAGCGACCTTTAATGAGTTACTAGACTGTCCATTTCAGCGCCCTTTAATGAGATACTGGACTGTCCATTACAGAGCCCTTTAATGAGTTACTGGACTGTCCATTACAGCGCCCTTTAATGAGTTATTGGACTGTCCATTACAGCGCCCATGAATGAGTTATTGGACTCTCCATTAGAGCACCCTTTAATGAGTTACTGGACTGTCCATTACAGCGCCCTTTAATGAGTTATTGGACTGTCCATTACAGCGCCCTTTAATGAGTTACTGGACTGCCCATTACAGAGCCCTTTAATGAGTTACTGGACTGTCCATTACAGCGCCCTTTAATGAGTTATTGGACTGTCCATTACAGCGCCCTTTAATGAGTTATTGGACTGTCTATTACAGGGACATTTAATGAGTTACCGGACTGTCCATTACAGCGCCCTATAATGAGTTACTGGACTGTCCATTACAGAGCCCTTTAATGAGTTACTGGACTGTCCATCACAGCGCCACTTAATGAGTTATTAGGACTGTCCATTACAGAGCCCTTTAATGAGTTACTGGACTGTCCATTACAGCGCCCTATAATGAGTTACTGGACTGTCCATTACAGAGCCCTTAAATGAGTTATTGGACTGTCCATTACAGAGCCCTTTAATAACTTATTGGACTGTCCATTACAGCGCCCTTTAATTAGTTATTGGACTGTCCATTACAGTGCCCTATAATTAGTTACTTGACTGTCCATTACAGCACCCTTTAATGAGTTATTGGACTGTCCATTACAGAGCCCTTTAATGAGTTACTGGACTGTCCATTACAGCGCCTTTTAATGAGTTACTGGACTGTCCATTACAGCGCCCTTTAATGAGTTATTGGACTGTCCATTACAGCGCCCTTTAATGAGTTATTGGACTGTCCATTACAGAGCCCTTTAATGAGTTACTGGACTGTCCATTACAGAGCCCTTTAATGAGTTACTGGACTGTCCATTACAGCGCCCTTTAATGAGTTATTGGACTGTCCATTACAGCGCCCTTTAATGAGTTACTGGACTGTCCATTACAGATCCCTTTAATGAGTTACTGGACTGTCCATCACAGCGCCACTTAATGAGTTATTGGACTGTCCATTACAGCGCCCTTTAATGAGTTACTGGACTGTCCATTACAGCGCCCTATAATGAGTTGCTGGACTGTCCATTACAGCGCCCTTAAATGAGTTATTGGACTGTCCATTACAGAGCCCTTTAATAACTTATTGGACTCTCCATTACAGCGCCCTTTAATTAGTTATTGGACTGTCCATTAAAGCGCCCTATAATTAGTTACTGGACTGTCCATTACAGCACCCTTTAATGAGTTATTGGACTGTCCATTACAGAGCCCTTTAATGAGTTACTGGACTGTCCATTACAGCGCCTTTTAATGAGTTACTGGACTGTCCATTACAGCGCCCTTTAATGAGTTATTGGACTGTCCATTACAGCGCCCTTTAATGAGTTATTGGACTGTCCATTACAGCGCCCTTTAATGAGTTATTGGACTGTCCATTACAGAGCCCTTTAATGAGCTACTGGGCTGTCCAATACAGAGCCCTTTAATGAGTTATTGGACTGTCCATTACAGAGCCTTTAATGAGTTACTGGACTGTCCATTACAGCGCCCTTTAATGAGTTACTGGACTGTCCATTACAGCGCCCTTTAATGAGTTATTGGACTGTCCATTACAGAGCCCTTTGATGAGTTACTGGACTGTCCATTGCAGTGCCCTTTAATGAGTTACTGGACTGTCCATGACAGTGCCCTTTAATGAGTGACTGGACAGTCCATTACAGCGCCCTTTAATGAGTTACTGGACTGTCCATGACAGCGCCCTATAATGAGTTACTGGACTGTCCATTACAGCGCCCTTTAATGAGTTACTGGACTGTCCATTACAGCGCCCTTTCATGAGTTACTGGACTGTCCATTACAGAGCCCTTTGATGAGTTACTGGACTGTCCATTACAAAGCCCTTTAATGAGTTACTGGACTGTCCATTACAGTGCCCTTTAATGAGTTATTGGACTGTCCATTACAGCGCCCTTTAATGAGTTACTGGACTGTCCATTACAGCGCCCTATAATGAGTTACTGGACTGTCCATTACAGCGCCCTTGAATGAGTTATTGGACTGTCCATTACAGAGCCCTTTAATAACTTATTGGACTGTCCATTACAGCACCCTTTAATGAGTTACTGGGCTGTCCATTACAGCGCCCTTTAATGAGTTACTGGGCTGTCCATTACAGCGCCCTTTAATGAGTTACTGGGCTGTCCAATACAGAGCCCTTTAATGAGTTACTGGGCTGTCCAATACAGAGCCCTTTAATGAGTTATTGGACTGTCCATTACTGAGCCCTTTAATGAGTTACTGGGCTGTCCAATACAGAGCCCTTTAATGAGTTATTGGACTGTCCATTACAGAGTCCTTTAATGAGTTACTGGACTGTCCATTGCAGAGCCTTTAATGAGTTACTGGACTGTCCATTACAGCGCCCTTTAATGAGTTACTGGACTGTCCATTACAGCGCCCTTTCATGAGTTATTGGACTGTCCATTCCAGAGCCCTTTGATGAGTAACTGGACTGTCCATTACAAAGCCCTTTAATGAGTTACTGGACTGTCCATTACAGTGCCCTTTAATGAGTTACTGGACTGTCCATTACAGAGCCCTTTAATGAGTTACTGGACTGTCCATTACAGAGCCCTTTGATGAGTAACTGGACTGTCCATTACAAAGCCCTTTAATGAGTTACTGGACTGTCCATTTCAGTGCCCTTTAATGAGTGACTGGACTGTCCATTACAGAGCCCTTTAATGAGTTACTGGACTGTCCATCACAGAGCCCTTTGATGAGTTACTGGACTGTCCATTACACCGCCCTTTAATGAGTTATTGAACTGTCTATTACAGCGCCATTTAATGAGTTACCGGACTGTCCATTGCAGCGCCCTTTAATGAGTTACTGGACTGTCCATTACAGAGCCCTTTAATGAGTTACTGGACTGTCCATTACAGCGCCCTTTAATGAGTTATTGGACTGTCCATTACAGTGCCCTTTAATGAGTTATTGGACTGTCCATTACAGTGCCCTTTAATGAGTTACTGGTCTGTCCATTACAGCCCCCTTTAATGAGTGACTGGACTGTCCATTACAGAGCCCTTTAATGAGTTACTGGACTGTCCATTACAGAGCCCTTTAATGAGTTACTGGACTGTCCATTACAGCACCCTTTAATGAGTTACTGGACTGTCCATTACAGAGCTGTTTAATGAGTTACTGGACTGTCCATTACAGTGCCAATTAATGAGTTATTGGACTGTCCATTACAGCGCCCTTTAATGAGTTATTGGGCTGTCCATTACAGCACCCTATAATGAGTTACTGGACTGTCCATTACAGCGCCCTTTAATGAGTTGCTGGACTGTCCATTACAGCGCCCTTTAATGAGTTATTGGACTGTCCATTACAGCATCCTTTAATGAGTTATTGGGCTGTCCATTACAAACCCTGCAATGAATAAATTGACTGTCCATTACAGCGCCCTTTAATGAGTTAACGGACTGTCCATTACAGAGCTCTTTTATGAGTTACTGGACTGTCCATTACAGCGCCCTTTAATGAGATAATAGACTGTCCATTACAGAGCCCTTTAATGAGTTACTGGACTGTCCATTACAGAGCCCTTTAATGAGTTATTGGACTGTCCATTACAGCGCCCTTTAATGAGTTATTGGACTGTCCATTACAGCGACCTTTAATGAGTTACTAGACTGTCCATTTCAGCGCCCTTTAATGAGATACTGGACTGTCCATTACAGAGCCCTTTAATGAGTTACTGGACTGTCCATTACAGCGCCCTTTAATGAGTTATTGGACTGTCCATTACAGCGCCCATGAATGAGTTATTGGACTCTCCATTAGAGCACCCTTTAATGAGTTACTGGACTGTCCATTACAGCGCCCTTTAATGAGTTATTGGACTGTCCATTACAGCGCCCTTTAATGAGTTACTGGACTGCCCATTACAGAGCCCTTTAATGAGTTACTGGACTGTCCATTACAGCGCCCTTTAATGAGTTATTGGACTGTCCATTACAGCGCCCTTTAATGAGTTATTGGACTGTCTATTACAGGGACATTTAATGAGTTACCGGACTGTCCATTACAGCGCCCTATAATGAGTTACTGGACTGTCCATTACAGAGCCCTTTAATGAGTTACTGGACTGTCCATCACAGCGCCACTTAATGAGTTATTAGGACTGTCCATTACAGAGCCCTTTAATGAGTTACTGGACTGTCCATTACAGCGCCCTATAATGAGTTACTGGACTGTCCATTACAGAGCCCTTAAATGAGTTATTGGACTGTCCATTACAGAGCCCTTTAATAACTTATTGGACTGTCCATTACAGCGCCCTTTAATTAGTTATTGGACTGTCCATTACAGTGCCCTATAATTAGTTACTTGACTGTCCATTACAGCACCCTTTAATGAGTTATTGGACTGTCCATTACAGAGCCCTTTAATGAGTTACTGGACTGTCCATTACAGCGCCTTTTAATGAGTTACTGGACTGTCCATTACAGCGCCCTTTAATGAGTTATTGGACTGTCCATTACAGCGCCCTTTAATGAGTTATTGGACTGTCCATTACAGCGCCCTTTAATGAGTTATTGGACTGTCCATTACAGAGCCCTTTAATGGGTTTCTGGACTGTCCATTACAGCGCCCTTTAATGAGTTATTGGACTGTCCATTACAGCGCCCTTTAATGAGTTGTTGGACTGTCCATTACAGCGCCCTTTAATGAGTTATTGGACTGTCCATTACAGCGCCCTTTAATGAGTTACTGGACTGTCCATTACAGAGCCCTTTAATGAGTTACTGGACTGTCCATTACAATGCCCTTTAATGAGTTATTGGACTGTCCATTACAGAGTCCTTTAATGAGTTACTGGACTGTCCATTGCAGAGCCTTTAATGAGTTACTGGACTGTCCATTACAGCGCCCTTTAATGAGTTACTGGACTGTCCATTACAGCGCCCTTTAATGAGTTATTGGACTGTCCATTACAGAGCCCTTTGATGAGTTACTGGACTGTCCATTACAAAGCCGTTTAATGAGTTACTGGACTGTGCATTACAGAGCCCTTTAATGAGTTGATGGACTGACCATTACACCGCCCTTTAATGAGTTATTGGACTGTCCATTACAGCGCCATTTAATGAGTTACCGGACTGTCCATTGCAGCGCCCTTTAATGAGTTACTGGACTGTCCATTACAGAGCCCTTTAATGAGTTACTGGACTGTCCATTACAGCGCCCTTTAATGAGTTATTGGACTGTCCATTACAGTGCCCTTTAATGAGTTATTGGACTGTCCATTACAGCGCCCTATAATGAGTTACTGGACTGTCCATTACAGCACCCTTTAATGAGTTATTGGACTGTCCATTACAGCGCCCTTTAATGAGTTACTGGGCTGTCCATTACAGCGCCCTTTAATGAGTTATTGGACTGTCCATTAGAGCGCCCTCTAATGAGTTATTGGACTGTCCAGTACAGCGCCCTTTAATGAGTTATTGGACTGTCAATTACAGAGCCCTTTAATGAGTTACTGGTCTGTCCAATACAGAGCCCTTTAATGAGGTATTGGACTGTCCATTACAGAGTCCTTTAATGAGTTAATGGACTGTCCATTACAGCGACCTTTAATGAGATGCTGGATTGTCCATTACAGAGCCCATTAATGAGTTAATGGACTGTCCATTACAGAGTCCTTTAAAGAGTTACTTGACTGTCCATTACAGCGCCCTTTAATGAGTAACTGGACTGTCCATTACAGCGCCCTTTAATGAGTTGCTGGACGGTCCCTTACAGCGCCCTTTAATGAGTTATTGGACTGTCCATTACAGCACCCTTTAATGAGTTATTGGGCTGTCCATTACAGAGCCCTTTAATGAATTACTTGACTGTCCATTACAGCGCCCTTTAATGAGTTACTGGGCTGTCCATTACAGAGCCCTTTAATGAGTTACTGGACTGTCCATTACAGCGCCCTTTAATGAGATATTGGACTGTCAATTACAGAGCCCTTTAATGGGTTACTGGGCTGTCCATTACAGAGCCCTTTAATGAGTTATTGGACTGTCCATTACAGAGCCCTTTAATGAGTTATTGGACTGTCCATTGCAGCGACCTTTAATGAGTTACTGGACTGTCCATTTCAGTGCCCTTTAATGAGATACTAGACTGTCCATTACAGAGCCCTTTAATGAGTTACTGGACTGTCCATGACAGCGCCCTTTAATGAGTTATTGGACTGTCCATTACAGCGCCCTTTAATGAGTTATTGGACTGTCCATTAGAGCACCCTATAATGAGTTATTGGACTGTCCATTACAGCGCCCTTTAATGAGTTACTGGACTGTCCATTACAGCGCCCTTTAATAAGTTACTGGACTGTGCATTACAGCGCACTTTAATGAGTTATTGGACTGTCCTTTACAGAGCCCTTTAATGAGTTATTGGACTGTCCATTACAGCACCCTTTAATGAGTTATTGGGCTGTCCATTACAGAGCCCTTTAATGAATCACTTGACTGTCCATTACAGAGCCCTTTAATGAGTTACTGGACTGTCCATTACAGCGCCCTTTAATGAGTTATTGGACTGTCCATTACAGTGCCCTTTAATGAGTTATTGGACTGTCCATTACAGTGCCCTTTAATGAGTTACTGGTCTGTCCATTACAGCCCCCTTTAATGAGTGACTGGACTGTCCATTACAGAGCCCTTTAATGAGTTACTGGACTGTCCATTACAGAGCCCTTTAATGAGTTACTGGACTGTCCATTACAGCACCCTTTAATGAGTTACTGGACTGTCCATTACAGAGCTGTTTAATGAGTTACTGGACTGTCCATTACAGTGCCAATTAATGAGTTATTGGACTGTCCATTACAGCGCCCTTTAATGAGTTATTGGGCTGTCCATTACAGCACCCTATAATGAGTTACTGGACTGTCCATTACAGCGCCCTTTAATGAGTTGCTGGACTGTCCATTACAGCGCCCTTTAATGAGTTATTGGACTGTCCATTACAGCATCCTTTAATGAGTTATTGGGCTGTCCATTACAAACCCTGCAATGAATAACTTGACTGTCCATTACAGCGCCCTTTAATGAGTTAACGGGCTGTCCATTACAGAGCTCTTTTATGAGTTACTGGACTGTCCATTACAGCGCCCTTTAATGAGATAATAGACTGTCCATTACAGAGCCCTTTAATGAGTTACTGGACTGTCCATTACAGAGCCCTTTAATGAGTTATTGGACTGTCCATTACAGCGCCCTTTAATGAGTTATTGGACTGTCCATTACAGCGACCTTTAATGAGTTACTAGACTGTCCATTTCAGCGCCCTTTAATGAGATACTGGACTGTCCATTACAGAGCCCTTTAATGAGTTACTGGACTGTCCATTACAGCGCCCTTTAATGAGTTATTGGACTGTCCATTACAGCGCCCATGAATGAGTTATTGGACTCTCCATTAGAGCACCCTTTAATGAGTTACTGGACTGTCCATTACAGCGCCCTTTAATGAGTTATTGGACTGTCCATTACAGCGCCCTTTAATGAGTTACTGGACTGCCCTTTACAGAGCCCTTTAATGAGTTACTGGACTGTCCATTACAGCGCCCTTTAATGAGTTATTGGACTGTCCATTACAGCGCCCTTTAATGAGTTATTGGACTGTCTATTACAGGGACATTTAATGAGTTACCGGACTGTCCATTACAGCGCCCTATAATGAGTTACTGGACTGTCCATTACAGAGCCCTTTAATGAGTTACTGGACTGTCCATCACAGCGCCACTTAATGAGTTATTAGGGCTGTCCATTACAGAGCCCTTTAATGAGTTACTGGACTGTCCATTACAGCGCCCTATAATGAGTTACTGGACTGTCCATTACAGAGCCCTTAAATGAGTTATTGGACTGTCCATTACAGAGCCCTTTAATAACTTATTGGACTGTCCATTACAGCGCCCTTTAATTAGTTATTGGACTGTCCATTACAGTGCCCTATAATTAGTTACTTGACTGTCCATTACAGCACCCTTTAATGAGTTATTGGACTGTCCATTACAGAGCCCTTTAATGAGTTACTGGACTGTCCATTACAGCGCCTTTTAATGAGTTACTGGACTGTCCATTACAGCGCCCTTTAATGAGTTATTGGACTGTCCATTACAGCGCCCTTTAATGAGTTATTGGACTGTCCATTACAGCGCCCTTTAATGAGTTATTGGACTGTCCATTACAGAGCCCTTTAATGGGTTACTGGGCTGTCCATTACAGAGCCCTTTAATGAGTTATTGGACTGTCCATTACAGCGCCCTTTAATGAGTTATTGGACTGTCCATTAGAGCACCCTATAATGAGTTATTGGACTGTCCATTACAGCGCCCTTTAATGAGTTACTGGACTGTCCATTACAGCGCCCTTTAATAAGTTACTGGACTGTCCATTACAGCACCCTTAAATGAGTTATTGGACTGTCCATTACAGCGCACTTTAATGAGTTATTGGACTGTCCTTTACAGAGCCCTTTAATGAGTTATTGGACTGTCCATTACAGCACCCTTTAATGAGTTATTGGGCTGTCCATTACAGAGCCCTTTAATGAATCACTTGACTGTCCATTACAGAGCCCTTTAATGAGATACTGGACTGTCCATTACAGAGCCCTTTAATGAGTTACTGGACTGTCCATTACAGCGCCCTTTAATGAGTTATTGGACTGTCCATTACAGCGCCCATGAATGAGTTATTGGACTCTCCATTAGAGCACCCTTTAATGAGTTACTGGACTGTCCATTACAGCGCCCTTTAATGAGTTATTGGACTGTCCATTACAGCGCCCTTTAATGAGTTACTGGACTGCCCATTACAGAGCCCTTTAATGAGTTACTGGACTGTCCATTACAGCGCCCTTTAATGAGTTATTGGACTGTCCATTACAGCGCCCTTTAATGAGTTATTGGACTGTCTATTACAGGGACATTTAATGAGTTACCGGACTGTCCATTACAGCGCCCTATAATGAGTTACTGGACTGTCCATTACAGAGCCCTTTAATGAGTTACTGGACTGTCCATCACAGCGCCACTTAATGAGTTATTAGGACTGTCCATTACAGAGCCCTTTAATGAGTTACTGGACTGTCCATTACAGCGCCCTATAATGAGTTACTGGACTGTCCATTACAGAGCCCTTAAATGAGTTATTGGACTGTCCATTACAGAGCCCTTTAATAACTTATTGGACTGTGCATTACAGCGCCCTTTAATTAGTTATTGGACTGTCCATTACAGTGCCCTATAATTAGTTACTTGACTGTCCATTACAGCACCCTTTAATGAGTTATTGGACTGTCCATTACAGAGCCCTTTAATGAGTTACTGGACTGTCCATTACAGCGCCTTTTAATGAGTTACTGGACTGTCCATTACAGCGCCCTTTAATGAGTTATTGGACTGTCCATTACAGCGCCCTTTAATGAGTTATTGGACTGTCCATTACAGCGCCCTTTAATGAGTTATTGGACTGTCCATTACAGAGCCCTTTAATGGGTTACTGGGCTGTCCATTACAGAGCCCTTTAATGAGTTATTGGACTGTCCATTACAGCGCCCTTTAATGAGTTATTGGACTCTCCATTAGAGCACCCTATAATGAGTTATTGGACTGTCCATTACAGCGCCCTTTAATGAGTTACTGGACTGTCCATTACAGCGCCCTTTAATAAGTTACTGGACTGTCCATTACAGCACCCTTAAATTAGTTATTGGACTGTCCATTACAGCGCACTTTAATGAGTTATTGGACTGTCCTTTACAGAGCCCTTTAATGAGTTATTGGACTGTCCATTACAGCACCCTTTAATGAGTTATTGGGCTGTCCATTACAGAGCCCTTTAATGAATCACTTGACTGTCCATTACAGAGCCCTTTAATGAGTTACTGGACTGTCCATTACAGCGCCCTTTAATGAGTTATTGGACTGTCCATTACAGTGCCCTTTAATGAGTTATTGGACTGTCCATTACAGTGCCCTTTAATGAGTTACTGGTCTGTCCATTACAGCCCCCTTTAATGAGTGACTGGACTGTCCATTACAGAGCCCTTTAATGAGTTACTGGACTGTCCATTACAGAGCCCTTTAATGAGTTACTGGACTGTCCATTACAGCAGCCTTTAACGAGTTACTGGACTGTCCATTACAGAGCTGTTTAATGAGTTACTGGACTGTCCATTACAGTGCCAATTAATGAGTTATTGGACTGTCCATTACAGCGCCCTTTAATGAGTTATTGGGCTGTCCATTACAGCACCCTATAATGAGTTACTGGACTGTCCATTACAGCGCCCTTTAATGAGTTGCTGGACTGTCCATTACAGCGCCCTTTAATGAGTTATTGGACTGTCCATTACAGCATCCTTTAATGAGTTATTGGGCTGTCCATTACAAACCCTGCAATGAATAACTTGACTGTCCATTACAGCGCCCTTTAATGAGTTAACGGGCTGTCCATTACAGAGCTCTTTTATGAGTTACTGGACTGTCCATTACAGCGCCCTTTAATGAGATAATAGACTGTCCATTACAGAGCCCTTTAATGAGTTACTGGACTGTCCATTACAGAGCCCTTTAATGAGTTATTGGACTGTCCATTACAGTGCCCTTTAATGAGTTATTGGACTGTCCATTACAGCGACCTTTAATGAGTTACTAGACTGTCCATTTCAGCGCCCTTTAATGAGATACTGGACTGTCCATTACAGAGCCCTTTAATGAGTTACTGGACTGTCCATTACAGCGCCCTTTAATGAGTTATTGGACTGTCCATTACAGCGCCCATGAATGAGTTATTGGACTCTCCATTAGAGCACCCTTTAATGAGTTACTGGACTGTCCATTACAGTGCCCTTTAATGAGTTATTGGACTGTCCATTACAGCGCCCTTTAATGAGTTATTGGGCTGTCCATTACAGAGCCCTTTAATGAATCACTTGACTGTCCATTACAGAGCCCTTTAATGAGATACTGGACTGTCCATTACAGCGCCCTTTAATGAGTTATTGGACTGTCCATTAGAGCACCCTATAATGAGTTATTGGACTGTCCATTACAGCGCCCTTTAATGAGTTACTGGACTGTCCATTACAGCGCCCTTTAATAAGTTACTGGACTGTCCATTACAGCACCCTTAAATGAGTTATTGGACTGTCCATTACAGCGCACTTTAATGAGTTATTGGACTGTCCTTTACAGAGCCCTTTAATGAGTTATTGGACTGTCCATTACAGCACCCTTTAATGAGTTATTGGGCTGTCCATTACAGAGCCCTTTAATGAATCACTTGACTGTCCATTACAGAGCCCTTTAATGAGATACTGGACTGTCCATTACAGAGCCCTTTAATGAGTTACTGGACTGTCCATTACAGCGCCCTTTAATGAGTTATTGGACTGTCCATTACAGCGCCCATGAATGAGTTATTGGACTCTCCATTAGAGCACCCTTTAATGAGTTACTGGACTGTCCATTACAGCGCCCTTTAATGAGTTATTGGACTGTCCATTACAGCGCCCTTTAATGAGTTACTGGACTGCCCATTACAGAGCCCTTTAATGAGTTACTGGACTGTCCATTACAGCGCCCTTTAATGAGTTATTGGACTGTCCATTACAGCGCCCTTTAATGAGTTATTGGACTGTCTATTACAGGGACATTTAATGAGTTACCGGACTGTCCATTACAGCGCCCTATAATGAGTTACTGGACTGTCCATTACAGAGCCCTTTAATGAGTTACTGGACTGTCCATCACAGCGCCACTTAATGAGTTATTAGGACTGTCCATTACAGAGCCCTTTAATGAGTTACTGGACTGTCCATTACAGCGCCCTATAATGAGTTACTGGACTGTCCATTACAGAGCCCTTAAATGAGTTATTGGACTGTCCATTACAGAGCCCTTTAATAACTTATTGGACTGTCCATTACAGCGCCCTTTAATTAGTTATTGGACTGTCCATTACAGTGCCCTATAATTAGTTACTTGACTGTCCATTACAGCACCCTTTAATGAGTTATTGGACTGTCCATTACAGAGCCCTTTAATGAGTTACTGGACTGTCCATTACAGCGCCTTTTAATGAGTTACTGGACTGTCCATTACAGCGCCCTTTAATGAGTTATTGGACTGTCCATTACAGCGCCCTTTAATGAGTTATTGGACTGTCCATTACAGCGCCCTTTAATGAGTTATTGGACTGTCCATTACAGAGCCCTTTAATGGGTTACTGGGCTGTCCATTACAGAGCCCTTTAATGAGTTATTGAACTGTCCATTACAGCGCCCTTTAATGAGTTATTGGACTCTCCATTAGAGCACCCTATAATGAGTTATTGGACTGTCCATTACAGCGCCCTTTAATGAGTTACTGGACTGTCCATTACAGCGCCCTTTAATAAGTTACTGGACTGTCCATTACAGCACCCTTAAATTAGTTATTGGACTGTCCATTACAGCGCACTTTAATGAGTTATTGGACTGTCCTTTACAGAGCCCTTTAATGAGTTATTGGACTGTCCATTACAGCACCCTTTAATGAGTTATTGGGCTGTCCATTACAGAGCCCTTTAATGAATCACTTGACTGTCCATTACAGAGCCCTTTAATGAGTTACTGGACTGTCCATTACAGCGCCCTTTAATGAGTTATTGGACTGTCCATTACAGTGCCCTTTAATGAGTTATTGGACTGTCCATTACAGTGCCCTTTAATGAGTTACTGGTCTGTCCATTACAGCCCCCTTTAATGAGTGACTGGACTGTCCATTACAGAGCCCTTTAATGAGTTACTGGACTGTCCATTACAGAGCCCTTTAATGAGTTACTGGACTGTCCATTACAGCACCCTTTAATGAGTTACTGGACTGTCCATTACAGAGCTGTTTAATGAGTTACTGGACTGTCCATTACAGTGCCAATTAATGAGTTATTGGACTGTCCATTACAGCGCCCTTTAATGAGTTATTGGGCTGTCCATTACAGCACCCTATAATGAGTTACTGGACTGTCCATTACAGCGCCCTTTAATGAGTTGCTGGACTGTCCATTACAGCGCCCTTTAATGAGTTATTGGACTGTCCATTACAGCATCCTTTAATGAGTTATTGGGCTGTCCATTACAAACCCTGCAATGAATAACTTGACTGTCCATTACAGCGCCCTTTAATGAGTTAACGGGCTGTCCATTACAGAGCTCTTTTATGAGTTACTGGACTGTCCATTACAGCGCCCTTTAATGAGATAATAGACTGTCCATTACAGAGCCCTTTAATGAGTTACTGGACTGTCCATTACAGAGCCCTTTAATGAGTTATTGGACTGTCCATTACAGCGCCCTTTAATGAGTTATTGGACTGTCCATTACAGCGACCTTTAATGAGTTACTAGACTGTCCATTTCAGCGCCCTTTAATGAGATACTGGACTGTCCATTACAGAGCCCTTTAATGAGTTACTGGACTGTCCATTACAGCGCCCTTTAATGAGTTATTGGACTGTCCATTACAGCGCCCATGAATGAGTTATTGGACTCTCCATTAGAGCACCCTTTAATGAGTTACTGGACTGTCCATTACAGTGCCCTTTAATGAGTTATTGGACTGTCCATTACAGCGCCCTTTAATGAGTTACTGGACTGTCCATTACAGCGCCCTTTAATAAGTTACTGGACTGTCCATTACAGCACCCTTAAATGAGTTATTGGACTGTCCATTACAGCGCACTTTAATGAGTTATTGGACTGTCCTTTACAGAGCCCTTTAATGAGTTACTGGACTGTCCATTACAGCACCCTTTAATGAGTTATTGGGCTGTCCATTACAGAGCCCTTTAATGAATCACTTGACTGTCCATTACAGAGCCCTTTAATGAGATACTGGACTGTCCATTACAGAGCCCTTTAATGAGTTACTGGACTGTCCATTACAGCGCCCTTTAATGAGTTATTGGACTGTCCATTACAGCGCCCATGAATGAGTTATTGGACTCTCCATTAGAGCACCCTTTAATGAGTTACTGGACTGTCCATTACAGCGCCCTTTAATGAGTTATTGGACTGTCCATTACAGCGCCCTTTAATGAGTTACTGGACTGCCCATTACAGAGCCCTTTAATGAGTTACTGGACTGTCCATTACAGCGCCCTTTAATGAGTTATTGGACTGTCCATTACAGCGCCCTTTAATGAGTTATTGGACTGTCTATTACAGGGACATTTAATGAGTTACCGGACTGTCCATTACAGCGCCCTATAATGAGTTACTGGACTGTCCATTACAGAGCCCTTTAATGAGTTACTGGACTGTCCATCACAGCGCCACTTAATGAGTTATTAGGACTGTCCATTACAGAGCCCTTTAATGAGTTACTGGACTGTCCATTACAGCGCCCTATAATGAGTTACTGGACTGTCCATTACAGAGCCCTTAAATGAGTTATTGGACTGTCCATTACAGAGCCCTTTAATAACTTATTGGACTGTCCATTACAGCGCCCTTTAATTAGTTATTGGACTGTCCATTACAGTGCCCTATAATTAGTTACTTGACTGTCCATTACAGCACCCTTTAATGAGTTATTGGACTGTCCATTACAGAGCCCTTTAATGAGTTACTGGACTGTCCATTACAGCGCCTTTTAATGAGTTACTGGACTGTCCATTACAGCGCCCTTTAATGAGTTATTGGACTGTCCATTACAGCGCCCTTTAATGAGTTATTGGACTGTCCATTACAGCGCCCTTTAATGAGTTATTGGACTGTCCATTACAGAGCCCTTTAATGGGTTACTGGGCTGTCCATTACAGAGCCCTTTAATGAGTTATTGGACTGTCCATTACAGCGCCCTTTAATGAGTTATTGGACTCTCCATTAGAGCACCCTATAATGAGTTATTGGACTGTCCATTACAGCGCCCTTTAATGAGTTACTGGACTGTCCATTACAGCGCCCTTTAATAAGTTACTGGACTGTCCATTACAGCACCCTTAAATTAGTTATTGGACTGTCCATTACAGCGCACTTTAATGAGTTATTGGACTGTCCTTTGCAGAGCCCTTTAATGAGTTATTGGACTGTCCATTACAGCACCCTTTAATGAGTTATTGGGCTGTCCATTACAGAGCCCTTTAATGAATCACTTGACTGTCCATTACAGAGCCCTTTAATGAGTTACTGGACTGTCCATTACAGCGCCCTTTAATGAGTTATTGGACTGTCCATTACAGTGCCCTTTAATGAGTTATTGGACTGTCCATTACAGTGCCCTTTAATGAGTTACTGGTCTGTCCATTACAGCCCCCTTTAATGAGTGACTGGACTGTCCATTACAGAGCCCTTTAATGAGTTACTGGACTGTCCATTACAGAGCCCTTTAATGAGTTACTGGACTGTCCATTACAGCACCCTTTAATGAGTTACTGGACTGTCCATTACAGAGCTGTTTAATGAGTTACTGGACTGTCCATTACAGTGCCAATTAATGAGTTATTGGACTGTCCATTACAGCGCCCTTTAATGAGTTATTGGGCTGTCCATTACAGCACCCTATAATGAGTTACTGGACTGTCCATTACAGCGCCCTTTAATGAGTTGCTGGACTGTCCATTACAGCGCCCTTTAATGAGTTATTGGACTGTCCATTACAGCATCCTTTAATGAGTTATTGGGCTGTCCATTACAAACCCTGCAATGAATAACTTGACTGTCCATTACAGCGCCCTTTAATGAGTTAACGGGCTGTCCATTACAGAGCTCTTTTATGAGTTACTGGACTGTCCATTACAGCGCCCTTTAATGAGATAATAGACTGTCCATTACAGAGCCCTTTAATGAGTTACTGGACTGTCCATTACAGAGCCCTTTAATGAGTTATTGGACTGTCCATTACAGCGCCCTTTAATGAGTTATTGGACTGTCCATTACAGCGACCTTTAATGAGTTACTAGACTGTCCATTTCAGCGCCCTTTAATGAGATACTGGACTGTCCATTACAGAGCCCTTTAATGAGTTACTGGACTGTCCATTACAGCGCCCTTTAATGAGTTATTGGACTGTCCATTACAGCGCCCATGAATGAGTTATTGGACTCTCCATTAGAGCACCCTTTAATGAGTTACTGGACTGTCCATTACAGTGCCCTTTAATGAGTTATTGGACTGTCCATTACAGCGCCCTTTAATGAGTTACTGGACTGCCCATTACAGAGCCCTTTAATGAGTTACTGGACTGTCCATTACAGCGCCCTTTAATGAGTTATTGGACTGTCCATTACAGCGCCCTTTAATGAGTTATTGGACTGTCTATTACAGGGACATTTAATGAGTTACCGGACTGTCCATTACAGCGCCCTATAATGAGTTACTGGACTGTCCATTACAGAGCCCTTTAATGAGTTACTGGACTGTCCATCACAGCGCCACTTAATGAGTTATTAGGACTGTCCATTACAGAGCCCTTTAATGAGTTACTGGACTGTCCATTACAGCGCCCTATAATGAGTTACTGGACTGTCCATTACAGAGCCCTTAAATGAGTTATTGGACTGTCCATTACAGAGCCCTTTAATAACTTATTGGACTGTCCATTACAGCGCCCTTTAATTAGTTATTGGACTGTCCATTACAGTGCCCTATAATTAGTTACTTGACTGTCCATT
The DNA here is from genome assembly GCF_052327205.1 of Somniosus microcephalus. Taxonomy (NCBI): domain Eukaryota; kingdom Metazoa; phylum Chordata; class Chondrichthyes; order Squaliformes; family Somniosidae; genus Somniosus; species Somniosus microcephalus. The sequence continues at coordinate 170,246,385 of NC_140989.1, read as the reverse complement.
ACAGCACCCTTTAATGAGTTATTGGACTGTCCATTACAGAGCCCTTTAATGAGTTACTGGACTGTCCATTACAGCGCCTTTTAATGAGTTACTGGACTGTCCATTACAGCGCCCTTTAATGAGTTATTGGACTGTCCATTACAGCGCCCTTTAATGAGTTATTGGACTGTCCATTACAGCGCCCTTTAATGAGTTATTGGACTGTCCATTACAGAGCCCTTTAATGAGTTTCTGGACTGTCCATTACAGCGCCCTTTAATGAGTTATTGGACTGTCCATTACAGCGCCCTTTAATGAGTTGTTGGACTGTCCATTACAGAGTCCTTTAATGAGTTACTGGACTGTCCATTGCAGAGCCTTTAATGAGTTACTGGACTGTCCATTACTGCGCCCTTTAATGAGTTACTGGACTGTCCATTACAGCGCCCTTTAATGAGTAATTGGACTGTCCATTACAGAGCCCTTTGATGAGTTACTGGACTGTCCATTACAAAGCCCTTTAATGAGTTACTGGACTGTCCATTACAGTGCCCTTTAATGAGTGACTGGACTGTCCATTACAGCGCCCTTTAATGAGTTACTGGAATGTCCATTACAGCGCCCTATAATGAGTTACTGGACTGTCCATTACAGCGCCCTTTAATGAGTTATTGGACTGTCCATTACAGAGCCCTTTGATGAGTTACTGGACTGCCCATTACAAAGCCCTTTAATGAGTTACTGGACTGTCCATTACAGTGCCCTTTAATGAGTTATTGGACTGTCCATTACAGAGTCCTTTAATGAGTTACTGGACTGTCCATTACAGCGCCCTATAATGAGTTACTGGAATGTACATTACAGCGCCCTTAAATGAGTTATTGGACTGTCCATTACAGCGCCCTTTAATTAGTTATTGGACTGTCCATTACAGCGCCCTATAATTCGTCACTGGACTGTCCATTACAGCACCCTTTAATGAGTTTTTGGACTGTCCATTACAGAGCCCTTTAATGAGTTACTGGACTGTCCATTACAGCGCCTTTTAATGAGTTACTGGATTGTCTATTACAGCGCCCTTTAATGAGTTATTGGACTGTCCATTACAGCGCCCTTTAATGAGTTATTGGACTGTCCATTACAGCGCCCTTTAATGAGTTATTGGACTGTCCATTACAGCGCCCTTTAATGAGTTACTGGACTGTGCATTACAGAGCCCTTTAATGAGTTACTGGACTGTCCATTACAATGCCCTTTAATGAGTTATTGGACTGTCCATTACAGAGTCCTTTAATGAGTTACTGGACTGTCCATTGCAGAGCCTTTAATGAGTTACTGGACTGTCCATTACAGCGCCCTTTAATGAGTTACTGGACTGTCCATTACAGCACCCTTTAATGAGTTATTGGACTGTCCATTACAGAGCCCTTTGATGAGTTACTGGACTGTCCATTACAAAGCCGTTTAATGAGTTACTGGACTGTGCATTACAGAGCCCTTTAATGAGTTGCTGGACTGACCATTACACCGCCCTTTAATGAGATATTGGACTGTCAATTACAGAGCCCTTTAATGGGTTACTGGGCTGTCCATTACAGAGCCCTTTAATGAGTTATTGGACTGTCCATTACAGAGCCCTTTAATGAGTTATTGGACTGTCCATTGCAGCGACCTTTAATGAGTTACTGGACTGTCCATTTCAGTGCCCTTTAATGAGATACTAGACTGTCCATTACAGAGCCCTTTAATGAGTTACTGGACTGTCCATGACAGCGCCCTTTAATGAGTTATTGGACTGTCCATTACAGCGCCCTTTAATGAGTTATTGGACTGTCCATTAGAGCACCCTATAATGAGTTATTGGACTGTCCATTACAGCGCCCTTTAATGAGTTACTGGACTGTCCATTACAGCGCCCTTTAATAAGTTACTGGACTGTCCATTACAGCACCCTTAAATGAGTTATTGGACTGTCCATTACAGCGCACTTTAATGAGTTATTGGACTGTCCTTTACAGAGCCCTTTAATGAGTTATTGGACTGTCCATTACAGCACCCTTTAATGAGTTATTGGGCTGTCCATTACAGAGCCCTTTAATGAATCACTTGACTGTCCATTACAGTGCCCTTTAATGAGTTACTGGACTGTCCATTACAGAGCCCTTTGATGAGTAACTGGACTGTCCATTACAAAGCCCTTTAATGAGTTACTGGACTGTCCATTACAGTGCCCTTTAATGAGTGACTGGACTGTCCATTACAGAGCCCTTTAATGAGTTACTGGACTGTCCATCACAGAGCCCTTTGATGAGTTACTGGACTGTCCATTACACCGCCCTTTAATGAGTTATTGAACTGTCTATTACAGCGCCATTTAATGAGTTACCGGACTGTCCATTGCAGCGCCCTTTAATGAGTTACTGGACTGTCCATTACAGAGCCCTTTAATGAGTTACTGGACTGTCCATTACAGCGCCCTTTAATGAGTTATTGGACTGTCCATTACAGTGCCCTTTAATGAGTTATTGGACTGTCCATTACAGTGCCCTTTAATGAGTTACTGGTCTGTCCATTACAGCCCCCTTTAATGAGTGACTGGACTGTCCATTACAGAGCCCTTTAATGAGTTACTGGACTGTCCATTACAGAGCCCTTTAATGAGTTACTGGACTGTCCATTACAGCACCCTTTAATGAGTTACTGGACTGTCCATTAAAGAGCTGTTTAATGAGTTACTGGACTGTCCATTACAGTGCCAATTAATGAGTTATTGGACTGTCCATTACAGCGCCCCTTAATGAGTTATTGGGCTGTCCATTACAGAACCCTATAATGAGTTACTGGACTGTCCATTACAGCGCCCTTTAATGAGTTGCTGGACTGTCCATTACAGCGCCCTTTAATGAGTTATTGGACTGTCCATTACAGCATCCTTTAATGAGTTATTGGGCTGTCCATTACAAACCCTTTAATGAATAACTTGACTGTCCATTACAGCGCCCTTTAATGAGTTAACGGGCTGTCCATTACAGAGCTCTTTTATGAGTTACTGGACTGTCCATTACAGCGCCCTTTAATGAGATATTGGACTGTCCATTACAGAGCCCTTTAATGAGTTACTGGACTGTCCATTACAGAGCCCTTTAATGAGTTATTGGACTGTCCATTACAGCGCCCTTTAATGAGTTATTGGACTGTCCATTACAGCGACCTTTAATGAGTTACTAGACTGTCCATTTCAGCGCCCTTTAATGAGATACTGGACTGTCCATTACAGTGCCCTTTAATGAGTTACTGGACTGTCCATTACAGCGCCCTTTAATGAGTTATTGGACTGTCCATTACAGCGCCCTTGAATGAGTTATTGGACTGTCCATTAGAGCACCCTTTAATGAGTTACTGGACTGTCCATTACAGCGCCCTTTAATGAGTTATTGGACTGTCCATTACAGCGCCCTTTAATGAGTTACTGGACTGCCCATTACAGAGCCCTTTAATGAGTTACTGGACTGTCCATTACAGCGCCCTTTAATGAGTTACTGGACTGTCCATTACAGCGCCCTTTAATGAGTTATTGGACTGTCCATTACAACTGTACGCACATACAAATCAATACTTGGGGTCTGAAGTGCTTGAAAGAGATGAAGAGGAAAAATCTGAAGTTTAATCAGCTCTCCACATATTAGCAAGCCAAAAGAGAACATCGTTACTTACCATTGGAGAATAGCTAACAAAGTGAAAAATGGAAGGTTTACACCCACCGGCGAAGCTTCAGTTGACAGGTAATGTGGCTGAAAATTGGAGGAGGTTCAAACAACATTTGGAGTTGTATTTAGCGGCAATCAGAGCTGACGAGAAAAGTGATAAAATGAAAGCGTCAGTGTTCTTACATGTCGTGGGTGATGAAGCGCTGGATTTGTATAATAACTTCACATTCGCTGCTGATGGAGACAAAATGAAGCTGGATAAAATAATGGAACAGTTTGAGGCCTACTGCATACCTAAACATAACGTGATGTTTGAGAGGCACAGTTCTTTCACATGTGTACAGAAAACGGGAGAGGCTATTGACCAGTATGTGACTGAACTGAGAAACCGAAGCAAAACATGTGAATTTGGGGGACTGACAGACTCGCTGATAAAAGACAGACTGGTGTGTGGTATTCCAGATAATGGTCGAAGGGAAAGACTGCTAAGAGAGCAAAATCTAGACCTGGGAAAAGCCATAGCACTGTGTCGGGCTACAGAGTGTCAGGGTTGGGGAGCCACGGGGCCGTATAAATACGAGGCCGTGCTCTCCGGGCGAGGTAGGTTCTGGACCCAAGTGCAGAAACCAGACAAGAGACAAATATACCGTACTTTGTTTGAACTTTACTAAATTCGCACATAACTAGATTAACACAGCAATATACATAAGAACTAGAGACAAGAGAACTCGAGACAAAAACATAAGAACTAGAGACAAGTTACAAGACAGCTAGTCAAGATAGGAACTCAGGACAGCTTCCATGAGGAAGCCCACTTGTCTATACTGAGCTTGTGACAAGCTACCACAAGGGGCAACCGGCTTGCCGAGGCTAAACTCCAGACAAGCTACCCCAAGGGTAATCGGCTTATCAATGCAAAGCTCAAGACAAGATCCCAACGGCTCCCACATAGCAACACGCTAGTCCAAACAGCACCTTACCAAGACAAGCAACTTAACAGAACAACAGACTTAAGAACATCTTAAATCCAGAGACAAGAACACAGACTTAGATACATAGCTCGAGAGAACTAGAACACAGACTTAGATACATAGCTCGAGAGAACTAGAACACAAACTTAGGTACATAGCTCGAGAGAACTAGAACACAAACTTAGATACATAGCTCGAGAGAACTATGACACAGACTTAGATACATAGCTCAAGAGAACTAGAACACAGACTTAGGTACATAGCTCGAGAGAACTAGAACACAAACTTAGATACATAGCTCAAGAGAACTATGACACAGACTTAGATACATAGCTCAAGAGAACTAGAACACAGACTTAGATACATAGTTCGAGAGAACTATGGCAGCCAGCTTGTGAAGGCAAGCTGCCATAGAGGAAAGGCTAGTCACACAGAGCACCTAGTCAAGACAAGGAACATTGTCAAGACTAACTCCCTGGTTCACCCTAGTGAGGACTGAGCAAAGAATGAAACAACCAGAAAACTTATATACCAAGAAAACCAGGTGCCACCCATAAACAGCTAACAGGCTGTTTAAAAACTAACAGAGTTAGGAACAATTAACACCAGAGAACTAGGAACAATTAACAAAGGAACACACAGTGAAGGTGCCATCTAGAGGTTACAAAAAGGAACTGACTGGCACCCTCACACAGAGACTGTGAAGTCGCAGGCAAAGGAGCTGTTCAGTGACAGTAGCTGCAACGTGGATGCAGTGAGAAAGAACGGACACAAACCGTTTAACAAAAAGAGCGCCAATGTGAAAAAAGAGGCGTGGCCAGCGAACAAAAATGAAAGGGACAATCGAAAGTCATGTAGTCGATGCGGTACACAGCATCCACCAAAAAAGTGTCCAGCATACGGTAAAACATGCAATAGTTGCAACAAAAACAACCATTATGCCCGTTGCTGCAAGAACCAAGCGCAACAAAGCAAGGTCCATGCAGTAGATGAAAGCGAGATAGAGGAGTTCAATGTGGATGTTGTGTCTGAAAACAAAAAAGAAAAAAGAGACTGGATGTTGACACTAAAAGTGAATGACATACACGTTCCATTTAAATTGGATACTGGAGCACAAGTTAATGTGATATCAGAGACTGATTTTAAGAAAATTAGACCCAGACCAAAGATACATGGAATAAAAGTGAAAGTGACAGGATACTCAGGTACTGATATACCAGTGAAAGGAAAATGCATTGTCAAAGTAACACACAAGGACAGAGAGCACACGTTAGAATTAATCGTGGTGCCAAAGGATGTGCAAGCCATACTAGGTTTAATAGCCTATGAGAGACTGAACCTGGTAAAGAGAGTCCTCGTTGTGGAAAGCGAAGGAGAGACAGTCTATGATGAACTCATGAAAGAGTACAACGACCTATTTCAGGGTCTAGGCTGCCTTCCAGGAGAACACACGATCAGAGTAGATAAAAGTATGCCAACGGTCATACATCCATGCAGAAAAGTTCCGTTTGCTCTTCAAAAGCAACTGAAGGCAGAATTGGACAGGATGGAAAGCCTGAACGTGATTCAGAAGATAGATGAGCCAACTGAGTGGGTGAGTTCCCTCGTCGTTGTGGACAAAAAGAATGGAAAGCTCAGAATTTGCCTGGATCCAAGAGATCTAAACAGAGCAATAAAGAGAGAGCACTTCAAGCTTCCTACACGTGAGGAAATCATGTCACAGTTTGCAAATGCAAAGTATTTCAGCAAGTTAGATGCATCATCAGGATTTTGGCAGATGAAACTGGATGAGGCAAGTTCAAGACTGTGCACGTTCAACAGACCATTTGGCAGATACAGATTCCTAAGGTTACCATTTGGCATTGCCTCAGCTCCTGAAGTGTATCACAAAACTATCCATATGATCTATGAGCACCTGGAGGGAGTTGATACATCAATGGATGACACCATAGTATGGGGGACCACGAGAACTGAGCATGACGAGAGACTGAAAAAGTGCTGGAAGCATCAAGGAAAACAAACCTGAAGCTGAATAGAGAGAAATGCCAGCTCGGGGTGACAGAACTGACATTCGTGGGAGATATCCTTAGCAGTGAGGGCATCAGACCAGATCCCAGAAAGGTGTCCGCCATTGAGAATATGCCAAAGCCACAATGCAAAAAGGACATGCAGAGGTTTAATGGAATGATCAACTGCATGGGTAAATTCATATACAAGCTCTCAGAAAAGATGGCGCCACTGAGAAGACTAACTGAAAAGAACATAGAATGGGAATGGAATCATGAGCATGAGAAGTCATGGAGCGATCTAAAGAAACTGCTCACAGAGGAACCAGTTCTGAGGTTTTATGACCCAGCGAGACCCATCAAGATATCATCAGATGCATCACAGAGTGGGCTAGGTGCCGTTCTTCTGCAAAAATATGACTACTGGCAACCTATTGCATATGCATCGTGCTCAATGACAGACGCGGAGACGCGATATGCTCAAATAGAAAAGGAGCTGCTCAGCATCACATACACCTGTGAATGATTTCACCAGTTTGTGTCAGGACAAGCAATCAGTGTAGAGACTGACCATAAGCCCTTGATTGCATTGTTCCAAAAGCCACTAAATAGCTGTTCGCTTAGAATACAAAGAATGATGATCAGGCTGCAACGCTATACACTGAATGTTGCGTACACACCGGGTAAGCTGATGTATACAGCAGACACGTTGTCCAGAGCTGTTGACCCAAGTGAGCCCGCAAACACCAAAATGGATGAAAAAGTGAACGCCTACGTGGACATGATCACAAGTGCACTGCCCATAGCAGATGCAAAAATGGAGCTCATAAAGACTGAGACAAACAAAGATGAAACAATGAGACGACTGAGGAAAAGCATCTTGGATGGATGGCCCAACATGAAGCAAGACTGCTCACCTGACATGGCAGAGTACTGGAACTGCAGGGCGGTACTATCAGTGGTTGAAGACATCATCTACAAAGGAAGTAAAATAGTTATCCCAAAGAGTCTGAGAAAAGAGATGCTAAAAAGGATCCATGGAGGACATCTGGGAATCGAAAAGTGTAAGAAAAGAGCACGAGAGGTGATGTACTGGCCATGAATCAACCAAGATGTGACAAATGAGGTGTCAAACTGCACAATATGCCTGAAATATCGAGCAAGCAATCCGGTAGAACCACTAAAGCCACACCCAGCGCCAGATAGACCTTACCAGAAGGTAGGCGCTGACCTATTCGTATGTCAAGGGAAGGACTATCTTGTAGTCACAGACTATTACTCCCTGTATCCAGAGGTTTGTAGACTGTGCACCACCACTGCAGATGCTGTGATAACATGTATGAAAGCCATATTCTCCAGACATGGCGTGGCAAGCGAGGTCTTCACAGACAACGGACCCCAGTTTTACAATGCAAGTTTCCGACACTTTGCCAAAGAGTGGGACTTTGTCCACACAACGTCAAGTCCTCACTTTCCACAGTCCAATGGACTAGTGGAAAAATCGGTCCAGACAGTGAAAAGACTGATGTACAAAGCAAAAGACAGTGGAACTGACTTCTACCAGAGCATGCTTGTATACCGCACAACGCCGCTCGAGTGTGGTATGTCACCAGCCCAACTCCGTATGGGACGTCTGCTAAGGTCAAACCTACCCATCCCGGAGAAACTCCTGAAAACAAAAGAGGGGGAGAAAGTGAGGAAGTTCAAAGAACAACAGAAAGAAAAGCAAAAGTACTACTATGACAGAGGAACACAAAACCTACCTGAACTCCACACTGGTGACCAAGAAAGGTTCAAAGACAAAACAAACATATGGACTCAGAAGGGAACTGTCCTGAGTGAAGTTCAACCAAGATCACACACCATTCAGACAGATGAGGGTGCTGTTCTGCGTAGAAATCGTCGGGATCTTCTCATGAGACCAGCCACAGCAGGTCAAAAGACTGATACTGTTGAACAACCTGATCACACAGCAAGTCAAAAGACTGATACTGTTGAACAACCTGATCACACAGCAGGTCAAAAGACTGATACCGTTGAACAACCTGATCACACAGCTGAGAAACCATCATCTGAGGCAACAACTCAGATTCAAGGACAATCAATCAGAAAATCCTCAAGACACGTGAAGCCTCCTGAGAGACTCATTGAGCAAGTTTAAGGACTCTTGTTAAAGAAGGAAGTAATGTTATCTTATTCTCTCTTCAAGTTCTAGTGTATTTACATATTTCATGTGAACACATAAAACAAGGTTAAAAAACCTTGATCATGATAATGATAATGTAAGTTCATTAAGTGTTACAGTTAAAATGCAGAGTATTACAAAGAAAACATGTTGTTAGATAAAAGAAAAATACTTTTGTTTTAAGAAAGGGAGATGCAATGATATCAGCAAATAGTGATGGTATTTGCCTGTTTGATTATGATGCCTTACCAGCATATTTGCCTGTTTGATTATTTATGCCTTACCAGCAGAGGGCATGTGAGAGAGGCAGAGTTTAGTTTTAGTTTCGTTTTGATGGATCTCTAACATGGTGTCTCCTGTAATGCTGTTAACTGAGTTGAACATACTTTAGATAAAAAGACAAGCTCTTTCATGAATGTGTCGTCATTGAACCCACATACAAATCAATACATCCATTATAGAGCCCTTTAATGAGTTACTGGACTGTCCATTACAGAGCCCTTTAATGAGTTAAGGGACTGTCCATTACAGCGCCCTTTAATGAGTTAATGGACTGTCCATTACAGCGCCCTTTAATGAGTTATTGGACTGTCCATTACAATGCTCTTTAATGATTTATTGGACTGTCCATTACAGCGCCCTTTAATGAGTTAATGGGCTGTCCATTACAGCGCCCTTTAATGAGTTACTGGACAGTCCATCACAGAGCCCATTAATGAGTTACCAGACTGTCCATTACAGAGATCTTTAATGAGTTACTGGACTGTCCATTACAGAGCCCTTTAATGAGTTATTGGACTGTCCATTACAGCGCCCTTTAATGAGTTATTGGACTGTCCATTACAGAGCCCTTTAATGAGTTACTGGGCTGTCCAATACAGAGCCCTTTAATGAGTTATTGGACTGTCCATTACAGAGCCCTTTAATGAGTTAATGGACTGTCCATTCCAACGCCCTTTAATGAGTTACTGGACTGTCCATTACAGAGCCCTTTAATGAGTTACTGGACTGTCCATTACTGAGCCCTTTAATGAGTTATCGGACTGTCCATTACAGGGCCCTTTAATGAGTTAATGGACTGTCCATTACAGCGCCCTTTAATGAGCTACTGGACCGTCCATTACAGAGCCCTTTAATGAGTTATTGGACTGTCCATTACAGCGCCCTTTAATGAGTTACTGGACTGTCCATTGCAGAGTTTTTTAATGAGTTACTGGACTGTCCATTACAGAGCCCTTTAATGAGTTAAGGGACTATCCATTACAGCGCCCTTTAATGAGCAAATGGACTGTCCATTACAGCGCCCTTTAATGAGTTATTGGACAGTCCATTACAACGCCCTTTAATGATTTATTGGACTGTCCCTTACAGCGCCCTTTAACGAGTTACTGGACTGTCCATTACAGAGCCCTTTAATGAGTTATTGGAATGTCCATTACTGCGCCCCTTAATGAGTTAATGGACTGTCCATTACAGCGCCCTTTAATGAGTTAATGGACTGTCCATTACAGAGCCGTTTAATGAGTTATTGGACTGTCCATTACAACGCCCTATAATGAGTTATTGGTCTGTCCATTGCAGCGCCCTTTAATGCATTATTGGGCTGTCCATTACAGGGTCCGTTAATGATTTACTGGACTGTCCATTACAGAGCCCTTTAATGAGTTACCGGACTGTCCATAACAATGCCCTTTAATGAGTTATAGGACTGTCCATTACTGAGCCATTTAATGAGTTACTGGACGGTCCATTACAGCGCCCTTTAATGCATTATTGGGCTGTCCATTACAGAGTCCTTTAATGATTTACTGGACTGTCCATTACAGAGCCCTTTAATGAGTTACCGGACTGTCCATAACAACGCCCTTTAATGAGTTATTGGACTGTCCATTACAGCGCCCTTTAATGAGTTACTGGACTGTCCATTACAACGCCCTTTAATGAGTTATTGGACTGTCCATCACAGCTCCCTTTAATGAGTTACTGGACTGTCCATTACAGTGCCCTTTAGTGAGTTATTGAACTGTCCATTACTGAGCCATTTAATGAGTTACTGGACTGACCATTACAGCGCCCTGTAATGAGTTATTGGACTGTCCATCACAGAGCCCTTTAATGAGTTACTGGACTGTCCATTACAGCGCCCTTTAATGAGCTACTGGACTGTCCATTACAGAGCCCTTTAATGAGTTACTGGACTGTCCATTACAACGCCCTTTAATGAGTTACTGGACTGTCCATTACAGCGCCCTTTAATGAGTTACTGGACTGTCCATTACAGAGCCCTTTAATGAGTTATTAGACTATCCATTACAGAGCCTTTAATGAGTTATTGGACTGTCCATTACAGAGGCCTTTAATGAGTTACTGGACTGCCCATTACAGAGATCTTTAATGAGTTATTGGACTGTCCGTTACAGAGCCCTTTAATGAGTTACTGGACTGTCCATTACAGAGCCCTTTAATGAGTAACTGGACTGTCCATTACAGCACCCTTTAATGAGTTAATGGAGTGTCCATTACACAGCTCTTTAATGAGTTACTGGACTGTTCATTACAGCACCCTTTAATGAGTTACTGGACTGTCCATTACAGAGCCCTTTAATGATTTACTGGACTGTCCATTACAGAGCCCTTTAATGAGTTATTAGACCGACCATTACAGAGCCCTTTAATGATTTACTGGACTGTCCATTACAGAGCCCTTTAATGAGTTACTGGACTGTCCATTACAGAGCCCTTTAATGAGTTACTGAACTGTCCATTACAGAGCCCTTTAATGAGTTATTGGACTGTCCATTACAGCGCCCTTTAATGAGTTACTGCACGGTCCATTACAGAGCCCTTTAATGAGTTACTGGACTGTCCATTACAGAGCCCTTTAATGAGTTAAGGGACTGTCCATTACAGCGCTCTTTAATGGGTTATTGGACTGTCCATTACAACGACCTTTAATGATTTATTGGACTGTCCATTACAGTGCCCTTTAATGAGTTAATGGACTGTCCATTACAGCGCCCTTTGATGAGTTACTGGACTGTCCATTACAGAGCCCTTTAATGAGTTATTGGAGTGTCCATTACAGCACCCCTAAATGAGTTAATGGACTGTCCATTACAGCGCCCTTTAATGAGTTAATGCACTGTCCATTACAGCGCCCTTTAATTAGTTATTGGACTGTCCATTACAATGCCCTTTAATGTGTTATTGCTCTGTCCATTACAGCACCCTTTAATGAGTTAATGGACTGTCCATTACAGCGCCCTTTAATGCGTTATTGGACTGTCCATTACAGAGTCCTTTAATGATTTACTGGATTGTCCATTACAGAGCTCTTTAATGAGTTACTGGACTGTCCATTACAACGCCCTTTAATGAGTTATTGGACTGTCCATTACAGCGCCCTTTAATGAGTTACTGGACTGCCCATTACAACGCCCTACAATGAGTTATTGGACTGCCCATTACAGCGCCCTTTCATGAGTTACTGGTCTGTCCATTACAGGGCCCTTTAATGCGTTATTGGACTGTCCATCACAGCGCCCTTTAATGAGTTATTGGGCTGTCCGTTACAGCGCCCTTTAATGAGTTATTGGACTGTCCATTACAGCACCCTTTAATGAGTTAATGGACTGTCCATTACAGCGCCCTTTAATGCGTTATTGGACTGTCCATTATAGCGCCCTTTAATGAGTTATTGGACTGTCCATTACAGAGCCCTTTAATGAGTTATTGGACTGTCCATTACAGTGCCCTTTAATGAGTTACTGGACTGGCCATTACAGCGCCCTTTAATGAGTTACTAGAGTGTCCATTACAGAGCTCTTTAATGAGTTACTGGACTGTCCATTACAGAGCCCTTTAATGAGTTACTGGACTGTCCAATACAGAGACCTTTAATGAGTTATTTGACTGTCCATAACAGCGCCCTTTAATGAGTTATTGGACTGTCCATTACAGAGCCCTTTAATGAGATACTGGGCTGTCCAATACCGAGCCCTTTAATGAGTTATTGGACTGTCCATTACAGAGCCCTTTAATGAGTTAATGGACTGTCCATTCCAACGCCCTTTAATGAGTTACTGGACTGTCCATTGCAGAGCCTTTTAATGAGTTGCTGGACTGTCCATTACTGAGCCCTTTAATGAGTTATCGGACTGTCCATAACAGGGCCCTTTAATGAGTTAATGGACTGTCCATTACAGCGCCCTTTAATGAGTTACTGGACTGTCCATTACAGAGCCCTTTAATGAGTTAATGGACTGTCCATTACAACGCCCTTTAATGAGTTATTGGACTGTCCATTACAGCACCCTTTAATGAGTTACTGGACTGTCCATTACAGAGCCCTTTAATGAGTTACTGGACTGTCCATTACAGAGCCCTTTAATGAGTTAAGGGACTGTCCATTGCAGCACCCTTTAATGAGTAAATGGACTGTCCATTACAGCGCCCTTTAATGAGTTATTGGACAGTCCATTACAACGCCCTTTAATGATTTATTGGACTGTCCATTACAGCGCCCTTTAATGAGTTAATGGACTGTCCATTACAGCGCCCTTTAATGAGTTACTGGACTGTCCATTACAGAGCCCTTTAATGAGTTATTGGAGTGTCCATTACAGCGCCCCTTAATGAGTTAATGGACTGTCCATTACAGCGCCCCTTAATGAGTTAATGGGCTGTCCATTACAGCGCCCTTTAATGAGTTATTGGACTGTCCATTACAATGCCCTTTAATGAGTTATTGGTCTGTCCATTACAGCGCCCTTTAATGAGTTAATGGACTGTCCATTACAGCGACCTTTAATGCGTTATTGAACTGTCCATTACAGAGTCTTTAATGATTTATTGGACTGTCCATTACAGAGCCCTTTAATGAGTTACTGGACTGTCCATTACAACGCCCTTTAATGAGTTATTGGACTGTCCTTTACAACGCTCTTTAATGAGTTACTGGACTGTCCATTACAATGCCCTTTAATGAGTTACTGGACTGTCCATTACAATGCCCTTTAATGAGTTACTGGACTGTCCATTGCAGCGCCCTTTAATGAGTTATTGAACTGTCCATTACTGAGCCCTTTAATGAGTTACTGGACTGTCCATTACAGCGCCTTTAATGAGTTATTGGACTGTCCATTACAGAGCCCTTTAATGAGTTACTGGACTGTCCATAACAGCGCCCTTGAATGAGTTACTGGACTGTCCATTACAGAGCCCTTTAATGAGTTATTGGAATGTCCATTACAGCGCCCCTTAATGAGTTAATGGACTGTCCATTACAGCGCCCTTTAATGAGTTAATGGACTGTCCATTACAGAGCCCTTTAATGAGTTATTGGACTGTCCATTACAACGTCCTATAATGAGTTAATGGACTGTCCATTACAGCGCCCTTTAATGCATTATTGGGCTGTCCATTACAGAGTCCTTTAATGATTTACTGGACTGTCCATTACAGAGCCCTTTAATGAGTTACCGGACTGTCCATAACAACGCCCTTTAATGAGTTATTGGACTGTCCATTACAGCGCCCTTTAATGAGTTACTGGACTGTCCATTACAACGCCCTTTAATGAGTTATTGGACTGTCCATTACAGCTCCCTTTAATGAGTTACTGGACTGTCCATTACAGTGCCCTTTAATGAGTTATTGAACTGTCCATTACTGAGCCATTTAATGAGTTACTGGACTGTCCATTACAGCGCCCTGTAATGAGTTATTGGACTGTCCATTACAGAGCCCTTTAATGAGTTACTGGACTGTCCATTACAGCGCCCTTTAATGAGCGACTAGACTGTCCATTACAGAGCCCTTTAATGAGTTACTGGACTGTCCATTACAACGCCCTTTAATGAGTTACTGGACTGTCCATTACAGCGCCCTTTAATGAGTTACTGGACTGTCCATTACAGAGCCCTTTAATGAGTTATTAGACTATCCATTACAGAGCCTTTAATGAGTTATTGGACTGTCCATTACAGAGGCCTTTAATGAGTTACTGGACTGCCCATTACAGAGCCCTTTAATGAGTTATTGGACTGTCCGTTACAGAGCCCTTTAATGAGTTACTGGACTGTCCATTACAGAGCCCTTTAATGAGTAACTGGACTGTCCATTACAGCACCCTTTAATGAGTTAATGGAGTGTCCATTACACAGCTCTTTAATGAGTTACTGGACTGTTCATTACAGCACCCTTTAATGAGTTACTGGACTGTCCATTACAGTGCCCTTTAATGAGTTATTAGACCGACCATTACAGAGCCCTTTAATGATTTACTGGACTGTCCATTACAGAGCCCTTTAATGAGTTACTGGACTGTCCATGACAGAGCCATTTAATGAGTTATTGGAGTGTCCATTACAGCGCCCCTTAATGAGTTAATGGACTGTCCATTACAGTGCCCTTTAATGAGTTATTGGAGTGTCCATTACAGCGCCCTTTAATGAGTTATTGGACTGTCCATTACAACGCCCTTTAATGAGTTATTGGTCTGTCCATTACAGCGCCCTTTAATGAGTTAATGGACTGTCCATTACAGCGACCTTTAATGCGTTATTGGACTGTCCATTACAGAGTCTTTTATGATTTATTGGACTGTCCATTACAGAGCCCTTTAATGAGTTACTGGACTGTCCATTACAACGCCCTTTAATGAGTTATTGGACTGTCCTTTACAGCGCTCTTTAATGAGTTACTGGACTGTCCATTACAATGCCCTTTAATGAGTTATTGGACTGTCCATTACAGCTCCCTTTAATGAGTTACTGGACTGTCCATTGCAGCGCCCTATAATGAGTTATTGAACTGTCCATTCCTGAGCCCTTTAATGAGTTACTGGACTGTCCATTACAGCGCCTTTAATGAGTTATTGGACTGTCCATTACAGAGCCCTTTAATGAGTTATTGGACTGTCCATAACAGCACCCTTGAATGAGTTACTGGACTGTCCATTACAGAGCCCTTTAATGAGTTATTGGAATGTCCATTACAGCGCCCCTTAATGAGTTAATGGACTGTCCATTACAGCGCCCTTTAATGAGTTAATGGACTGTCCATTACAGAGCCCTTTAATGAGTTATTGGACTGTCCATTACAACGTCCTATAATGAGTTAATGGACTGTCCATTACAGCGCCCTTTAATGCATTATTGGGCTGTCCATTACAGAGTCCTTTAATGATTTACTGGACTGTCCATTACAGAGCCCTTTAATGAGTTAACGGACTGTCCATAACAACGCCCTTTAATGAGTTATTGGACTGTCCATTACAGCGCCCTTTAATGAGTTACTGGACTGTCCATTACAACGCCCTTTAATGAGTTATTGGACTGTCCATTACAGCTCCCTTTAATGAGTTACTGGACTGTCCATTGCAGTGCCCTTTAATGAGTTATTGAACTGTCCATTACTGAGCCATTTAATGAGTTACTGGACTGTCCATTTCAGCGCCCTTTAATGCATTATTGGGCTGTCCATTACAGAGTCCTTTAATGATTTACTGGACTGTCCATTACAGAGCCCTTTAATGAGTTACCGGACTGTCCATAACAACGCCCTTTATTGAGTTATTGGACTGTCCATTGCAGCGCCCTTTAATGAGTTACTGGACTGTCCATTACAGCGCCCTTTAATGAGTTATTGGACTGTCCATTGCAGCTCCCTTTAATGAGTAACTGGACTGTCCATTACAGTGCCCTTTAATGAGTTATTGAACTGTCCATTACTGAGCCATTTAATGAGTTACTGGACTGTCCATTACAGCGCCCTGTAATGAGTTATTGGACTGTCCATTACAGAGCCCTTTAATGAGTTACTGGACTGTCCATTACAGCGCCCTTTAATGAGCTACTGGACTGTCCATTACAGAGCCCTTTAATGAGTTACTGGACTGTCCATTACAACGCCCTTTAATGAGTTACTGGACTGTCCATTACAGCGCCCTTTAATGTGTTACTGCACTGTCCATTACAGAGCCCTTTAATGAGTTATTAGACTATCCATTACAGAGCCTTTAATGAGTTATTGGACTGTCCATTACAGAGGCCTTTAATGAGTTACTGGACTGCCCATTACAGAGCCCTTTAATGAGTTATTGGACTGTCCGTTACAGAGCCCTTTAATGAGTTACTGGACTGTCCATTACAGAGCCCTTTAATGAGTAACTGGACTGTCCATTACAGCACCCTTTAATGAGTTAATGGAGTGTCCATTACAGTGCCCTTTAATGAGTTATTAGACCGACCATTACAGAGCCCTTTAATGATTTACTGGACTGTCCATTACAGAGCCCTTTAATGAGTTACTGGACTGTCCATTACAGAGCCCTTTAATGAGTTACTGAACTGTCCATTACAGAGCCCTTTAATGAGTTATTGGACTGTCCATTACAACGCCCTTTAATGAGTTACTGAACTGTCCATTACAGAGCCCTTTAATGAGTTACTGGACTGTCCATTACAGAGCCCTTTAATGAGTTACTGAACTGTCCATTACAGAGCCCTTTAATGAGTTACTGGACTGTCCATTACAGCGCCCTTTAATGTGTTACTGCACTGTCCATTACAGAGCCCTTTAATGAGTTACTGGACTGTCCATTACAGAGCCCTTTAATGAGTTAAGGGACTGTCCATTACAGCGCACTTTAATGGGTTATTGGACTGTCCATTACAACGCCCTTTAATGATTTATTGGACTGTCCATTACAGTGCCCTTTAATGAGTTAATGGACTGTCCATTACAGCGCCCTTTGATGAGTTACTGGACTGTCCATTACAGAGCCCTTTAATGAGTTATTGGAGTGTCCATTACAGCACCCCTTAATGAGTTAATGGACTGTCCATTACAGCACCCTTTAATGAGTTAATGCACTGTCCATTACAGCGCCCGTTAATGAGAGTTATTGGACTGTCCATTACAATGCCCTTTAATGTGTTATTGGTCTGTCCATTACAGCACCCTTTAATGAGTTAATGGACTGTCCATTACAGCGCCCTTTAATGCGTTATTGGACTGTCCATTACAGAGTCCTTTAATGATTTACTGGATTGTCCATTACAGAGCTCTTTAATGAGTTACTGGACTGTCCATTACAACGCCCTTTAATGAGTTATTGGTCTGTCCATTGCAGCGCCCTTTAATGAGTTACTGGACTGCCCATTACAACGCCCTATAATGAGTTATTGGACTGCCCATTACAGCGCCCTTTCATGAGTTACTGGTCTGTCCATTACAGCGCCCTTTAATGCGTTATTGGACTGTCCATTACAGCGCCCTTTAATGAGTTATTGGACTGTCCGTTACAGCGCCCTTTAATGAGTTATTGGACTGTCCATTACAGCACCCTTTAATGAGTTAATGGACTGTCCATTACAGCGCCCTTTAATGCGTTATTGGACTGTCCATTATAGCGCCCTTTAATGAGTTATTGGACTGTCCATTAGAGAGCCCTTTAATGAGTTATTGGACTGTCCATTACAGTGCCCTTTAATGAGTTACTGGACTGGCCATTACAGCGCCCTTTAATGAGTTACTGGACTGTCCATTACAGAGCCCTTTAATGCGTTATTGGACTGTCCATTATAGCGCCCTTTAATGAGTTATTGGACTGTCCATTATAGCGCCCTTTAATGAGTTATTGGACTGTCCATTACAGAGCCCTTTAATGAGTTATTGGACTGTCCATTACAGTACCCTTTAATGAGTTACTGGACTGGCCATTACAGCGCCCTTTAATGAGTTACTGGACTGTCCATTACAGAGCCCTTTAATGAGTTACTGGACAGTCCATTACAGAGCCCATTAATGAGTTACTAGAGTGTCCATTACAGAGCTCTTGAATGAGTTACTGGACTGTCCATTACAGAGCCCTTTAATGAGTTACTGGACTGTCCAATACAGAGACCTTTAATGAGTTATTTGACTGTCCATAACAGCGCCCTTTAATGAGATACTGGGCTGTCCAATACAGAGCCCTTTAATGAGTAAATGGACTGTCCATTACAGCGCCCTTTAATGAGCTATTGGACAGTCCATTACAACGCCCTTTAATGATTTATTGGACTGTCCATTACAGCGTCCTTTAATGAGTTAATGGACTGTCCATTACAGCGCCCTTTAATGAGTTACTGGACTGTCCATTACAGAGCCCTTTAATGAGTTATTGGAGTGTCCATTACAGCGCCCCTTAATGAGTTAATGGACTGTCCATTACAGCGCCCTTTAATGAGTTAATGGGCTGTCCATTGCAGCGCCCTTTAATGAGTTATTGGACTGTCCATTACAACGCCCTTTTATGAGTTATTGGTCTGTCCATTACAGCGCCCTTTAATGAGTTAATGGACTGTCCATTACAGCGACATTTAATGCGTTATTGGACTGTCCATTACAGAGTCTTTAATGATTTATTGGGCTGTCCATTACAGAGCCCTTTAATGAGTTACTGGACTGTCCATTACAACGCCCTTTAATGAGTTATTGGACTGTCCATTACAGCGCTCTTTAATAAGTTACTGGACTGTCCATTACAATGCCCTTTAATGAGTTATTGGACTGTCCATTACAGCTCCCTTTAATGAGTTACTTGACTGTCCATTGCAGCGCCCTTTAATGAGTTATTGAACTGTCCATTACTGAGCCCTTTTAATGAGTTACTGGACTGTCCATTACAGTGCCTTTAATGAGTTATTGGACTGTCCATTACAGAGCCCTTTAATGAGTTACTGGACTGTCCATAACAGCGCCCTTGAATGAGTTACTGGACTGTCCATTACAGAGCCCTTTAATGAGTTTCTGGACTGTCCATTACAGCGCCCTTTAATGAGATACTGGACTGTCCATTACAGCGCCCTTTAATGAGTTACTGGACTGTCCATTACAGAGCCCTTTAATGAGTTATTAGACTAACCATTACAGAGCCTTTCATGAGTTACTGGACTGTCCATTACAGAGCCCTTTAATGAGTTACTGGACTGTCCATTACAGAGCCCTTTAATGAGTTATTGTATGTCCATTACAGAGCCCTTTAATGAGTTACTGGACTGTCCATTACAGAGCCCTTTAATGAGTTACTGGACTGTCCATTACAGCACCCTTTGAAGAGTTAATGGAGTGTCCATTACACAGCTCTTTAATGAGTTACTGGACTGTCCATTACAGCACCCATTAACGAGCTACTGGACTGTCCATTACAGAGCCCTTCAATGAGTTATTAGGCCGACCATTACAGAGCCCTTTAATGAGTTACTGGACTGTCCATTACAGAGCCCTTTAATGAGCTCCTGGACTGTCCATTACAGAGCCCTTTAATGAGTTACTGAACTGTCCATTACAGAGCACTTTAATGAATTATTGGACTGTCCATTACAACGCCCTTTACTGAGTTATTGGACTGTCCATTACAGAGGCCTTTAATGAGTTATTGGACTGTCCAATTCAGAGCCCTTTAATGAGTTACTGGACTGTCCATTACAGCGCCCTTTAATGAGTTACTGGACTGTCCATAACAGCGCCCTTTAATGAGTTACTGGACTGTCGATTACAGCGCCCTTTAATGAGATACTGGACTGTCCATTACAGCGCCCTTTAGTGAGTTACTGGACTGTCCAATACAGAGCCCTTTAATGAGTTATTAGACTAACCATTACAGAGCCTTTCATGAGTTACTGGACTGTCCATTACAGAGCCCTTTAATGAGTTACTGGACTGTCCATTACAGAGCCCTTTAATGAGTTATTGTATGTCCATTACAGAGCCATTTAATGAGTTGCTGGACTGTCCATTACAGAGCCCTTTAATGAGTTACTGGACTGTCCATTACAGCACCCTTTAAAGAGTTAATGGAGTGTCCATTACACAGCTCTTTAATGAGTTACTGGACTGTCCATTACAGCACCCTTTAATGAGCTACTGGACTGTCCATTACAGTGCCCTTTAATGAGTTATTTGGCCGACCATTACAGAGCCCTTTAATGAGTTACTGGACTGTCCATTACAGAGCCCTTTAATGAGTTACTGGACTGTCCATTACAGAGCCCTTTAATGAGTTACTGAACTGTCCATTACAGAGCACTTTAATGAGTTATTGGACTGTCCATTGCAACTCCCTTTAATGAGTTATTGGACTGTCCATTACAGAGGCCTTTAATGAGTTATTGGACTGTCCAATTCAGAGCCCTTTAATGAGTTACTGGACTGTCCATTACAGCGCCCTTTAATGAGTTATTGGACTGTCCATTACATCGCCCTTTAATGTGTTACTGGGCTGTCCATTACAGCGCACTTTAATGAGTTACTGGACTGTCCATTACAGAGTCCTTTAATGAGTTATTGGACTGTCCATTACAGAGCCCTTTAATGAGTTACTGAACTCTCCATTACAGAGCCTTTAATGAGTTACTGGAATATCCATTGCAGCGCCCTTTAATGAGTTACTGGACTGTCCATTACAGAGCCCTTTAATGAGTTATTGGACTGTCCATTACAGAGCCCTTTTATGAGTTACTGGACTGTCCATTACAGAGCCCTTTAATGTGCTACTGGACTGTCCATTACAGAGCCCTTTAATGAGTTACTGGACTGTCCATAAAGAGCCCTTTAATGAGTTATTGGACTGTCCATTACAGACCCCTTAAATGAGTTATTGGACTGTCCATTACAGTGCCCTTTAATGAGTTATTGGACTGTCCATTACAGAGCCCTTTAATGAGTTATTGGACTGTCCATTACAGCGCCGTTTAATGAGTTACTGGACTGGCCATTACAGCGCCTTTAATGAGTTACTGGACTGTCCATTACAGAGCCCTTTAATGAGTTACTGGACAATCCGTTACAGAGCCCATTAATGAGTTGCTAGACTGTCCATTACAGAGCTCTTTAATGAGTTACTGGACTGTCCATTACAGAGCCCTTTAATGAGTTACTGGACTGTCCAATACAGCGCCCTTTAATGAGTTATTGGACTGTCCATTACAGAGCCATTTAATGAGTTACTGGGCTGTCCAATACAGAGCCCTTCAATGAGTTATCGGACTGTCAATTACAGGGCCCTTTAATGAGTTAATGGACTGTCCATTGCAGCGCCCTTTAATGAGTTACTGGACTGTCCATTACAGAGCCCTTTAATGAGTTAATGGACTGTCCATTACAACGCCCTATAATGAGTTATTGGACTGCCCATTACAGGGCCCTTTAATGAGTTACTGGACTGTCCATTACAGAGCCCTTTAATGAGTTAAGGGACTGTCCATTACAGTGCCCTTTAATGAGTAAATGGACTGTCCATAACAGCGCCCTTTAATGAGTTATTGGACAGTCCATTACAACGCCCTTTAATGATTTATTGGACTGTCCATTACAGCGCCCTTTAATGAGTTAATGGACTGTCCATTACAGCGCCCTTTAATGAGTTAATGGACTGTCCATTACAGCGCCCTTTAATGAGTTATTGGACTGTCCATTACAATGCCCTTTAATGAGTTATTGGTCTGTCCATTACAGCGCCCTTTAATGAGTTAATGGACTGTCCATTACAGCGCCCTTTAATGCGTTAATGGACTGTCCATTACAGAGTCCTTTATTGATTTACTGGACTATCCATTACAGAGCCCTTTAATGAGTTACTGGACTGTCCATTACAACGCCCTTTAATGAGTTATTGGACTGTCCATTACAGCGCCCTTTAATGAGTTACTGGACTGTATA
This sequence comes from Somniosus microcephalus, assembly GCF_052327205.1. Lineage (NCBI taxonomy): Eukaryota > Metazoa > Chordata > Chondrichthyes > Squaliformes > Somniosidae > Somniosus > Somniosus microcephalus. The sequence continues at coordinate 170,223,830 of NC_140989.1, read as the reverse complement.
TTACAACGCCCTTTAATGAGTTATTGGACTGTCCATTACAGCTCCCTTTAATGAGTTACTGGACTGTCCATTACAGCGCCTTTTAATGAGTTATTCAACTGTCCATTACTGAGCCCTTTAATGAGTTACTGGACGGTCCATTACAGCGCCTTTAATGAGTTACTGGACTGTCCATTACAGCGCCCTTTAATGAGTTACTGGACTGTCCATTACAGAGCCCTTTAATGAGTTACTGGACTTTCCATTACAGCGCCCTTTAATGAGTTACTGGACTGTCCATTACAGCGCCCTTTAATGAGTTACTGCACTGTCCATTACAGAGCCCGTTAATGAGTTATTAGACTATCCATTACAGAGCCTTTAATGAGTTACTGGACTGTCCATTACAGAGCCCTTTTATGAGTTACTGGACTGTCCATTACAGAGCCCTTTAATGAGTTACTGGACTGTCCAATACAGAGCCCTTTAATGAGTTACTGGACTTTCCATTACAGAGCCATTTAATGAGTTATTGGACTATCCATTACAGAGCCTTTAATGAGTTGCTGGACTGTCCATGACAGAGCCCTTTAATGAGTTATTGGACTGTCCATTACAGAGCCCTTTAATGAGTTATTGGACTGGCCATTACAGAGCCCTTTAATGAGTTACTGGACTGTCCATTACAGAGCCCTTTAATGAGTTGCTGGACTGTCCATTATAACGCACTTTAATGATTTACTGGACTGTCCATTACAGAGGCCTTTAATGAGTTACTGGACTGTCCATTACAGAGCCACTAAATGAGTTATTGGACTGTCCATTACAGAGCCCTTTAATGAGTTATTGGACTGTCCATTACAGAGCCGTCTCATGAGTTATTGGACTATCCATGACAGAGGCCTTTAATGAGTTATTGGACTGTCCATTACAGAGCCGTCTCATGAGTTATTGGACTATCCATGACAGAGGCCTTTAATGAGTTATTGGACTGTCCATTACAGAGCCGTCTCATGAGTTATTGGACTATCCATGACAGAGGCCTTTAATGAGTTATTGGACTGTCCATTACAGAGCCATCTAATGAGTTATTGGACTATCCATTACAGAGGCCTTTAATGAGTTACTGGACTGTCCATTTCAGAGGCCTTTAATGAATTATTGGACTGTCCATTACAGCGCCCTTTATTGAGTTATTGGACTGTCCATTACAGCGCCCTTTAATGAGTTAATGGACTGTCCATTACAGAGCCCTTTAATGAGTTATTGGACTGTCCATGACAGAGCCCTTTAATGAGTTATTGGACTGTCCATTACAGAGCCCTTTAATGAGTTAATGGACTGTCCAAATTCAGAGCCCTTTAATGAGTTATTGGACTGTCCATTACAGAGCCCTTTAATGAGTTATTGGACGGTCCATGACAGAGCCCTCTATTGAGTTATTGGAGTGTCCATTACAGCGCCCTTTCATGAGTTACTGGACTGTCCATTACAGAGCCCTTTAATGAGTTAAGGGACTGTCCATTACAGTGCCCTTTAATGAGTAAATGGACTGTCCATTACAGCGCCCTTTAATGAGTTATTGGAAAGTCCATTACAACGCCCTTTAATGATTTATTGGACTGTCCATTACAGCGCCCTTTCATGAGTTAATGGACTGTCCATTACAGCTCCCTTTAATGAGTTACTGAACTGTCCATTACAGAGCCATTCAATGAGTTATTGGAGTGTCCATTACAGCGCCCCTTAATGAGTTAATGGACTGTCCATTACAGCGCCCTTTAATGAGTTATTGGACTGTCCATTACAATGCCCTTTAATGAGTTATTGGTCTGTCCATTACAGCGCCCTTTAATGAGTAAATGGACTGTCCATTACAGCGCACTTTAATGCGTTATTGGACTGTCCATTACAGAGTCCTTTAATGATTTACTGGACTATCCATTACAGAGCCCTTTAATGAGTTACTGGACTGTCCATTACAACGCCCTTTAATGAGTTATTGGACTGTCCATTACAGCGCCCTTTAATGAGTTACTGGACTGTATATTACAACGCCCTTTAATGAGTTATTGGACTGTCCATTACAGCTCCCTTTAATGAGTTACTGGACTGTCCATTACAACGCCTTTTAATGAGTTATTCAACTGTCCATTACTGAGCCCTTTAATGAGTTACTGGACGGTCCATTACAGCGCCTTTAATGAGTTATTGGACTGTCCATTACAGAGCCCTTTAATGAGTTACTGGACTGTCCATTACAGCGCCCTTTAATGAGTTACTGGACTGTCCATTACAGCGCCCTTTAATGAGTTACTGCACTGTCCATTACAGAGCCTTTAATGAGTTACTGGACTGTCCATTACAGAGCCGTTTTATGAGTTACTGGACTGTCCATTACAGAGTCCTTTAATGAGTTACTGGACTGTCCAATACAGAGCCCTTTAATGAGTAATTGGACTGTCCATTACAGAGCCCTTTAATGAGTTATTGGACTGTCCATTACAGAGCCCTTCAATGAGTTATTGGACTGGCCATTACAGAGCCCTTTAATGAGTTACTGGACTGTCCATTACAGAGCCCTTTAATGAGTTGCTGGACTGTCCATTATAACGCACTTTAATGAGTTACTGGACTGTCCATTACAGAGCCCCTAAATGAGTTATTGGACTGTCCATTACAGAGGCCTTTAATGAGTTATTGGACTGTCCATTACAGAGGCCTTTAATGAGTTATTGGACTGTCCATTACAGAGCCCTTTAATGAGTTACTGGACTGTCCATTTCAGAGGCCTTTAATGAATTATTGCACTGTCCATTACAGCGCCCTTTAATGAGTTATTGTACTGTCCATTACAGCGCCCTTTAATGAGTTAATGGACTGTCCATTACAGAGCCCTTTAATGAGTTATTGGACTGTCCATGACAGAGCCCTTTAATGAGTTATTGGACTGTCCATTACAGAGCCCTTTAATGAGTTAATGGACTGTCCATTTCAGAGCCCTTTAATGAGTTATTGGACTGTCCAGTACAGAGCCCTTTAATGAGTTATTGGACGGTCCATGACAGAGCCCTTTATTGAGTTATTGGACTGTCCATTACAGCGCCCTTTAATGAGTTACTGGACTGTCCATTACAGAGTGCCTTAATGAGTTATTGGACTGGCCATTACAGTGCCCTTTAATGAGTTACTGGATGGTCCATTACAGAGCCGTTTAATGATTTATTGGACTGTCCATTACAGCGCCCTTTAATGAGTTACTGGATGGTCCATTACAGAGCCCTTTAATGAGTTATTGGACTGTCCATTACAGAGCTCTTTAATGAGTTGCTGGATTGTCCATTCCAGCGCCCTTTAATGAGTTACTGGACTGTCCATTACAGAGCCCTTTAATGAGTTACTGGACTTTCCATTACAGCGCCCTTAAATGAGTTACTGGACTGTCCATTACAGCGCCCTTTAATGAGTTACTGCACTGTCCATTACAGAGCCCGTTAATGAGTTATTAGACTCTCCATTACAGAGCCTTTAATGAGTTACTGGACTGTCCATTACAGAAGCCTTTAATGAGTCATTGGACTGTCCATTACAGAGCCCTTTAATGAGTTACTGGACTGTCCATTGCAGAGCCCTTTAATGAGTTACTGGACTGTCCATTACAGCACCCTTTAATGAGTTAATGGAGTGTCCATTACACAGCTCTTTAAAGAGTTACTGGTCTGTCCATTGCAGTGCCCTTCAATGAGTTATTAGACCGACCATTACAGAGCCCTCTAATGAGTTACTTGACTGTCCATTACAGAGCCCTTTAATGAGTTATTGGACTGTCCATTTCAGAGCCCTTTAATGAGTTACTGGACTGTCCATTACAGCGCCCTTTAAAGACTTATTGGACTGTCCATTACATCGCCGTTTAATGAGTTACTGGGCTGTCCATTACAGCGCCCTTTAATGAGTTACTGGACTGTCCATTACAGAGCCCTTTCATGAGTTATTGGACTGTCCATTACAGTGCCCTTTAATGAGTTATTGGACTGTCCATTACAGAGGCCTTTAATGAGTTATTGGACTGTCCATTACAGCGCACTTTAATGAGTTATTGGACTGTCCATTACAGAGCACTTTAATGAGTTATTGGACTGTCCATTACAACGCCCTTTAATGAGTTATTGGACTGTCCATTACAGAGGCCTTTAATGAGTTATTGGACTGTCCAATTCAGAGCCCTTTAATGAGTTACTGGACTGTCCATTACAGCGCACTTTAATGAGTTATTGGACTGTCCATTACATCACCCTTTAATGAGTTACTGGGCTGTCCATTACAGTGCACTTTAATGAGTTACTGGACTGTCCATTACAGAGCCCTTTAATGAGTTATGGGACTGTCCATTACAGAGCCCTTTAATGAGTTACTGAACTCTCCATTACAGAGCCCTTTAATGAGTTACTGGATTGTCCATTACAGCGCCCTTTAATGAGTTACTGGACTGTCCATTACATAGTCCTTTAATGAGTTATTGGACTGTCCATTACAGAGGCCTTTAATGAGTTATTGGACTGTCAATTACAGAGCCCTTTTATGAGTTACTGGACTGTCCATTACAGAGCCCTTTAATGAGTTACTGGACTGTCCATTACAGAGCCCTTTAATGAGTTACTGGACTGTCCATTACAGAGCCCTTTAATGAGTTATTGGACTGTCCATTACAGAGCCCTTTAATGAGTTATTGGACTGTCCATTACAGAGCCCTTTAATGAGTTATTGGACTGTCCATTACAGAGCCCTTTAATGAGTTATTGGACTGTCCATTACAGCGCCCTTTAATGAGTTACTGGACTGGACATTACAGCGCCTTTAATGAGTTACTGGACTGTCCATTACAGAGCCCTTTAATGAGTTACTGGACTGTCCATTACAGACCCCTTTAATGAGTTACTGGACAGTCCATTACAGAGCCCATAAATGAGTTGCTAGACTGTCCATTACAGAGCCCTTTAATGAGTTACTGGACTGTCCATTACAGAGCCCTTTAATGAGTTACTGGACTGTCCATTACAGCGCCCTTTAATGAGTTACTGGACTGTCCATTACAGCGCCCTTTAATGAGTTACTGCACTGTCCATTACAGAGCCCTTTAATGAGTTTTTAGACTATCCATTACAGAGCCTTTAATGAGTTACTGGACTATCCATTACAGAAGTCTTTAATGAGTTACTAGACTGCCCATTACAGAGCTCTTTAATGAGTTACTGGACTGTCCATTACAGAGCCCTTTAATGAGTTACTGGAGTGTCCAATACAGAGACCTTTAATGAGTTATTGGACTGTCCATTACAGCGCCCTTTAATTAGTTATTGGACTGTCCATTACAGAGCCCTTTAATGAGTTACTGGGCTGTCCAATACAGAGCCCTTTAATGAGTTATCGGACTGTCAATTCCAGGGCCCTTTAATGAGTTAATGGACTGTCCATTGCTGCGCCCTTTAACGAGTTACTGGACTGTCCATTACAGAGCCCTTTAATGAGTTCATGGACTGTCCATTACAACGCCCTATAATGAGTTATTGGACTGCCCATTACAGCGCCCTTTAATGAGTTACTGGACTGTCCATTACAGAGCCCTTTAATGAGTTACTGGACTGTCCATTACAGCGCCCTTTAATGAGTTAAGGGACTGTGCATTACAGAGCCCTTTAATGAGTTACTGGACTGTCCATTACAGCGCCCTTTAATGAGTTACTGGACTGTCCATTACAGCGCCCTTTAATGAGTTACTGCACTGTCCATTACAGAGCCCTTTAATGAGTTTTTAGACTATCCATTACAGAGCCTTTAATGAGTTACTGGACTATCCATTACAGAAGTCTTTAATGAGTTACTAGACTGCCCATTACAGAGCTCTTTAATGAGATACTGGACTGTCCATTACAGAGCCCTTTAATGAGTTACTGGAGTGTCCAATACAGAGACCTTTAATGAGTTATTGGACTGTCCATTACAGCGCCCTTTAATGAGTTATTGGACTGTCCATTACAGAGCCCTTTAATGAGTTACTGGGCTGTCCAATACAGAGCCCTTTAATGAGTTATCGGACTGTCAATTCCAGGGCCCTTTAATGAGTTAATGGACTGTCCATTGCTGCGCCCTTTAACGAGTTACTGGACTGTCCATTACAGAGCCCTTTAATGAGTTCATGGACTGTCCATTACAACGCCCTATAATGAGTTATTGGACTGCCCATTACAGCGCCCTTTAATGAGTTACTGGACTGTCCATTACAGAGCCCTTTAATGAGTTACTGGACTGTCCATTACAGCGCCCTTTAATGAGTTAAGGGACTGTGCATTACAGCGCCCTTTAATGAGTAAATGGACTGTCCATTACAGCGCCCTTTAATGAGTTATTGGACAGTCCATTACAAGCCCTTTAATGATTTATTGGACTGTCCATTACAGCGCCCTTTAATGAGTTAATGGACTGTCCATTACAGCGCCCTTTCATGAGTTACTGGACTGTCCATTACAGAGCCATTTAATGAGTTATTGGAGTGTCCATTACAGCGCCCCTTAATGAGTTAATGGACTGTCCATTACAGCGCCCTTTAATGAGTTAATGGACTGTCCATTACAGCGCCCTTTAATGAGTTATTGGACTGTCCATTACAATGCCCTTTAATGAGTTATTGGTCTGTCCATTACAGCGCCCTTTAATGAGTTAATGGACTGTCCATGACAGCGCCCTTTAATGCGTTATTGGACTGTCCATTACAGAGTCCTTTAATTATTTACTGGACTATCCATTACAGAGCCCTTTAATGAGTTACTGGACTGTCCATTACAACGCCCTTTAATGAGTTATTGGACTGTCCATTACAGCGCCCTTTAATGAGTTACTGGACTGTCAATTACAACGCCCTTTAATGAGTTATTGGACTGTCCATTACAGCTCCCTTTAATGAGTTACTGGACTGTCCATTACAGCGCCCTTCAATCAGTTATTGAACTGTCCATTACTGAGCCCATTAATGAGTTACTGGACGGTCCATTACAGCGCCTTTAATGAGTTATTGGACTGTCCATTACAGAGCCCTTTAATGAGTTACTGGACTGTCCATTACAGCGCCCTTTAATGAGTTACTGGACCGTCCATTACAGAGCCCTTTAATGAGTAACTGGACTTTCCATTACAGCGCCCTTTAATGAGTTACTGGACTGTCCATTACAGCGCCCTTTAATGAGTTACTGCACTGTCCATTACAGAGCCCTTTAATGAGTTTTTAGACTATCCATTACAGAGCCTTTAATGAGTTACTGGACGATCCATTACAGAAGTCTTTAATGAGTTACTGGACTGTCCATTACAGAGCCCTTTAATGAGTTATTGGACTGTCCATTACAGAGCCCTTTAATGAGTTACTGCACTGTCCATTACAGAGCCCTTTAATGAGTTACTGGACTGTCCATTACAGCACCCTTTAATGAGTTAATGGAGTGTCCATTACACAGCTCTTTAATGAGTTACTGGACTGACCATTACAGCAACCTTTAATGAGCTACTGGACTGTCCATTACAGAGCCCATTAATGAGCTACTGTACTGTCCATTCCAGAGCCCTTCAATGAGTTATTGGACTGTCCATTACAATGCACTTTAATGAGTTATTGGACTGTCCATTACAGAGGCCTTTAATGAGTTACTGGACTGTCCATTGCAGCGCCCTTTAAAGACTTATTGGACTGTCCATTACAATGCCCTTTAATGAGTTACTGGACTGTCCATTACAGAGCCCTTTAATGAGTTATTGGACTGTCCATTACAGAGCCCTTTAATGAGTTACTGAACTTTCCATTACAGAGCCCTTTAATGAGTTACTGGATTGTCCATTACAGCGCCCTTTAATGAGTTACTGGACTGTCCATTACAGAGCCCTTTAATGAGTTATTGGACTGTCCATTACAGAGGCCTTTAATGAGTTGTTGGACTGTCCATTATAGAGCCCTTTTATGAGTTACTGGACTGTCCATTACAGAGCCCTTTAATGAGTTACTGGACTGTCCAATACAGAGCCCTTTAATGAGTTACTGGACTGTCCATTACAGAGCCCTTTAATGAGTAATTGGACTGTCCATTACAGAGCCCTTTAATGAGTTGCTGGACTGTCCATTATAACGCACTTTAATGAGTTACTGGACTGTCCATTACAGAGCCCCTAAATGAGTTATTGGACTGTCCATTACAGAGGCCTTTAATGAGTTACTGGACTGTCCATTTCAGAGGCCTTTAATGAATTATTGGACTGTCCATTACAGCGCCCTTTATTGAGTTATTGGACTGTCCATTACAGCGCCCTTTAATGAGTTAATGGACTGTCCATTACAGAGCCCTTTAATGAGTTATTGGACTGTCCATGACAGAGCCCTTTAATGAGTTATTGGACTGTCCATCACAGAGCCCTTTAATGAGTTAATGGACTGTCCATTTCAGAGCCCTTTAATGAGTTATTGGACTGTCCATTACAGAGCCCTTTAATGAGTTGTTGGACGGTCCATTACAGAGCCCTTTATTGAGTTATTGGACTGTCCATTACAGCGCCCTTTAATGAGTTACTGGACTGTCCATTACAGAGTGCTTTAATGAGTTATTGGACTGGCCATTACAGCGCCCTTTAATGAGTTATTGAACTGTCCATTACAGAGCCGTTTAATGATTTATTGGACTGTCCATTACAGCGCCCTTTAATGAGTTACTGGATGGTCCATTACAGAGCCCTTTAATGAGTTATTGGACTGTCCATTACAGAGCCCTTTAATGAGTTACTGGATTGTCCATTACAGCGCCCTTTAATGAGTTATTGGACTGTCCATTACAGAGCCCTTTAATGAGTTATTGGACTGTCCATTACAGCGCCCTTTGATGAGTTATTTTACTGTCCATTACAGCGTGCTTTAATGAGTTATTTTACTGTCCATTACAGCGCGCTTTAATGAGTTATTGGACTGTCCATTACAGAGCCCTTTAATGAGTTATTGGACTGTCCATTGCAGCGCCCTTTCATGAGTTACTGGACTGTCCATTACAGAGCCATTTAATGAGTTATTGGAGTGTCCATTACAGCGCCCCTTAATGAGTTAATGGACTGTCCATTACAGCGCCCTTTAATGAGTTAATGGATTGTCCATTGCAGCGCCCTTTAATGAGTTATTGGACTGTCCATTACAATGCCCTTTAATGAGTTATTGGTCTGTCCATTACAGCGCCCTTTAATGAGTTAATGGAGTGTCCATGACAGCGCCCTTTAATGCGTTATTGGACTGTCCATTACAGAGTCCTTTAATGATTTACTGGACTATCCATTACAGAGCCCTTTAATGAGTTACTGGACTGTCCATTACAACGCCCTTTAATGAGTTATTGGACTGTCCATTACAGCGCCCTTTAATGAGTTACTGGACTGTCAATTACAAGGCCCTTTAATGAGTTATTGGACTGTCCATTACAGCTCCCTTTAATGAGTTACTGGACTGTCCATTACAGCGCCCTTCAATCAGTTATTGAACTGTCCATTACTGAGCCCATTAATGAGTTACTGGACGGTCCATTACAGCGCCTTTAATGAGTTATTGGACTGTCCATTACAGAGCCCTTTAATGAGTTACTGGACTGTCCATTACAGCGCCCTTTAATGAGTTACTGGACCGTCCATTACAGAGCCCTTTAATGAGTAACTGGACTTTCCATTACAGCGCCCTTTAATGAGTTACTGGACTGTCCATTACAGAGCCCTTTAATGAGTTTTTAGACTATCCATTACAGAGCCTTTAATGAGTTACTGGACTATCCATTACAGAAGTCTTTAATGAGTTACTGGACTGTCCATTACAGAGCCCTTTAATGAGTTATTGGACTGTCCATTACAGAGCCCTTTAACGAGTTACTGGACTGTCCATTACAGAGCCCTTTAATGAGTTACTGGACTGTCCATTACAGCACCCTTTAATGAGTTAATGGAGTGTCCATTACACAGCTCTTTAATGAGTTACTGGACTGACCATTACAGCAACCTTTAATGAGCTACTGGACTGTCCATTACAGTGCCCTTTAATGAGTTATTAGACCGACCATTACAGAGCCCTCGAATGAGTTACTGGACTGTCCATTACAGAGCCCTTTAATGAGTTACTTGACTGTCCATTACAGAGCCCTTTAATGAGCTACTGTACTGTCCATTCCAGAGCCCTTCAATGAGTTATTGGACTGTCCATTACAATGCCCTTTAATGAGTTATTGGACTGTCCATTACAGAGGCCTTTAATGAGTTACTGGACTGTCCATTGCAGCGCCCTTTAAAGACTTATTGGACTGTCCATTACAATGCCCTTTAATGAGTTACTGGACTGTCCATTACAGAGCCCTTTAATGAGTTATTGGACTGTCCATTACAGAGCCCTTTAATGAGTTACTGAACTTTCCATTACAGAGCCCTTTAATGAGTTACTGGATTGTCCATTACAGCGCCCTTTAATGAGTTACTGGACTGTCCATTACAGAGCCCTTTAATGAGTTATTGGACTATCCATTACAGAGGCCTTTAATGAGTTGTTGGACTGTCCATTATAGAGCCCTTTTATGAGTTACTGGACTGTCCATTACAGAGCCCTTTAATGTGTTACTGGACTGTCCAATACAGAGCCCTTTAATGAGTTACTGGACTGTCCATTACAGAGCCCTTTAATGAGTAATTGGACTGTCCATTACAGAGCCCTTTAATGAGTTGCTGGACTGTCCATTATAACGCACTTTAATGAGTTACTGGACTGTCCATTACAGAGGCCTTTAATGAGTTACTGGACTGTCCATTACAGAGCCCCTAAATGAGTTATTGGACTGTCCATTACAGAGGCCTTTCATGAGTTATTGGACTGTCCATTACGGAGCCGTCTCATGAGTTATTGGACTATCCATTGCAGAGGCCTTTAATGAGTTACTGGACTATCCATTGCAGAGGCCTTTAATGAGTTACTGGACTGTCCATTTCAGAGGCCTTTAATGAATTATTGGACTGTCCATTACAGCGCCCTTTATTGAGTTATTGGACTGTCCATTACAGCGCCCTTTAATGAGTTAATGGACTGTCCATTACAGAGCCCTTTAATGAGTTATTGGACTGTCCATGACAGAGCCCTTTAATGAGTTATTGGACTGTCCATTACAGAGCCCTTTAATGAGTTAATGGACTGTCCATTTCAGAGCCCTTTAATGAGTTATTGGACTGTCCATTACAGAGCCCTTTAATGAGTTATTGGACGGTCCATTACAGAGCCCTTTATTGAGTTATTGGACTGTCCATTACAGCGCCCTTTAATGAGTTACTGGACTGTCCATTACAGAGTGCTTTAATGAGTTATTGGACTGGCCATTACAGCGCCCTTTAATGAGTTATTGAACTGTCTGTTACAGAGCCGTTTAATGATTTATTGGACTGTCCATTACAGCGCCCTTTAATGAGTTACTGGATGGTCCATTACAGAGCCCTTTAATGAGTTATTGGACTGTCCATTACAGAGCCCTTTAATGAGTTACTGGATTGTCCATTACAGCGCCCTTTAATGAGTTATTGGACTGTCCATTACAGAGCCCTTTAATGAGTTATTGGACTGTCCATTACAGCGCCCTTTGATGAGTTATTTTACTGTCCATTACAGCGCGCTTTAATGAGTTATTGGACTGTCCATTACAGAGCCCTTTAATGAGTTATTGGGCTGTCCATCACAGCACCCTTTAATGAGTTATTGGACTGTCCTTACAGGGCCCTTTAATGATTTCTTGGACTGTCCATTACAGAGCCCTTTAACGAGTTATTGGACTGCCCATTACAGCGCACTTTAATGAGTTATTGGACTGTCCATTACAGCTCCCTTTAATGAGTTACTGGACTGTCCATTACAGCGCCCTTTAATGAGTTATTGAACTGTCCGTTACTGAGCCCTTTAATGAGTTACTGGACTGTCCATTACAGCGCCTTTAATGAGTTATTGGACTGTCCATTACAGCGCCCTTTAATGAGTTACTGGACTGTCCATTACAGAGCCCTTTAATTAGTTACTGGACTGTCCATTACAGCTCCCTTTAATGAGTTACTGGACTGTCCATTACAGCGCCCTTTAATGAGTTATTGAACTGTCTGTTACTGAGCCCTTTAATGAGTTACTGGACTGTCCATTACAGCGCCTTTAATGAGTTATTGGACTGTCCATTACAGCGCCCTTTAATGAGTTACTGGACTGTCCATTACAGCACCCTTTAATGAGTTAATAGAGTGTCCATTACACAGCTCTTTAATGAGTTACTGGACTGTCCATTACAGCACCCTTTAATCAGCTACTGGACTGTCCATTACAGAGCCCTATAATGAGTTACTGGACTGTCCATTACAGAGCCCTATAATGAGTTACTTGACTGTCCATTACAGAACCCTTTAATGAGTTACTGAACTGTCCATTACAGAGCACTTTAATGAGTTATTGCACTGTCCATTACATCGCCCTTTAATTAGTTACTGGGCTGTCCATTGCAGCGCTCTTTAATGAGTTACTGGACTGCCCATTACAGAGCCCTTTAATGAGTTATTGGACTGTCCATTACAGAGCCCTTTAATGAGTTACTGAACTGTCCATTACAGAGCCCTTTAATGAGTTACTGGATTGTCCATTACAGCGCCCTTTAATGAGTTACTGGACTGTCCATTACAGAGCCCTTTAATGAGTTATTGGACTGTCCATTACAGAGCCCTTTTATGAGTTACTGGACTGTCCATTACAGAGCCCTTTAATGAGTTACTGGACTGTCCATTACAGAGCCCTTTAATGAGTTACTGGACTGTCCATTACAGAGCCCTTTAATGAGTTATTGGACTGTCCATTACAGAGCCCTTTAATGAGTTATTGGACTGTCCATTACAGCTCCCTTTAATGAGTTGCTGGACTGTCCATTACAACGCCCTTTAATGAGTTACTGGACTGTCCATTACAGAGCCCCTAAATGAGTTATAGGAGTGTCCATTACAGAGGCCTTTAATGAGTTACTGGACTGTCCATTTCAGGGGCCTTTAATGAATTATTGGACTGTCCATTACAGAGCCCTTTAATGAGTTATTGGACTGTCCATGACAGAGCCCTTTAATGAGTTATTGAACTGTCCATTACAGAGCCCTTTAATGAGTTAATGGACTGTCCATTTCAGAGCCCTTTAATGTGTTATTGAACTGTACATTAGAGAGCCCTTTAATGATTTATTGGACTGTCCATTACAGCGCCCTTTAATGAGTTACTGGATGGTCCATTACAGAGCCCTTTAATGAGTTATTGGACTGTCCATTACAGAGCCCTTTAATGAGTTACTGGATTGTCTATTACAGCGCCCTTTAATGAGTTATTGGACTGTCCATTACAGAGCCATTTAATGAGTTATTGGACTGTCCATTACAGCGCCCTTTGATGAGTTATTTTAATGTCCATTACAGCGCCCTTTAATGAGTTATTGGACTGTCCATTACAGAGCCCTTTAATGAGTTATTGTACTGTCCATTACAGCGCCCTTTAATGAGTTATTGGACTGTCCTTACAGAGCCCTTTAATGATTTATTGGACTGTCCATTGCAGAGCCCTTTAATGAGTTATTGGACTGTCCATTACAGCGCCCTTTAATGAGTTACTGGAATGTCCATTACAGAGCCCTTTAATGAGTTACTGGACTGTCCATTACAGAACGCTTTAATGAGTTATTGAACTGTCCATTACAGCACCCTTTAATGAGCTACTGGACTGTCCATTACAGAGCCCTTTAATGAGTTTTTGGACTGTCCATTACAGAACCCTTTAAAGAGTTATTTGACTGTCCATTAAGGAACCCTTTAATGATTTATTGGACTGTCCATTTCAGAGCCCTTTAATGCGTTATTGGACTGTCCATTTCAGCGCCCTTTAATGAGTTATTGGACTGTCCATTACAGAGGCCTTTAATGAGTTATTGGACTGTCCATTACAGAGCCCTTTTATGAGTTACTGCACTGTCCATTACAGAGCCCTTTAATGAGTTACTGGACTGTCCATTACAGGGCCCTTTAATGAGTTACTGGACTGTCCATTACAGAGCCCTTTAATGAGTTATTGGACTGTCCATTACAGAGCCCTTTAATGAGTTATTGGACTGTCCATTACAGTGCCCTTTAATGAGTTGCTGGACTGTCCATTACAGAGGCCTTTAATGAGTTATTGGACTGTCCATTACAGAGGCCTTTAATGAATTATTGGACTGTCCATTACAGAGGCCTTTAATGAGATATTGGACTGTCCATTACAGAGCCCTTTAATGAGTTACTTGACTGTCCATTACAGAGCCCTTTAATGAGTTACTGGACTGTCCATTACAGAGCGCTTTAATGAGTTATTGGACTGTCCATTTAAGCGCCCTTTAATGAGTTATTGAACTGTCCAATTCAGAGCCCTTTAATGATTTATTGGACTGTCCATTACAGAGCCCTTTAATGAGTTATTGGACTGTCCATTACAGCATCCTTTAATGAGCTACTGGACTGTCCATTACAGAGCCCTTTAATGAGTTTTTGGACTGTCCATTACAGAGCCCTTTAATGAGTTATTTGACTGTCCATTAAGGAACCCTTTAATGATTTATTGGACTGTCCATTTCAGAGCCCTTTAATGCGTTATTGGACTGTCCATTACAGCGCCCTTTAATGAGTTACTGGACTGTCCATTACAGAACCCTTTAATGAGTTACTGGACTGTCCATTACAGAGCCCTTTAATGAGCCATTGGACTGTCCATTACAGCGCCCTTTAATGAGTTACTGGACTGTCCATTACAGAACCCTTTAATGAGTTACTGGACTGTCCATTACAGAGCCCTTTAATGAGTTACTGGACTGTCCATTACAGCGCCCTTTAATGAGTTACTGGACTGTCCATTACAGAGCCCTTTACTGAGTTACTGAACTGTCCATTACAGAGCCCTTTAATGAGTTATTGGACAGTCCATTACAGAGTCCTTTAATGAGTTACTGGACTGTCCATTACAGAGCCCTTTAATGAGTTACTGGACTGTCCAATACAGTGCCCTTTAATGAGTTACTGGACTGTCCATTACAGAGCCCTTTAATGAGTTAGTGGACTGTCCATTACAGCGCCCTTTAATGAGTTATTGGACTGTCCATTACAGTGCCTTTTAATGAGTTACTGGACTGTCCATTACAGAGCCCTTTAATGAGTTATTGGATTGTCCATTACAGCGCCCTTTTATGAGTTACTGGACTGTCCATTTCAGTGCCCTTTAATGAGTTACTGGTCTCTCCATTACTGAGCCCTTTAATGAGTTATTGGACTGTCCATTACATAGCCCTTTAATGAGTTATTGGACGGTCCATTACAGCGCCCTTTAATGAGTTACTGGACTGTCCATTGCAGCGCCCTTTAATGAGTTATTGGATGGTCCATTACAGAGCCCTTTAATGAGTTATTGGACGGTCCATTACAGCGCCCTTTAATGAGTTACTGGACTGTCCATTACAGCGCCCTTTAATGAGTTATTGGATGGTCCATTACAGCGCCCTTTAATGAGTTATTGGGCTCTCCATTACAGTGCCCTTTAATGAATTACTTGACTGTCCATTACAGCGCCCTTTAATGAGTTACTGGGCTGTCCATTACAGAGCCCTTTAAGAATTACTGGGCTGTCCATTCCAGAGTCCTGTAAGAATTCACAATAATTTACTGTTCTGAAGATAAATTTTTTTGTTTTAAGAATCCCTGGGCGTTGTGCTTTTAAATTTCCAGGGATGAAAATGGCTGTCACCACATGGCCGAAGGCAAATGACAATGCTTTGTTTTCAATGCAATTGAATGCTATTAGCATTTGTTTGTATTTCGAGTGGATACATCTAAACTGCAGAAGAGACTTTTGTATCTTGAATGGGAACCGTTTAAGAACTGAATGGGTTTTTAAATCACCCAGCACTGGACAATAGGGCTGTTGCATTCTCTTTTGTTTTAGCCCAGGTGAACTCCAGACGTGGGCCGGTTCATTTTGGCCCCACTGTGCAGACTCTAACCCAGTCCAACCACTTTGAGTTAGCCAATCACAGCTTTCTCTTGTGTATTGGACCCTTTGGGCGGGGAATTTTGCACACAGCCCTTGCAGGGCAGAACGGCAGGACCTCACCAGGTATAAAAGATAGCTGCTGAGAAGCTGTCTCTCTCTTTACTTCGCTGGACCACAGGTGAGCAGGGTGTTCTGACTCCTCGGCAAGGCAACCTAGCAGGAGTTTGGGGTGATGATTTAAGGGAATTGCTAAGATTGTTTAAGTAACATTGGAGCCATTTTATCCCTCGTTTTCGCCATCTGCAACTCCATTATATAGTTTTACTGTAATTACTGTGTTCGTGTGGTATAGTTTATTCTTTTGATTGTAGTTTATTTCGGTAATAGAACTTGATTTTTCTCTCATCCAAACCACTTGTCCGTTTTAAAATCATTAATTATAAGTTCCTCCACTCAGAACTGAAGGAGGGGCAGCGATTCGAAACCACTGTTTGTAAATTGGTTTAGAGTGCAGCAGCAAAAGGCTGTTGACCAGGTGAATTACCGTAAACCAGGTAAAAGGTTGGAATTGGTCAGAGCTCAGAGGCAAAGGCTGCTGGCCAGGTAAATTACCATAAACCAGTTAAAAGATGCCCCCCTTACAGTCCTTTAATGAATTACTGGGCTGTCCATTACAGAGCCCTTTAATGTGTTACTGAGCTGTCCATTACAGAGTCCTTTAATGAATTACTGGGCTGTCCATTACAGAGCCCTTTAAGGAGTTATTGGGCTGTCCATTACAGAGCCTTTTAAAGAGTTATTGGACTGTCCATTACAGAGCCCTTTAATGAGTTACTGGGCTGTCCATTACAGAGCCTTTTAAAGAGTTATTGGACTGTCCATTACAGAGTCCTTTAATGAGTTACTGAGCTGTCCATTACAGAGCCCTTTAATGAATTACTGGACTGTCCATTACAGAGCCCTTTAATGAATTATTGGACTGTCCATTACAGAGCCCTTTAATGAGTTACTGGACTGTCCATTACAGAGCCCTTTAATGAGTTATTGGATGTCCCATTACAACATCCTCTAATGAGTTACTGGGCTGTCCATTACAGCGCCCTTTAATGAGTTATTGGACTGTCCATTACAGAGCCCTTTAATGAGTTATTGCACTGTCCATTACAGCGCCTTTTAATGAGTTACTGGACTGTCCATTACAGCGCCCTTTAATGAGTTACTGGACTGTCCATTACAGAGCCCTTTAATGAGTTACTGGACTGTCCATTACAGTGCCCTTTAATGGGTTACTGGACTGTCCATTACAGCGCCCTTTAATGAGTTATTGGACTGTGCATTACAGGGCCCTTTAATGAGTTACTGGACTGTCCATTACAGCCCCCTTTAATGAGTTACTGGACTGTCCATTACAGAGCCCTTTAATGAGTTACTGGACTGTCCATTACAGCGCCCTTTAATGAGTTACTGGACTGTCCATTACAGAGCCCTTTAATGAGTTACTGGACTGTCCATTACAGCGCCCTTTAATGGGTTACTGGACTGTCCATTACAGCGCCCTTTAATGAGTTATTGGACTGTCCATTACAGCGCCCTTTAATGAGTTATTGGACTGTCCATTACAGAGCCCTTTAATGAGTTACTGGACTGTCCATTACAGCGCCCTTTAATGAATTACTGGACTGGCCATTACAGCGCCCTTTAATGAATTACTGGACTGTCCATTACAGAGCCCTTTAATGAGTTATTGGACTGTCCATTACAGCGCCCTTTAATGAGTTAATGGACCGTCCATTACAGAGGCCCTTTAATGAGTTACTGGACTGTCCATTACAGAGCCCTTTAATGAGTTATTGGACTGTCCATTACAGAGCCCTTTAATGAGTTACTGGACTGTCCATTACAGAGCCCTTTAATGAGTTACTGGATGTCCCATTACAACATCCTCTAATGAGCTACTGGGCTGTCCATTACACTGCCCATTAATTCGCACATTTCATGTATGCCGTACTGAACAAATGCTTTAGAGAGCTAAGAAGTACACCTTGGAATGTGGTGAGCATGGTATTGAAAAAAATCATTTGAATTCGGTGAGAGTCTTATGAACACCAGGCTCTATGAAGCATTTCACCAATCCTTTAAAATGATAATATACATGCTGCATGCACATGTTCTTAGAACTATCTAAACCTTGAAGGCTGTGAACATTACCTCATCAGAACATTTGTAAACTGTTTCGCGACCGAAATGTGCACTTAAGATACTTTTCTGAATTTAGATTATGTAACCAAAAACTTTCTAATTATTCCCAAAGGTATAGAATGTTTCTAATAATTGGTGATAATTCTTTTCTGATTTTCAGCTCATAGGCCTGCAATAATGTATCTATGATGTGAAATAGTTTGACAAGTGGACCTGCAGGGGTTTCCAGGAATACAGTGTGCAGTCGTTTCTGAATTAGCTGACAATTGTTAGTCTCATTACTGACCATTAAACATTAGTCATGCAGATCACAGAGCGATGAGTTAGAGAACAATGCACACAATGGCTGGTTTGTTAGTGAGGCCTGGAAAGATTCACTTCTATAATGCCTTGCTCCATTTGTGTGTGTATTATTATGTCTGCAACCATGATCGATAAACATCCATAACAGTTCCTCAGCAAGTAGAACATTTTTGGAGGATTTGTGGCTGAGCACAATTTCAGAGAACTGTAACTCACTTGTTATGGTGCATGGTCATTGCAAGTGTTACAGCAATAGTTTAGGAACACAAAGTGGCTATTACTACATAATTAAAGTTGACCAAGGTGCCTCATTATTAGTCTAGTTTTATCTATCCAAACGCAGAAGCTTCCTTCCTTTCTCTCTCTTATACAGAACAACAAGGTGCTTTTCTATTGGGTTAAGTACTATGCCAGTGCCACTGGCATCTGCTGTACGAATACACTTGTTGGATTTACCAAGACCAGTGAATGAGTAGACGTGCTTCATACCGATTTTCGGGTCAACCTCCTTAGCCAAGCTGGCAGGTTGGCATTTTGTCTGCGACTAGCTGCACAAGACCACAGAAAAAGAAAGACTTGCATTTATTTAGCATATTTCACAACCTCAGGACATCACAAAGCACTTCAAAGAAAATGAAATACTTTTGAAGTGCAGTTGCTGTTGTAATATTGGAAATCCAGCAGTCAATTTGCACACAGCAAGCTCTCACAAACTGCAATATGATAATGACCAGATAATCTGTTTTAGTGATGTTTGTTGAGGGATAAATACTGGCCAGGACACCAGGGAGAACTCCCCTGCTGTTCCTCAGAATAATGCCATTGGATCTTTTACGTCCACCTGAGAGGGCAGATGGGGCCTTGGTGCAATATCTCATCTGAGAGATGGCACCTCTGACAGTGCAGCACTCTCTCAGTACTGCAGTGGAGTGCTAGCCTGCAGTGGAGTGTTAGCCTAGATTTTGTGTTCAAGTCCCTGGAGTGAGATTTGAATCCACAACCTTCTAACTCAGAGTGCTACGAACTAAGCCAAGGCTGACACAGCAAAGAAGGTGTGGAGGAACAGAGAGACTTAGGCTTTCAAATACCTAATTTCCTGAAAGTGAGTGCTGCTCGATAAAGGCCACCAGCATTTTGAGTTTTATAAATAAAGGCGCAGAATAAAAGAGTAAGGAAGTGATGATGAATGTATATAAACCACTGGTTAGGCCACTATTAGAGTACCGTGTGTAGTTTTGGCTGTTAGAGAAAGGACATTAAGGCCACAGAGAGTGTTCAAGGATGAGAGCCTTTAGTTGTGAGGAGAGCGTTGACATCAACGGAAAGGAAAATTGGGCAAGGTGTATATGATATGCCAATCCACTACCACCCGTTTACCACCCAAGCAATGAAGGTGAGAATTACTGCCATTGGATTCCTACTGCCAGCCGCCAGAACGAGCTGGTTAAAATAAAAAAGGCTCTTCCAATTTGTTAGTCTGAGTGAATCTGATCCACAGGTCCAGGGTGTGTTGGACCTGTCAGGAAGGGAGGGCAGCTCCGACTGCTTGCCACTCTTCCGAGAACACATGCATACCCAGGTGACCCTGGAAAGAGATCAGCAGTGCCCAACGGGGTGCTTCAAGCCTTCCGCAACCGATGGGCACTGCAGCTTATTGACCATGAGAATCACATTTTAATTGAACTCACATACAACATTGGTTTGGATGGACCATTCGTGTCCATGGTGCCCTCCTCTTGTCTTTGACTTTGTTGGAATTGGGGTGGCCCAGTGTCACTCAGGGTTTCAGACCCTCTAGGATTGGCCTGAAGTCTCCAGGAATTAATGATTAATCACTGTTGCGTGGAAACCCAGGAGTAAAAGCATAGGGGCATTAAAAACACAATTTTTTTTGAACGCTTTTCTTTCTTAGTTATACAAAATATTGGAGATGGGGAAAGAAGGCTGATTGGGTTGAAGGTGGGAGGTCATGTGATGAAACCTCCAGGAATACATCCAATCAGAGTTGGCAACCCTAGTGTCTCTCCATTGGTCCATTTGAAAGAGTCCCAAATTAATCCGATAAATTTATTTTTGAAAGAAAGAACTTGCATTTATATAGCACCTTTCACAACCTCAGGGTGTCCCAAAGCACTTTCCAGCCAATGAAGGACTTTAGAAGAGCAGTCACTGTGTAATGCAGGAAACGCAGCAGCCAATTTGAATACAGCAAGATCCCACCAACAGCAATATGATAATGATAATAATCTGTTTTAGTAGTATTGGTTGAGGGGTAAATATTGGACAGGACACCGGGAGAACTCGCCTGCTCTTCTTTGAATAGTATCATGGAATCTTTTACATCCACCAGAAAGGGCAGACAGGGCCTCAGTTTAATGTCTCAACCGGAAGACACCATCTCTGACAGTGCAGCACTCCCTCAGTACTGCATTGGAGTACCAGCCTAGACTACATGCTCAAGTCTCTGGAGTGGGACTTGAACCCACAACCTTCCAACTCAGATGCAAGAGTGCTACCACTGAGCCAACCTTTGGGGTTGCCAACTGCTGTGCTAGATCTGTTGCAGCCCTGACATGCATCTCATACAATGTTAAAGTAGTTTGGGTTGCCCCATCATGTACACCTTCTCACTCACCCTCATTTTCATACAATCCCCTCATTTTTAAATATACCTAGGCGTTATTATTTAGTTGACTGGTGTCTAAAGAGTATAAAACAAAATACACCAATGGTTGGCATAACCCACAGTCTGGGGGACTAAACTAGTCCCCTAAATCCCTTGTGAATGTAACTATATTTCACACCTTGAGTAACTGGGAAATTCCTCGCCTTCATAACATGGGGGAATCCAGAAAAAAGGGGCATAATCTTAAAATTAGAGCTAGGCCGTTCAGGGGTGATGTCAGGAAGCACTTCTTCATATAAAGAGTAGTGGAAATCTGGAACTCTCTCCCCCAAAAGGTTGTTGAGGCTGGGTCAATTAAAAATGTCAAAACTGAGATTGATAGATTTTTCTTAGGCAAGTATATTGAGTGTTACAGAACCAATGTGGGTATATGGAGTTAAGATACAGATCAGCTATGATTTAATTGAATGGCTGAATAGGCTTGAGGGGCTGAATGGCCTCCTCCTGTTCCTAAATTCCTCGGATTGGGAGACACATGTTGACGTAAGAAAACTACTAGGCACTTGGTCTAAGCGTTAAACAAAGCTTTAATCAACTGTTTTACAACATGGAAGTCTAGTTGTGTCCTTCACTAGTTCCTGTTAAAGAATGTTCTGAGCAAGCTGGGCCCATGTCCGAGTATTTATACTCTCCCTGGACAGCACCACCAGCAGGCCGCCCAGTATTATTTCATAAGTCATTTCCACATGAATGACAAGATTCATGTCATTCTTCCCACCTGAAGGATTGGTAGTCCAGCGACTTCCTTCTACCAGATTAATCGACTACGAATAGCCGCAGTCATTTGGATCTCCGTTTGTGGCTGGAAGGCACATCTCCTCGGACCTTGTCTTGGTCCCTGGGTCGCTTGGTTCATACCAGCGGACTGGCAGAGCCCGTATCGCCTTGATTGACCTGAGGGGGACTGGGGAGATCGTGACTCCGGGTGCGGGCCCCCACAGGCGCAGAGCTGGCTTCATCCTGCTCAGTGGTCAGTGATTGACCGGCATCCTGGCTTCGGGTGGTCATCCTGCGGGGAGCGCTCTGTTCCCTGGGTTGATCCGGTGGAGTAGCTGGCAGATCCCTTGACGTCCCGGGTAGGGCGTCATCCTCGGAGGAGCGCAGAGTATCGGTGTCATCCTCGGAGGAGCGCAGAGTATCAGCATCGTTAATATGATCCCTCTATTGATTGGGTCCGTGGGACCGGTTGGGCAGGGAGCCAGATCCCGAAGTGAAACTGTGGACTCCCGGCCATCAGGGTACCGCATGTACGTGTATGTAGGATTGACATCCGTTAGTTCCACTTCGTCGACGAGGGGATCACTCTTAGAGGATTGGACGAATCTTCGGAGCAGCATGGGGCCAGGAGCTGCCAACCATGATGGTAGGGATGTCCCATGAGTCGAGCGACGCTGGAACCCGAAGAATCATTTGTAAGGAGTAACATTGGTGGATGTAGAAAGGAGAGACCTGATGGAATGCAACGCATCAGGGAGCATAGTTTCCCACTGCTGGTCTGATAGGTTGTGTGACCTCAGTGCAAGATGAACAGCATTCCAAATGATAGCGTTGTATCTCTCAAACTGTCTGTTTCCAATAGGATGATACGGTGTCGTTTTACTTGTGGCGATTCCCTGTTGGGAAAGATAACTTTTGAGTTTGCTTGACATGAAGGAGGGACCCCGATCAGATTGGATTAAATTGGCCATACCGCAAAGGAAAAGACCTGATCGAGGCATTTGATCACTGTGGAAGTAAGCATATTGGGACAGGGGAAAGCAAAGGGAAAGCGTGAATATTCGTCCACCATAGTAAGCAAGTAGGTGTTTCGCGTTAAAGAAGGCAGTGGCCCTTTAAAGTCAATGCTGAGTCGCTGCATAGGCTGTGTAGCATGTATGAGCGAGCCATCCGAAGGACAGAAGAATTGCGGTTTTAATTCTGCGCAAATTCTACAAGTGGAGCATGTTCTTTTCACATCTTCTGTAGAAAATGGGAGATTTTTAGATGGCACAAAGTGTAACATACGGGTAACGCCTGGATGGCATAAGTCAGTACGAAGATCCGCAAGAGTTGAAGTTGACATAGAAGAGCAGAATGCATGCGTGAGGGTATCCAGGGCCACATTATCTTTGCCGGGTCGATAATGTATGGTGTCGCCAAAGCTGGCCAATTCCATTCTCCAGAGCTGTATCTTATTATTCTTGACCTTAATGCGTTTCCGGTTATCCAGCATAAAGGCCATGGAGCGCTGATCGGTTATAAGTGTGAAATGGCGATGAGCGAGAAAATGACTCCATTTACGTACTGCTTCGATGATAGCCGTAGCCTTCTTCTCGACAGGAGGATAATGGAGCTCGCTATCCTGCAAAGTTCTGGACAGAAATGCAACAGGTAGCTGAGATTGCCACCTCCGATGCATCGCACTCGACCGCAAAAGGGAGATTTTCATCGATGGAATGAAGCATGGCTTTTTCCAGTTGTTGCTTGAGGAGGTCGAAAGCTGAAATAGCCGTTGCCTCCAACGGAAATGACTTTGCGTGAAACAGGGGCTGGATCTTGTTGGAAAAGTGCGGTATCCGCTTCGCATAATAGGCAAACGTGCCGAGGGCCCGACGAAGAGAACCGAGATTCGTAGGAGGAGGGAGCTCCTGAAGCGGACGAAGACGCTCCGGGTCCGGTTTGATGATACCGTTGCCCACCCAGTAGCCAAGGATGTTGACTGATGGTACTGATTTCACGGATTTGGACTCATTTAAGGTTAAGTTGCGATGACGGAGAACGTCAAGAAATTTCTGGAGGTTGGCATCGTGCTCCTTCTGGTCATGACCAGCAATGGTGATATTTTCCAGATATGGAAAAATGTCTGTTAAGTTCTCCTGTTTGGCTAGGCTGTCCATTGCCTGTTGAAAGACAGCCACCCCATTGGTGACCCCAAACGGAAGACGACAAAACTGGTAAAGCCGACCGTTGGCCTCAAAGGCCATATACTTCTTGTCAGAGTCTTTTAACGGTACTTGATGATATGTGCTCTTTAAGTCAAAAGTTGAAAATACCCTGTAGTTGGCAAGGTTGTTGACCATGTCATCGATGTGTGATAGTGGGTAGGCAGCCAGGTCAGTATACTGGTTAATAGTTTTCGAGTAATCAATGCAAAGATGTTTCTTGTTTTGCTTCAGAGGATTTTTAACAACGATGACTTGAGCCCGTCAGGAAGATGAACATGGCGCAATGATACCGTCAGCTAGAAGGTGAGAGATTTCTGCCTCGATAAAGGATCGATCATCTTGGCTAAAATGTCGTGATTTAGTGACAATGGGCGTACATCGGGGGGAAAGATTGGTAAACAAGGAGGGCTTGTCGAGCGAAGCCGCCAAAAGCGCACAAAACAGTACTTTGGAAATAGTAAGCTCCGGCTTTGACCCTCCAAACTCGAAAGTGAGTCTTTTGTGTTGCTTCTGGAAATCCTGTCCCAGGAGCACATCACTGCATAGGTTTTTGAGCACCCCCAGCCGGGTGGAAAAATAAGTGCGGCCATTGAGAATAAGGTCGACAAGACAAAAGCCGAAAGAGTCAGTGTCGTCAGAGCCATTGCAATTTCCCTGTCCGAGGGGTAAATACGCAGTTTTAACTTACTGACAGCCTGCTCACTGGTAAAGCTGTCAGAGCTACATGAGTCGATTAGTGCACTCAAAATGTGCCCATTTACCGAAACCTTCATGGCTGCATGGGGCAGGCTTTGGGGAAAAATGGCTGTGATGGGAGGAGGGACAGTTTTATACTTGACAGTTGTAACATTAGTAGTGGCTCTTGGGGGAGGAGCAGTTTTATACTTGGCAGCTGTAACCTTAGAAGAGGCTCTTGACTGACATACTTTAAAAAAGTGACCTTTCTTACTGCAATGATTGCAGATTGCATTATGGGCAGGACAACATTTCCTATAGTGAAATGCACCTCCACAGAAGAAACACTTCTTTTTAGATTGCCAAGATGCCGCTAGGGTAGGGTCATCATCAGTTAGGATAGAGTCATCATCAGTGAGGGCTTCTGCCTGAGGCTTATCGGAGGAGTCACTAAAAGTGATAGCAGCAGTCCGTGCATGTGGTACAAAATAGGCATCTGCATTTTTTTTTGCTAAGCCCAGAGAGTATGCCTGGTCATAGGCAGCTTGTAACTCAAGGGTTCTATTCTCCAACAGACGCTGGCGTATGAAGGGAGATGCAATTCCATTAATAAAAGAATCACAAATTAATTCCTCCTGATACTGCTCAGCTGAGACAGCTTTGAGATTACAGTCTTTGCTGAGCCTGCGAAGCTTTTGAAGGAATTCATCAAGTGATACCCCGGGTTGTTGTCGAGTTGTAGCCAGTAAGTGCCGAGCAAAAATTTCGTTTGGGACCTTAACATATAGTTGCTGCAGTATTTGGATAGCGGAGTCATAGTCTACACTGTCTTTGATATAGTGAAACACATGAGGAGATACATAATTGGCAAGCATTTGTAACTTATCAGGAACATTCTCACAACAAGCCCTGAGGAAGTTGCCGAAGGTACGATACCAGTATTTCCATACCTTAGCAGTTGTAGGTGAATTCGGGTCCAGGTCAAGACGGGCGGGTCTGAGTAGTTTCCCCATGATGGATTGATTACTACGTCTGGTTCCCTTCTACCGTTTGAGTCGTAGCGATTTGTTCCCAAAATCACTCAGAGCATGGAGCAAGTTCCAGTTGATTAAATGATGTAAGAAAACTATTGGCACTTGGTCTAAGCGTTAAACAAAGCTTTAATCAACTGTTTTACAACATGGAAGTCTAGTTGTGTCCTTCACTAGTTCCTGTTAAAGAATGTTCTGAGCAAGCTGGGACCATGCCCGAGTATTTATACTCTCCCTGGATAACGCCACCAGCAGGCCGCCCAGTATTTAAACTAAAATGGCAGGCGGTTGGGAACCTGAGCAGGGAGACAAAGGAAAGGGAAACAAGGATAGAAGCAAAAGACAGGAAGGAGAAAAACAAAGGTGGCAATCGGAGAAATCAAGGGTTTAAAACAAACATGGCCACAGTAAATAATAATTCTAAAAGGACAAAGAGCATTAAAAAAACAAGCCTGAAGGCTTTGTGTCTTAATGCAAGGAGCATTCGTAATAAGGTGGATGAATTAGCAGCGCAAATAGAGGTAAATGAATATGATATGATTGGAATTACGGAAACATGGCTCCAGGGGGACCAAGGCTGGGAACTCAACATCCAGGGGTATTCAATATTCAGCAAAGATAGGCAAAGAGGAAAAGGAGGTGGGTAGCATTGCTGGTTAAAGAGGGGATTAACACAATTGTAAGGAAAGATATTAGCTCTGATGATGTGGAATCTGTATGGGTAGAACTGAGAAATACCAAAGGGCAGAAAACATTAGTGGGAGTGGTGTATAGACCCCCAAACAGTAATGCAGAGGTTGGGGATGGCATTAAAAGGGAAATTAGAGAAGCGTGCAATAAGGGCACAGCAGTCATCATGGGTGACTTTAATCTACATATAGATTGGGCTAACCAAATTAGTAACAATGCTGTGGAAGAGGAATTCCTGGAGTGTATACGGGATGGTTTCCTGGACCAATATGTCGAGGAACCAACTAGGGATCAGGCCATCTTAGACTGGGTATTATACAATGAGAAAGGATTAATTAGCAATCTTGTTGTGCGCGGCCCCTTGGGTCGGAGCGATCATAATATGATCGAATTCTTCATTAAGATGGAGAGTGAAGTAGTTGACTCAGAGACTAAGGTCCTGAATTTAAATAAAGGGAACTATGATGGTATGAGACGCGAGTTGGGTAGGATTGATTGGGTAATGTCACTCAAAGGGTTGATGGTGGATAGGCAATGGCAAACATTCAAAGATCACATGGATGAACTACAGAATTTGTTTATCCCAGTTTGGCATAAAAATAAATCAAAAAAGGTGACTCAACCGTGGCTAACAAGGGAAATTAGGGATAACATAAGATCCAAAGAGAGGGCATATAAATTGGCCAAAAAAAGCAGCAAAACTGAGGATTGGGAGCAGTTTAGGATTCAGCAAAGGAGGACAAAGGGATTAATTAAGAGGGGGAAAATAGATTACGAAAGTAAGCTTGCAGGGAACATAAAAACTGACTGTAAAAGCTTTTATAGATATGTGAAGAGAAAAAGATTGGTGAAGTCAAGTGTAGGTCCCTTGCCATCAGAATCAGGGGAATGTATAATGGGGAACAAAGAAATGGCAGACCAATTAAATACATATTTTGGTTCTGTCTTCACAAAGGAGCAATGGTGTGGAGATGCCGGTGTTGGACTGGGGTGGACAAATGTAAGAAGTCACACAACACCAGGATATAGTCCAACAGTTTTATTTGAAATCACAAGCTTTCGGAGCACTGCTCCTTCATCAGGTGAAGTGGAGAGATGCATAAAGACTATATAAGCTGTGTCTTTATGCATCTCTCCACTTCACCTGATGAAGGAGCAGCGCTCCGAAAGCTTGTGATTTCAAATAAAACTGTTGGACTATAACCTGGTGTTGTGTGACTTCTTACATTTCACAAAGGAGGACACAAATAACCTCCCAGAGATGTCGGGGAACATAGGGACTAATGAGGGGGAGGAACTGAAAGAAATCAGTATTTGTAGGGAAATGGCGTTGGGGAAGTTGACGGGATTGAAGGCCGATAAATCCCCAGGGCCTGATAATCTACATCCTAGGGTACTTAAGGAAGTGGCCCTGGAGATAGTAGATGCATTGCTGGTCATCTTCCAGAACTCGATAGACTCTGGAACAGTACCCATGGATTGGAGGGTAGCTAATGTTACCCCACTATTCAAAAAAGGTGGTAGAGAAAAAGCGGGAAATTATAGACCGGCAAGCCTGACATTGGTAGTGGGGAAAATGCTAGAGTCCATTATAAAAGATGTAATAGCAGAGCACTTGGAAAGCAGTGACAGGATCGGACAAAGTCAACATGGATTTACAAAAGGTAAATCATGCTTGACTAATCTACTGGAATTTTCTGAGGATGTAACTGGTAAAATAGATAAGGGAGAACCAGTGGATGTGGTGTATTTGGACTTTCAGAAGGCTTTCGATAAGGTCCCGCATAAGAGATTAGCGTGCAAAATTAAGGCACATGGGATTGGGGGCAAGGTATTGACTTGGATAGAGAACTGGTTGGCAGATAGAAAGCAAAGAGTTGGAATAAATGGGTCATTTTCCGAGTGGCAGGCAGTGACTAGTGGGGTACCGCAAGGATCGGTCCTAGGACCCCAGCTGTTCACAATATATATTAATGATCTGGATGAGGGAATTGGATGTATTATCTCCAATTTTGCAGGTGACACAAAGCTGGTTGGGAGGGTATGCTGTGAGGAGGATGTCGTGAAACTCCAGTACAATTTGGACAGGTTGGGTGATTGGGCAGAAACATAGCAAATGCACTATAATGTGGATAAATGTGAGGTTATCCACTTTGGTGGCAAAAACAGGAAGGCAGATTATTATTTGAATGGCAATAGATTGGGAGAAGGGGAAGTGCAAAGAGACCTGGGTGTTCTTGTGCACCAGTCACTGAAGGTAAGCATGCAGGTGCAGCAGGCATTTGAGAAGGCAAATGGTATGTTGGCCTTCGTAGCAAGAGGGTTCGAGTACAGGAACAAGAATGTCTTGCTGCAGTTGTACAGGGCCTTGGTGAGACCGCACCTTGAGTATTGTGTGCAGTTTTGGTCGCCTTATCTGAGGAAGGATGTTCTTGCCATGGAAGGAGTGCAGCGAAGATTCACCAGGCTGATACCTGGGATGGCAGGAATGACGTACGAGGAGAGATTGGGTCGATTGGGCTTGTACTCACTGGAGTTTAGAAGATTGAGAGGGGATCTCATCCAAACCTATAAAATTCTGTCAGGCCCGGACAGACTAGATGCAGGAAGGATGTTCCCGATGGCCGGAGAGTCCAGAACTAGGGGTCATAGTCTAAGGATAAGGGGTAAGCCATTTAAGACTGAGATGAGGAGGAATTTCTTCACCCAGAGAGTGGTGAACCTGTGGAATTCTCTGCCACAGAGGGCGGTGGAGGCCAATTCATTAAATATATTCAAGGAGGATTTGGATATATTTCTTAAGGCTAAAGGGATCAAGGGGTATGGGGAGAAGGCAGGGACAGGGTACTGAATTTGGATGATCAGCCATGATCTCATTGAATGGCGGAGCAGGCTCGAAGGGCCGAATGGCCTACTCCTGCTCCTATCTTCTATGTTTCTATGTTTCTATGTTTCTATTATTTCATAAGTCATTTCCACATGAATGACAAGATTCATGTCACATGTCACATGACCTTATATTTCATTTTGCACCTAATTGCTTGCGCACAATTTATATTCACAGAATCATAGAATAGTACAGCAGAGAAGGTGGCCATTTGGCCCATCGAGTCTGTGCCGGCTCTTTCGAAGAGCAATCCAGTTAGTCCCACTCCTCCGCTGTTTCCCCATAGCCCTGCAATATTTTCTCCTTCAAGTATTTATCCAATTCCCTTAAAAGGCTACTATTGAATCTGTATCTACCATCCTATCAGGGAATGCATTCCAAATCCTAACCACTCTTTGCGTAAAAATATGTTTCCTCATGTTGCCTCTGATTCTTTTGCCAATCACCTTATTTCTGTGCCCTCTGGTTATCGACCCTTCAGCCATTAGAAACATTTCTCTTTATTTACTCCATCTAAACCCTTCATGTTTTTAAACACCTCTATCAAATCTCCTCTTAGCCTTCTCTGTTCATAGAATCATAGAAATTTACAGCACAGAAGGAGGCCATTTGGCTCATCTTGTCTGTGCCGGCCGACAAAGAGCTATCCACCCTAATACCACTTTCCAGCACTTGGTCCGTAGCCTTGCAGGTTACGGCACTTCAAGTGCATATCCAAGTACTTTTTAAATGTGATGAGGGTCTCTGCCTCTACCAGCCTTTCAGGCAGTGAGTTCCAGACCCCTATCACCCTCTGGGTGAAAAAATTGCTCCTCAAATCCCCTCTAAACTTCTGACGAATAACTTTAAATCTATGTCCCCTGGTTATTGACCCTTCTGCTAAGGGAAATAGGTCCTTCCTATTCACTCTATCTAGGCCCCTTGTAATTTTATACACCTCAATTAGGTCTTCCCTCAGCCTCCTCTGTTCCAAAGAAAACAACCCCAGCCTAGCTAATTTTTCCTCATAGCTAAAATTCACCAGCCCAGGCAACACCCTCGTAAATCTCCTCTGCACCCCCTCTAGTGCAATCACATCCTTCCTGTAATGTGGTGACCAGGACTGCATGCAGTATTCTAGCTGCGGCCTAACTGGTGTTTTATATAGTTCAAGCATAACTCCCTGCTCTTATATTCTATGCCTCGGCTAATAAAGGCAAGTATCCCATATGCCTTCTTAACCACCTTATCTACCAGTCCTGCTACCTTCAGGGATCTGTGGACATGCACTCCAAGGACCCTCTGATCTTTTGCACTTGTCAGTGTCCTACCATTTATAGTGTATTCCCTTGCCTTGTTAGCCCTCCCCAAATGCATTGCCTCACACTTCTCTGGATTAAATTCCATTTGCCACTGTTCTGCCCACCTGACCAGTCCATTAATATCTTCCTGCAGTCTGCAGCTTTCTTCTTCATTATCAACCACACGAACAATTTTTGTATCATCTGCAAACTTCTTAATTATACTTCCTACATTCAAGTCCAATTATTGATATATACCACAAAAAGCAAAGGACCCAGTACTGAGCCCTGCAGAACCCCACTGGAAACAGCCTTCCAGCCACAAAAACACCCTTCGACCATTACACTTTGTTTCCTGCCTCTGAGCCAATTTTGGATCCAACTTGCCACTTTGCCTTGGATCCCATGGGCTTTGACTTTCGTGACCAGTCTGCCATGCAGGACCTTATCAAAAACCTTGCTAAAATCCATATAGACTACATCAAATTCACTACCCTTATCGGCCCTCCTTGTTACCACCTCAAAAAATTCAACCAAGTTAGTCAGACACAACCTTCCCTTAACAAATCCACTGCTGACTGTCCCTGATTAATCCGCGTCTTTCTAAATGAAGATTTATCCTGTCCCTCAGAATTTTTTCCAATAATTTTCCCACCACCGAGGTTAGGCTGACTGGCCTGTAATTATTCGGTCTATCCTTTTCTCCCTTTTTAAACAACGGTATCACATTACCAGTCCTCCAGTCCTCTGGCACCACACCTGTAGCCAGAGAGATTTGGAAAATGATGGTCAGAGCCTCTGCTATTTCCTCTCTTACTTCTCTTAACAGTCTGGGATACATTTCATCTGGGCCTGGGGATTTATCCACTTTCAAAGATGATAAACCCCTTAATACTTCCTCTTTCACTATGTTTATTTGATCTAATATTTCACACTCCTCCCCTCTGATTGCAATGTCTGCATCGTCCCTCTCTTTTGTGAAAACAGACGCAAAGTATTCATTAAGAACCATACCCATGTCTTCGCTTCCACACACAGGTTACTTTTATGGTCCCTAATAGGCCCTACTCTTTTAGTTATCCTCTTGCTCTTAATGTATTTATAAAACATCTTTATATTTTCCTTGCCAATATTTTTTCATGCCCTCTCTTTGCTTTCCTAATTTCCTTTTTAATTTCACCCCTGCACTTTCTATACTCCTCTAGGCTTTCTGCAGTATTGAGTCCTCGGTATCTGTCATAAGCTTCCCTTTTTTTCTTTAACCTACCCTGTATGCCCCTTGACATCCAGGGAGCTCTAGATTTGTTAGTCCCACCTTTTTTCTTTAAGGGAACATACTTGCTCTGAACCCTCACTATCTCCTTCTTGAATGCCTCCCACTGCTCTGACACTGATTTACCTTCAAGTTTCTGTCTCCAGTCCACTTTGGCTAAATCACCTCTCAGCTTAGTAAAATTAGCTTTTCCCAATTGAGAACTTTTATTCCTGGTCCATCCTGGTCCTTTTCCATAACTACCCTAAATCTAACTGAATTATGATCAGTACCACCAATCTCCCACTGATACCCTTTCCACCTGCCCAGCTTCATTCCCTAAAACTAGGTCTAAGGAGAACAACCCCAGCTTCTCCAGTCTATCCACGTAACTGTAATCCTTCATCCCTGGAACCCAGAGGGTGGTTGGAGTCTGGAACTCACTGCCTGAAAGGGTTGTGGAGGCAGAAACCCTCACAACATTTAAGAAGCATTTGGATGAGCATTTGAAATGCCATAGCATACAAGGCTACGGGCCAAATGCTGGAATATGGGATTAGATTAGACAGGGCTTGATGGCCGGCATGGACACGATGGGCCGAAGGGCCTCTATCCGTGCTGTATTACTCTATGACTCTATGACTCTATGACACACCGACGTTAAACTGACTGGCCTGTAATTGCCAGGTTTATCCTCTCCCCTTTTTTTGAACAAGGGTTTAGCATTTGCAATCCTCCAGTCCTCTGGCACCACCCCTGTATCTAAGGAGGATTGGAAGATTATAGACAGCACCGCCGCAATCTCTACCCTTACTTCCCTCAGCAACCTAGGATGCATCCCATCCGGACCGGGTGACTTAGCCACTTTAATTACTGCCTGCCTTTCTCGCAGTGTTCCCTGCACCGCACTGCTCCAGGGAACCTGGGCAGCCAGCTGGCTGGCATTTCAATGTAAAAACCGCGCATGTGAGGCATTTTGAATGGTTCACGCAGCCCCTTAAAGGCTTTCTAGTACCTCATTATCTAATTTTATCTATCCAATGTCCCAGCAACCTCGCACGGATGTTGCCTGGCCTGCTGAGATTTTCCAGCATTTTCTGTTGTTATCCCAGCAACCTCCTCGTTTACCATAGCTTTGGCAAAGTCCTCTTCCTTGGTAAACACCAATGCAAAGTACTCATTTTGTACCTCAGCCATACCTTCTGCCTCTACCAACAGTTCTCCATTTTGGTCCCTAATCAGCGCCACCGCTCCTCTGACAACCCTTTTACTGTTAATATGCCTATAAAAGACCTTTTGGATTCCCTTTTATGTTAGTCGCCAATCTATTCCATTAGATTAAGGATAGAGCCAAAAAGAAAATATAAACTCTCCACGTGGCAGAACCATCACATCAGTGAACCAAACTACACGTGAGGGAGGGATAGCGGAAGAAAATTAGAGCGAGAAGCGATTTTTTGACGTTGTGCTTCTTTAAGAGATTAATAATCTTGCGGTTGAGCATGGCATGCAATCTTCCTGGGGGTAATGAGCAGAGAAACATTCACTGATTAGTTTAATCCTGGAAAATCTTTATCAGATGAACCATGTATCAGGAGAGCCGCTCAATCAGCTACAGTCAAAAAGGCTGAATTGAAAACACCAGCTTGTGTTTAAATTAAGTTCTCCTCCCCTCCCCTCCCCTCATTAACAGTCTTTATGGAAATGTTAGAGTCTCCACTAAAATAAATGGGTTTTTGTGTTTTTTTTTGAATCAGCTGCTTCTGAATTTAATCCTAATTTTTTTGGGACTTGTAGGTACATCCATAATTAAAAGAACCCATCAGCCCCCAAAAGCCAGCCTTGGATATAAACTGCTGGAATTAAGCTGATTTTCGTGGCAACGTCAAAAATTAGGGGTTGATCCACTAATATTGTGTCCCGGCAGGAAATTTGGTGGGATTATCAACTGCAATTACTGGCGGACGAATTTACTGTCTATCGAGATCCTGGGTGAAAGTCTGTGCGTTTCTCTTTTCAGTATATGTTTAATATACCGCATTGTACAAACAGCATCTGCTTATTTTATATCTGCAATCTTCTTATTGGGGCGAGGTAGCAGAAAGGAAAGGGGCGCAAGAGTTTTGAGATAGAAATAAGTGAACTGGGTTTTGAGATAGAAATGATAACACAACCAACCGGGTTTGTTAATTACAGACCGCTGCTGAAATGAACGACTGGAGTATAATACACATTTAATCGGTCAGAGTAATAGCGTATCTATGGCGTACGCCATTACTATGGGGCAGCAACTCCAGCACAGAATCGTGATTTTCAAACTATTTACGCTTTAGCATCGAGGGACTGTAGTCGCTTTTATAAACAGACTGTAAATACATCTTGAGGTTATTTTGCTTTTAGTGAACGAAAAAAACAAACAAAAAAAAGCATTTTAGGACTGGTACATTCATTAACGAATTAACTGTTTAAAACGTTTTAATAGCACGGGCAGCACGGTGGCATAGTGGTTCGCACTGTTGCCTCACAGCGCCAGGGACCCGGGTTCGAATCCGGCCTCGGGTGACTGTCTGTGTGGAGTTTGCACATTCTCCCCGTGTTTGCGTGGGTTTGCTCCGGTTTCCTCCCACAGTCCAAAGATGTGCGGGTTAGGATGATTGGCTATGATAAATTGACCCTTAGTGTTAGTGGGGTTACGAGGATAGGGTGGGATAGGTGTTGATGACGGGGATCGGGTGGGATATGTGTCGGTGCAGGCTCGATGGGCCGAAATGGCCTCTATCCGCACTGTGGGGTTTCTGTGATTCTGTGAATAGGTAGGAGTCATTTTAACATAGAAGATAGGAGCAGGAGGAGCCTACTCCGCCATTCAATGCGATCATGGCTGATCATCCAAACTCAGTACCCTGTCCCTGCCTTCTCCCCATATTCCTTTAGCCTTAAGAAATATATCCAACTCCTTCTTGAATATATTTAATGTCCTTATTTAATTTGAGACAATCTGACGGTGAGATCTGCCCTGAATTATTTGATGCATGGATGAAGTGATGCATCGATAGCAAACCAAAAATACTCCCGACATTCAAATGACAATTATCCTAAATGAAAGTTATTTCGTTAATCCCGGGGAACAGCTTGTAAAGAGAGATTTGGGTTTTTCTTTTAATAATGGAAGGTCGATGCGCGCTCCTCTTGTGGTAATCTTTATCTGAGGGACCTTCTCTTTAATCTGCATGTTTAGCAGAAATGCACCAAATCAAAGGAGATCCGCTCTCAGCAGTTTGTGTAAGCTGTTTGCAAATCACCCGCCTGGTCAACTGAACCACCCAGGCTGACATACTGCAGCAGCAGTCACTAGCCCCCAACCAACAGCAACCCACTCTTGCTCCTTCTCTATCCCGGGAACATTTACATTGGAGCAGGAGTAGACCATTCAGTCTCTCGACGCTACTCCACCAGATCTCGATCTTAACTGCATTTAACCGCCTTTGCTCCATATCCCTTGATTCCCTTACCCAACAAAAATATATCGATCTCAGTCTTGAAAACTCCAACTGTCCATCACCCACAGCCTTTTGGGGGAAGAGTTCCAGATTTCCACTACCCTTTGTGTGGGGACTGTGCTTCCTGATTTCACCCTTGAACGGCCTCGCTCTAATTGTAAGAATTTACTCCCTTGTTCTGGATTCCCCCACCAACAGAAATAGTTTATCTCTATCTACCCTATCAACTCCTTACAACATTTCCAACTCCTCAATTGCATCACCCCTCAAATCATTCACGTTTGAAAGTTTGCTTAAAAACACCTACACCGACTAAAACTTCGACTACTCCTCTGGAAATAACTATTTCCCGGGCTGTTAAAACACCTCGCCAATGCTGAAATGCGATATTGCCTCTGTTGAAGAGTGAAAGTTGCAGCGCCACTAATGAAAACACGGGTAACCCGAAAACGTGTTTCCTCAATTACATCAAAATTCCAGAGCGGGCAAACACGTGGATCCGAATAGTTCACCTTCAAGGACCAACCATGTTCAGTATTGTGCTGTTAGTATAGAATCTCACAATAACATTAAAACCGCTCTCAGTCCTGGCATTGTCCAAAAAAAAGTCCCAACACTCGCTCAAAATACTCTTGTGGTCGTTTCGGCTCCCAGACTTTCTCAGAATTGTTTTTCTGACCCGGGATAATTTGTTTTACAATAATTCTGGCGCTTGGAGGCGGAAGCAAATTCCAGGGCATAATTGGCTCCTGTCGAACTCTGTTTTGGGAGTTTTAAATGCTAAAATCCTCTTCCGTAAGCAATCGAAATGTGTAGTGATCCTGGAATATCAAAGTGAATGCAAAATCTTCAAGATACAATAATAACTTCACCTCAAAAGTCTGCAGTTACGTACAAGAGTCTGGAGTTTTGTAAACGAGACAGAATGTGATAATATTTACCAGTTTATAACCCACACCTGTCAACAACAGAGTAGAGAATAGTCTGCAATGAGCCGGTGCAAAGATTATTTGAATTTCTCGGGGGGTTTATACCGAATCAGACACTGCTCCTGGAATACATTCGTAGACAGTGTAATTGACTTACTTGGGTGTTAAACGGACATTGCCCCCTTGGTAATCTTTGCTGCGTTTACCTGCAGTGGTTCCTACCCCTGGAATAGATCTATAGAGTATTTGATGTTGTTTGTCATGCAGACCGGGATAGAAATAGTTCATTTACCCAGATGATTGGATCAGCCGTTACTCCTAACTGTACAAACACAGATATATTTCCATTTACCTGGGTATAACTGAGTAAGGCTCTGTAACAGACAGATAAAAGAGGCGATGGGATCTCCCGGGTTTAAAGTAAAGACCTACCAAGAGAATCCGCTCACTCGCTTCGGACTGTCAGTCGCTGGGTGAGGAGAGTGACTGTACAATATAATAAAGATTATTTCATTCACATTTTCGGGGACTCTTTGATTCGTCCCGGGTGTAAACTGGTCCCGCAAAAGATTTATGACACGGATTTTAAAATAAAAATACTGGATCCTGAAATAAAAAGGGAAAAATGTTGGGACTGCTCTGTTCAGATGCTGAGGGAGTTTCAGCGTTCCCTGCAGTGATTCCTACCTTCTGCAGACCCTCTGTTTAACCGGGTCCCTCGTCTGCTCAAAGGAGATTGACGGCCAGAAGAAAACACTACTGGACTCGGGCAGTAAATATTTGGGAATATTTATCTTGCTGTCCCCTTACAGACGTTTTCGGATTGGTCATTTTTTTTATTGCAAAAGCCACCCCGAGTACTTGAGGCTGGAGTTTAAACACAAACATTTCGTTCGGTCTGACTTGTCGAGAGCGGGATGGAAACCCCAGTATTGGTGAAACTCCAAAGGATGCAGAGGCTTAATCTGAATCTTCAGTCAGAGCAGTTTTCCTTCCTGAGAATCATTAATTTAAAAAAATCCTGAAATAAAGTTTATTTAAAGTGCCAAAAAAGCCCGAAATAACAAATCCCATTGAATCTGGTTAGTTGGAATTCCTAAAGTAAAGAATGAGTTCGTCACTATCCCTGATCAGACCAACCACTAAGTGAAGCAATGGGAAATCCGTTTCTATCCTGATCCCTGTATTTATCTAAATATTTAAAAAAGATATGGTCCCATCAAGTTAAATTTATATCCAATTCTGTACTTGGCAGATCAGACTGTCCCTTGAAATGAGCAAAACGGGCAGTTAGAGGGATGGAGATGGGAACATTTCAGGGGAACAAATTAATAAAACATGAAGGATAATTAGAAAGCCGGAGAGAACTGGGGAGGGAGGGAGGGAGAGGGCAGGGACAAAGCATCAATAAATACTAGTGATATTAAGGGTCCCGTTAAAAGAAAGGACGCACAAGTCCTGGCATGTCGGCCAAGGGGGGCAGGCTGGAGGGTTGGGCAGGAGGGGGCCGGCCGGCCGCTGATTGGATCTGGGGAGCGTCCTGCTGGGTGGGAGGCAGATAGAAAAACCCTCTGCAAATGCCAGCCGGTGTCCTGAACCGTCTACTCACCCCGGGATCCTGAAAGGGGGAGGAGGGAGGGAGAGAAAGGAAGGAAGGAAGGAAAGCAGGAAAGCCCGGCGCCATGACCGGGAGGGAGAAGAGCTGCGGCACCGAATGCAAACTGCTTTCAGGGGAGGTTCTGACCGCCAGCAAGGAGCCCGAGAAAAGCAGCCGCTCCCGGGGCTTCGCCATCACCGACCTGCTGGGGCTGGACAGCGCCGTCGACTCGGGACACTCGGGAGAGGAGCGGCCGCCGCCAGGGGCACCCCCGAGGGACGCGCTGCCGCTGCTCACGGCGGGGCTGGGACTGGGGCTACTGTGCAGCCGCTCGCTCAGCGCCTTCCGTCCGCCCGGACCCGCTTTCCTGGACGTGCTGTCGGAGCTGCACGGTGGACCGGCCGCCCTCCACAGCCGCCTGCCGCTGCTCCGGAGGGTTACCCTGCTCGACAACTACCAGCCGCAACACAACTCCGGTAAAGCGAGCTGCACCCTGTGTCACTCCATGCACAACCCTCCCCGACCCTGAACCTCATCTCACCCCACTCCCCTCATCCCCACTCCCTCCAACCCTGCTCCTCATCTCACCATGCTCCCCCAACCCTGCACCTCATCTCACCCCACTCCCTCCAACCCTGCTCCTCATCTCACCATACTCCCCTACATCCCCACACCTCATCTCATCCCACTCCCCTCCAACCCCGCACCTCATCTCACCCCACTCCCCTCCAACCCCGCACCTCATCTCACCCCACTCCCCTCCACCCCTGCACTTCATCTCACCCCACTCCCCCCAAACACACTCCCTCCAACCCTGCACCTCATCTCACCCCACTCCCCCAACCCTGCTCCTCATCTCACCCCACTCCCTCCAACCCTGCACCTCATCTCACCCCACTCCCCCAACCCTGCACCTCATCTCACCCCACTCCCTCCAACCCTGCACCTCATCTCACCCCACTCCCTCCAACCCTGCACCTCATCTCACCCCACTCCCTCCAACCCTGCTCCTCATCTCACCCCACTCCCTCCAACCCTGCACCTCATCTCACCCCACTCCCCCAACCCTGCACCTCATCTCACCCCACTCCCCTCATCCCCACTCTCTCCAACCCTGCACCTCATCTCACCCCACTCCCTCCAACCCTGCTCCTCATCTCACCCCACTCCCTCCAACCCTGCACCCCCCTCATCCCCACTCCCCTCATCCCCACTCCCCTCATCCCCACTCTCTCCAACCCTGCACCTCATCTCACCCCACTCCCTCCAACCCTGCTCCTCATCTCACCATGCTCCCCCAACCCTGCACCTCATCTCACCCCACTCCCTCCAACCCTGCTCCTCATCTCACCATACTCCCCTACATCCCCACACCTCATCTCATCCCACTCCCCTCCAACCCCGCACCTCATCTCACCCCACTCCCCTCCAACCCCGCACCTCATCTCACCCCACTCCCCTCCACCCCTGCACTTCATCTCACCCTACTCCCCCCAAACACACTCCCTCCAACCCTGCACCTCATCTCACCCCACTCCCTTCCAAACCTGCACCTCATCTCACCCACTCCCCTCCAACCCTGCAGCTCATCTCACCCCACTCCCCTCCACCCCTGCACTTCATCTCCCCCCACTCCCCCCAAACACACTCCCTCCAACCCTGCACCTCATCTCACCCCACTCCCTTCCAACCCTGCAGCTCATCTCACCCC
Source organism: Somniosus microcephalus (assembly GCF_052327205.1). Taxonomy (NCBI): domain Eukaryota; kingdom Metazoa; phylum Chordata; class Chondrichthyes; order Squaliformes; family Somniosidae; genus Somniosus; species Somniosus microcephalus. Next base: position 170,184,073 of record NC_140989.1, on the reverse strand, counting down.
ACTCCCCCTCCAACCCTCCAGCTCATCTCACCCCACTCCCCCTCCAATCCCTGCAGCTCATCTCACCCCACTCCCCCTCCACCCCTGCACTTCATCTCCCCCCAAACCCACTCCCTCCAACCCTGCACCTCATCTCACCCCACTCCCCCTCCACCCCTGCACTTCATCTCCCCCCAAACCCACTCCCTCCAACCCTGCACCTCATCTCACCCCACTCCACCAACCCTGCAGCTCATCTCACCCCACTCCCCCCTCCAACCCTGCAGCTCATCTCACCCCACTCCCCCCTCCAACCCTGCAGCTCATCTCACCCCACTCCCCCCTCCAACCCTGCAGCTCATCTCACCCCACTCCCCTCCAACCCTGCACCTCATCTCACCCCACTCCCCTCCAACCCTGCAGCTCATCTCACCCCACTCCCCCCTCCAACTCTTTCCCTCTCTCTCCCTCCCTCACTGTACATGTATGGATGCGCGTCCCCTTATCCTACCTGTACCTCCAGCTATAGGACTTGGCAGCAACCTCTTCATATAAGACTGTATGTAGGATACAGGGTGTCAGTGGCGGCTCGTGGGCAGCACTCTCGCCTCTGAGTCAGAAGATTGTGGATTCCAGTCCTGCTCCAGAGACACAATCTAGGTTGGCACGCCAGTGTAGTACTGAGGGACCGCTGCGCTGTCCCAGGAGCAGCTGCTGTCTATGGGATGAGACTTTAAACGGAGTTTCTGTCTGCCCTCTCAGGTGGATGTAACAGATCCCAGAGCACTATTAAAGAAGAGCAGGGGAGTTCTCCCCGGTGTCCTGGCCAATCTTTATACCTTAATCAACATCACAAAAACAGGTGATCTGATTTATCTCACTGCTGTTTGTGGGATCTTGCTGTGCGCAAACTGGCTGCCCGTTTCCCTGCATTACAACAGTGATTACTACCTCAAAAACGTACTTCATCGGATGTAAAACGCTTTGGGACGTCCGGTGAAAGCCGGTATATAAATACAAGTCTTTATTTTTAACGGTTTCTGCAAAGATGCAATGTCCCCTTTCCAGGAAACAACTAAATGATTTCTAATGTATAGGCGCATATTTGTAACCAAATTCTCCCTATGTATTAAATGTATACTTGTAGTTCTCTATTTTTTAAAAAAAAAATGGAAAACACTAGAAACAAAGGTTGGAAATACAGAGGAGGTCGGGCAGAGAAAATGGGGTTGAATAGTTCTTGACCAATGCTCGGCGCCACGATCCTTGACTCACTTCTATCTCCAACACTGGTTCATGCGGTGTGTTTGTCTGCAGTTGGCCAAACGTCCTTTCACTGTGTTTGGAGTTGTTTTGCCCAGTGATTCCCTCTCCACTCCCTCCTTCCTCCCCCTTGTATTTCTCCACTTTGGGGGAATTCTGCAGTCCTGTGCAGTTAGCAACGTGTGTGTGTGTGTGTGTGTGGTGGGGAAAGCGGAGTGACTAATCTTCAGGTCGGTACTGAGACAGTCAGCTTTCCATTTACAACAAGTGAATTCTGTTGGGCTTTATCGTATTACTATCAATAATAGAAACCTGTCAGAGCAGGCGGTTCGGGTGCTAGACTGACATTGAATGGAGGGAGAAAGTGGGCGGGAGGTGGAGGTGGATACTATTGAAGAGCTATCTGATAAGGTTGGTTTCGGGACATGTACATTTGTTTGATCGTTTCTAGTTACTGCAAAGAGATAAATATCAGACCACAGCATTGTTCACACCGTCTATTTTTATTCAAATCCACTTTTTATATTCCTGTATATTTTTCTACCAAATTGAAGATTTACAATTTCCTCTTTGGTTTTATAATCTGAAGTTGGCAAACTAGATTTCATTTTCAGGCAGTGAAATCTTTAATTAGAAGTTAAACGCAAAAACATGATTTAAAACGTTGAAAGTATACATAAAAAAGGGGCTGGAGTTTTATAAGGGTGCCTGTGAAATGAATTGAGACCCACTGTTTAATATGCAAGTGTTCCTGCCGTTTACTTTGAGTGGAGGCTATTGGACCAGTTACCCTAAATAATATAAAATAAAAACAGAAAATGCTGGAGACACTCAGCAGGTCAGGCAGCATATGTGGAGAGAGAAACAGAGTTAATGTTTCAGGTCGATGACCTTTCGTCAGAACTGGAAAAAAGCAGGAAATGGAACAGATTTTTAAGCAAGTTTAGTTGCTGGGAAATGGGGGAGGGGATGAAAGAACAAAAGGGAAGGTCTGTGATAGGATAGAAGGCAGGAGAATTAAAGAGACATTAAGAGATATTCAAGGCAAAAGGGGATGGTAATGGGACAGGTTAGGAAACAAAGGATGGCTCTAGATGAAGTGTGAATTGCGCTGGCAGAATGAAAGACAACTGCCATGTGGGAGAGTTCCCCAACCCCGCACAGCCTGCTTCTACCTCCTTCCCAAGATCCACAAACAGGACTGCCCTGGTAGACCCATCGTTTCAACCTGTTCTTGCCACACGGAACTTATCTCTTCCTATCTCGACTCTTTTTTCTCCTCTTGTCCAGTCTCTTCCCACCTACATCCGCGACTCTTCCGACACCCTCTTTAACAGTTTCCAGTTTCCTGGCCCCAACCACCTCCTTTTCACTAGACATACAATCCCTCTACACCTCCACCCCCCACCAGGATGGCCTGAGGGCACTCCACTTCTTCCTTGAACAGAGGCCCAACCAGTCCCCATCCACCACCACCCTCCTCCGCCTGGCTGAACTTGTTCTCACATTGAACAACTTCTCCTTTGACTCCACTCATTTCCTCCAAATCAAAGGTGTTGCTATGGGAACCTGTATGGGTCCTAGCTGTGCCTGCCTTTTCGTGGGATATATGGAACACTCTTTGTTCCAGTCCTACTCTGGTCCCCTCCCCCGCCTCTTTTTCCGGTACATTGATGACTGTATCGGTGCCGTTTCCTGCTCTCGCCCTGAACTAGATAATTTCATTCACTTTGCTTCCAATTTCCACCCTTCCCTTGCCTTCACATGGTCCATCTCCGACTCTCCCCTTCCCTTCCTCGACTTCTCTGTCTCCATCTCTGGGGGTGGGTTATTGACAAACATTCACTACAAGCCCACTGACTCCCACAGCTACCTGGACTAAACGTCCTTCCACCCCGCCTCCTGTAAGGACTCTATTCCATTCTCCCAGTTTCTCCGTCTCCGCCGCATCTGCTCTGACGATGCCACCTTCCATACCAGTGCTTCCGACATGTCTTCCTTTTTCCTCAACCGAGGATTCCCCTCTACAGTGGTTGACACGGCCCTCGACCATGTCCGTTCTATCTCCTGCACTTCTGCCCTCACCCCTGCCCCTCCCTCCCGGAACCACGATAGAGTTCCCCTTGTCCTCACCTTTCACCCCACCAGCCTCCACATTCAACGGATCATCCTCCGCCACCTCCAGCGTGATCCCACCACCAAACGCATCTTCCCCTCACCTCCCCTTTCAGCATTCTGTAGTGACCGCTCCCTCCGCAACACCCTAGTCCACTCCTCTATCAACCCCAGCAGCCCTTCCCCTTCACCCGGCACCTTCCCATGCAAGCGCAGGAGATGCAACACATGCCCTTATACCTCCCCCCTTCCCACTGTCCAGGGCTCCAAACACCCCTTGCAGGTGAAACAGCAATTTACTTGTACTTCTTGCAATTTAGTATATTGTATTCGCTGCTCACAATGTGGTCTCCTCTACACTGGGGAGACCAAACGCAGATTGGGTGACCGCTTTGAGGAACACCTCCATTCAATCCGTAAGGGGGACCCTGAGCTTCCGGTCACCTATCACTTTAATTCTTCGCACCACTCCCACTCGGACCTCACCGTCCTTGGCCTCTTGCATTGTTCCATGGAAGCTCAGCATAAGCTCAAGGAAAAGCACCTCATCTTTCGATTAGGCACTTTTCAGCCCTCTGGACTCAACATAGAGTTCAACAATTTCAGATCATAACCTCGGCCCCTATCATATATATATATATATATATATATATATATTTTTTTTTTTATCCACACTTTTTGTTTGTGCTTTTTTTTTCTTCCCTCCCACATGGCAACTGTCTTTCATTCTGCCAGTGCAATTCACACTTCATCTAGAGCCATCCTTTGTTTCTTAACCTGTCCCATTACCATCCCCTCTTGCCTTGAATATCTCTTAATGCCTCTCTACTTCTCCTGCCTTTTATCCTATCACAGACCTTCCCCTTTGTTCTTTCATCCCCTCCCCCATTTCCCAGCCCCTAAACTTGCTTTAAAATCTGTTCCATTTTCTGCTTTTTTCCAGTTCTGATGAAAGGTCATCGACCTGAAACGTTAACTCTGTTTCTCTCTTCACAGATGCTGCCTGGCCTGCTGAATGTCTCCAGCATTTTCTGTTTTTATTTCAGATTTCCAGCATCTGCAGTATTTTCTTTTGTATTGTACCCTAAATAATATCCCGGCTTGTACACGAGTCGTGACTGACTCGGCCCCGGGCCTGCTGTACATTCCCTCGGAGAGTGTGCTATCTAAACACTGCAGCATACAGCACACCAGATCATTGCAACTGCTTCATTGTGGTTTCCAAATCAGGTCGGGAAAACTGACTAAACATCTGGCATTTTAAACTTGGCAGAAGAATCGGAGCAACAGGTTCCTTAAAATAATTCAACGGATCAAATAAAGTGTGCTGGGTACACAAAACGTTTTTGATAGAAAAGTATTGATATTTAAACGAATTTATTTTTTATTAATTCTCGGGATGTGGGCCAGGCATTTATTGCCCATCTCTACTTGCCCTGAGAAGATGGCAATACACCTCAGAGGGCAGTTAAGAGTCAACCACATTTGTGTGGGGACTAAAGTCGCATAAGGCCAGGATGGCAGATTTCCTTCCCTAAAGGACATTATTGAACCAGATGGGTTTTTAACAACAACCACAGATTCAGGGTCACTTTTACTGAGACCGGCTTCTTTTTTAACTGAATTAAAATTCCCAAACTGCCACGCCGATTTGAATGAGTGGTCCAACAGCGGGGGATTGTGTTTTTACCAGCTGTTTTGGGTTTGCTGGATGTAACAGTGCCTGTGGTCTAATCCCTTCCCTTCTCATCAGATGATAACACCTCATGTGATCGCAGCGACCTGAAGAATTCGGCAGTGTCGCAGATGAAAAGGAAGAAGAGGCGACACAGGTATGTGTGGGCTTTGTTGAAAATCTGCAGTGAACAGCGACAGTGTCGAGGTGCACTGCCAAAGGGCGCTGGAATTGAATCTCGCCTTGTTAAATCGCATTTTGCCTGGAGCCGGGTTCAAAGAGCTGGTACAGGCACGATGGGCCGATTGGCCTCCTCGTGTGGAATATGATCCTATGATTGAAAGGCCCGGATTCTGGGTTGGTGATGAGATCAGAATGCCATAGAGACCCAGGAAGGCGTCGGGTTAGATTCCGATGATAGACAATAGGCGACCGGTGATGATGTATTACCGTCCATAACCATGTCACTGACACTCGCTCTCAGGGCTATGCATTGGGACCAGGCGCATTTGGTGGAACTATACCCCAACCAGAGTCAGTACTACCTGGAGAGGAAGGTGTTTGGGGGGGGGGGGGGTTGCGGCTGGTGAGAAATGGCAGATAATTGAAGGAAACTGAACATTTCCCCTAGTTTGAGAGCTTTTAATTGTTTCAATCTGTTGGGGATTTATAATTAATTTGCTGCTGCTGGTTATGTCTTTCAGGTTTAGATTTTCAGTATGGGTTAAAGTTAACGCTGTGGTCTCCTCCCTTACCTGCTATTGGGACTTTAAAAAGTTCAAAAGTTCTGAAGTCTTCCTATGTTGAAATTATTTTTTCTATATATGCAGAATCAATTTGAAATGGGCAGTATGATTATCTTCCGTTTAGGCACTTCACAGCCTTCCGGACTCAATATCGAGTTCAACAATTTCAGATCATAACGTCAGCCCCTATCATATTTATATATTTTTTATCCACACTTTTGGTTTGTGCCTTTTCTCTTTATTTCTCCCACATGGCAGCTATCTTTCATTCTGCTAGCGCATTTCACATTTCATCTAGAGCCATCTATTGTTTCTTAATCTGTCCTATTACCATCTCGTCTCGCCTTGAGTATCTCTTAATGTCTCTTTACTTCTCACAAACCTTCCCTTTTGTTCTATCATCCCCTCCCCCATTTCCCAGCCCCCAACTTGCTTTTTCATCTGTTTCCTTTCCTGTTTTTTTTCTCACTTCTGAAGAAGGGTTTCGACCTGAAATGTTAACTCTGTTTCCCTCTCCATGGATGTTGCCTGGCCTGCTGAGTTTGTCTAGCTTTTTCTGTTGTTATTTCAGATTTCCAACATCTGCAGTATTTTGCTATCTGATTATTAAAGGTGGCTGTTACTTTGGAGCATGCCACCATTTTGATTTATAGCAATGCAAGACAGAAAGGCTGTAGCAAAGCTGTTTAATGTGTCTACCTTTTACTCACGTCCTCATTATAGTTGAGGGCTAACATGGTGTTGCTTACATCCTGCACCATCCAGAAATGGGGTTACCGGGACTTCCCACACACATAACATCTCAGTTATGGTCTAATTGGACGCAATTGCTTAACACTAATCACTTGAAGTCCAAAATGGGAATTAAAATGATAATACAAAATTCTTTTCCTCACTAATGAACCTGTAGCATATAAAGGCAATGCCACTGTGCTGCTGTTTAACAATTATACCGCATACTTTGTGCCCCATTCCCTGGTATTTGGACTGCATTTGCTTTGTTGGTGATCTGACTTTACACAGGGATTTAATGGGGCGGGGGGGGGGGGGATGAAATTGGTCTCTGAGGCCAGCGTGAAACAGAATCGGCAGCATGTTTTATGCTGTGCCTGATGTTCTTTTCCTGTTGATTTCAATGGGGCGGGTAGCAACATGGGCTGGGTGGTTTGCTATTGCCCATTTCGCGCTATCGCCCAAGACTGATTTCACTCCCTCCCCCAATGTCTTTCGAAGGAGCTGTGATGCTGAATATAAGAACATAAGAAATAGGAGCAGGAGTAGACCATTCGGCCCCTTGAGCCTGCTCCACCATTCAATAAGATCACGGCTCATCTGCGACCTAACTCCATTTTCCCGCACTATCCCCATATCCCTTGATTCCCCTAATATCCAAAAATCTATTGATCTCTGACTGAACATCCACAGTCACGCTGGGGTAGAGAATTCCAAAGATTCACCACTCTCTTGAGTGAAGAAATTTCTCCTCATCTCAGTCCTAAATGGCTGACCCCTTATTCTGAGACTGTGACCCCTGGTTCTAGACTCCCCAGCCAGGGGAAACATCCTCCCTGCATCTACCCTGTCAAGCCCTGTAAGAATTTTGTATGTTTCAATGAGATTACCTCTCATTCTTCTAAACGTTAGAAAATATAGGCATAGTCTATTCAATCTCTCCTCCTAGGACAATCCCCCCATCTCAGGAATCAGTCTGGTGAACCTTTGTTGCACTCCCTCTATGGCAAATATATCCTTCCTTGGGTAAGGAGACCAAAACTGTACACCAATGTATGAATTGTCTTATGAGGTAAGGTTGGACAGGCTAGGCTTGTATCCGCTGGAGTTTAGAAGAGTAAGAGGTGACTTGATTGAAACATATGAGATCCTGAGGGGTCTGGACAGGGTGGATGTGGAGTGGATGTTTCCTCTTGTGGGAGAATCTAGAACTAGGGGTCACTGTTTAAAAATAAGAGGTCGCCCATTTGAGACAGAGATGAGGAGAAATATTTTCTCAGAGGGTCGCGAGTCTTTGAAACTCTCTTCCTCAGAGGGCGGTGGAAGCAGAGTCTTTGAATATTTTTAAGGCAGAGGTAGATAGATTCTTGATAAGCAAGGGGGTGAAAGGTTATCGGGGGTAGGCGGGAATGTGGATTAATCAGATCAGCCATGATCTTATTGAATGGCGGAGCAGGCTCGAGGGACTAATTCATATGTTTATATGAATATGTATTTTTATTAGGTAAGGGTATCGAGATATGGAGCAAAAGTGGGAAAATAAAGTTGAGATGCAGATCAGCCATGATCTAATTGAATGGCGGAACAGGCACAAGAGGCTGAATGGCCAACTCCTGATCTTATTGAATGGCGGAGTAGGCTCGAAGGTCCAAATGGCCTACTCCTGCTCCGAGTTCTTATATTCCTACACTGTAACAGTGGCTACACTTCAGAAATACTTCATTGGCTGTAAAGTGCTTTGGGATATCCTGAGGTTGTGAAGGGCATTGTTTCAATGCAAGATTTACTTTCCTTCTTTCCTTGTGTGTGACAAATTTGTCTGATCTTTGATTGCCACAGGACCGTGTTCACAGCTCACCAGTTGGAGGAACTGGAGAAATCTTTTAACGAGGCTCATTACCCAGACGTGTATGCCAGAGAAATGTTAGCTATGAAGACAGAACTCGCTGAGGACCGAATACAGGTAAATTCACAAACAGCTCATCCTGCACCATCCAGAAATGGGGTTCCCAGGACTTGCACGCACATAAAACATCTCAGTTATGGTCTAATTGGATGCGATTGCTTAACACTAATCACTTGAAGTCCAAAATGGGAATTAAAATAATACGAAATTCTTTTCCTTACTAATGAGCCTGTTAGTTGTGTTTAGGTGTCAGCCTTGGCTCAGTTGGTAGTGCTCGTGCCTCTGTCTGAGGGTTGTGGGTTCAAGGCCCACTCCAGAGACTTGAGCACAAAATCTAGGTTTACACTCTAGTGCTGTACTGAGAGTGCTTTATTGTTGGAGGTGCCGTCTTTTGGATGAGACGTTAAACCGAGGCCCCATCTGCCCTCTCGGGTAAATGTAAAAGATCCCACGGCACTATTTCAAAGAAAAGCAGGGGAGTTCTCCCAGTGTCCTGGCCAATATTTATCCATCAACTAACACGTAAAATGAGTGATCTGGTCATTATCACATTGCTGTTTATGAAATCTTGTGCGCAAATTGGCTGCCGCATTTCCTACATTACAACAGTAATTGCAGTAAGTCTTGCTACAATTGTACAGGGCCTTGGTGAGACCACACCTGGAGTACTGTGCACAGTTTTTGTCTCCTTATTTAAAGAAGGATATACTTGCCTTAGAGGCGGTGCAACGAAGGTTCACTAGATTGATCCCTGGGGTGAGAGGGTTGTCCTATGATGAGAGATTGAGTAGATTGGGCCTATACTCTGGAGTTTAGATGAATGAGAAGTGGTCTCATTGAAACATACAAGATTCTATGGGGAATTGACAGGGTGGATGCTGAGAGATTTGTTTCCCCTGGCTGGAGAGTCTAGAACTAGGGGGCATAGCCTCAGGATAAGGGGCCGGCCTTTTAAGACTGAAATGAGGAGGAATTTCTTCACTTGGAGGGTTGTGAATCTTTGGAATTCTCTGCTCCAAAGTGCTGTGAATGCTCAGTCATTGAGTATATTGAAGGCTGAGAGAGATAGATTTTTGGACTCCAGAGGAATTAAGGGATATGGGGATAGGGCAGGAAAGTGGAGTTGAAGTTGAAGATCAGCCATGATCTTACTGAATGGCGGAGTAGGCTCGAGGGGCCGTATGTTCTTAATACACGTCAAAAAGTACTTCATTGGCTGTGAAGTGCTTTGGGATGTCCTGAGATTGCTACCATTGAGCCATGGCTGATTCCTTTGCTGTGTCCAGTGCACTCAGCCACTTAATGTCACATGGAATGAACCAAAATGGCTGAACACTGGCATCCATGATGGTGGGAGGACCTCGGGAGGAGGCCAAGTAAGATTGCCCACTTGGCACTAATGACTGAAGATTCTTGCACTCAGGTGCTGGCCTCCACCATGGAGCGCCATCAACAGGATGCAATAGCGGTGGAAGTTTAGAGTTTCCAGATAAAGTTTGTCCGCCCTATGTCCTCCTCAGGTGTGGTTTCAGAACCGAAGAGCGAAGTGGAGGAAGCGGGAGAAGTGCTGGGGCAGGAGCAGTGTGATGGCTGAGTACGGACTGTATGGAGCCATGGTCAGGCACTCCATCCCACTGCCCGAATCCATACTCAACTCCGGCAAAAATGGTCTGGTAGGATCTTGCGCCCCCTGGCTGCTCGGTAAGAAACTGCAGATTATTGGGAGGTGGTTGGTGAGGTTAGTCTGGGGCCGTAGTGTCAACGGGTGAAAGTGAATGGTCAGCCTGTTTCACACCCTGGAAAAGGAAACGGGGCGGGGTGTAACAGGAACTGCTGCTTTGCTAGTGCCCGCCGTTTCATGCTATGGCCCGAGACTAATTTCACCCCCATTATTGTATTATTATTTTTTTAAATGGCAGCAAAAACCTATACAATTTGCTGGATTCTGTACAATTTCCTTAAAACTGTCAATTGTATAACCGTCGAGCAAGAACAGCAGTCCGAAGCAATGTATTTCTAGGCCGTCTGACATTTATTGTCAGGAATGTCATGAGGGGCGTTAATAAATTTCTTCTGCAGACCCTTCCCCCATCCCAGGTGAAATGGAGATTCTGGTTTAAAGAGCAATCCCCATTAAAACCACAGTGTGAATGGGGATGGAATTAAATATTTAAAAATATGGGTTGCAGTTTACCTGTTTAAGGTGCTGTGATCCCAGTCCTTGGTCCTGAACACTAGACACTTGGTAAATAAGGAAGCTCCTGGGCCATGTAGATCAGTAAAGGGGTAACTCACCATTACATGGCACTTCTGATTGTGCGCTAATTTTAAACAGTTTGGAAACATAACCGGGATAGTTCAGCTTTCACCTGTGAACTTCCTCTGGATGGTTTTCAAGAGCAGTCTCTCTGTCTAATTTCATTGGATATATACTTGAAAAGGCAGCATTTGCAGGGCTGTGGGGAAAGAGTAGGGGGATTGGGGATAATTGTAGAGCTCTTTCATAGGTTCAGTGGCCTCTTTCTGTGCTGTAAGATTCTACAATGCTACAAGCCAGTAAGTAAGAGGCCAACCGTGTGAACTGTTATAATACCGACTGGAATGATTTAGTAAAAAAATGAAATATGCAGGGAGATAAAGAAAGAGGGGGAAAAATAGAGAAATCCAAGTGAGTTGGTTATCACTAACCAGCCTTTAATTAAAATCTAGGAATGCATAAAAAATCTGTTGACCCAACACTGAAAACGAAAAGCGTCGAAACTGTGGGAGAGGATTATGTGGAGCGCAGCGTAGAGGCGTCGCAGACTGATGTGGGCACAGACCGGGTGCGCGTAACCAACCGTGCCAGCACAGCTGAAGAAGACAACATGGCCTTGGACCTCTCCAGCACAGAAAAACCATCGAGCAAGAACAGCAGTCTGAAGCAATGTATTTCTAGGCCGTCTGACATGGAGAACAGACATAGAGGACCGAAGAAAAATTAAAATTGTCACAATGCTACTGTCTGAACAGATGGGGCCCAGGGCGGGGGAACAGTCTCCCTCATAGAGGAACTGCACTCGCCCCATTTACATCAGGCTCCTACAGTGGTGAAAATACATGGGGGATACCACAGCAAAAGAGGGCAACGACTAATTTACCTCTGCCATTGAGCTGCTATTGGTTTATTGGTCATTAAACCGATGACCTACAAATAGACTTGTAGCTTACTCCTGATAAATGTATGATGTAAAGCAGGGCATTCCAATGGAATATATGCAGGATAGAAAATATCATGGCAAAACACTGTACCATCTCCGTCCCACCTTCTCTTACTGCTGAATAATGCTGCCCCCCCCCCCACACCCGTGAATGGAGAGAGGCGATCCCAGTCCATATGGAAACATATGGCCTTTGAGGTGGAAAACATGTATGTGAATGGTAGCAGGTAGCTGCAGTAACAGGAAGATTGTACGCACGAAAGGAGTAATAGCTGAGGCAGTGAAGACGCAAATTGGTGTGTGAATGGATTGTCCATTGCAGTGGCGGGAAGTGGCGGCAGTCCCCTATATAAGAAGTCCCCAATCTCTGATGGATGGGAGGGGTAAGGAAATAAAAGCGAATGCAAATTACTTCCCCGAGGAAGATGGCATCACTTCAATTTTCTCTTGGGTATCTCCTAGCTGTTGACTGAAGAGTTGCATTGGTAGAGACCTTTCTGCCCTCTTGGTTGGAGAATGGTTTACAGAGAGCGAAAGGGTGAGAAAGAGAAAAATTAACAAAAAAATGCGACCTTGGAAAAAATGAGTTTTCTTTGAGGGTAAAATGTAGACTGAAGTTTGCGACTCAATGTAAAGTGCACAGAGCGAGTGGCAAGTAGGCTGGAGTGCATTGCCAAGAAAGTAACAAATAGGCTGAAACACGCAGAGAGTAACACATGGGCGGGGGTGTTACGCAGGGTAACATAGACTAGGACATTATATACAGAGGGTAGTATGGAGGCTGGGGTGTGTTATACAGAGGCTAATGCACTGGCTGTAGTGTGTCTTGCAGAGGGAATCGCATGGGCTGGGTGTGTTATGCAGTGGGTAATGTATGGGTGCTGGGTATGTTATGCAGTGGGTCATGTATGGATGCTGGGTGTGTTATGCAGTGGGTCATGTATGGGTGTGTTATGCAGTGGGTAATGTATGGACTGGGATGTAATACAATTTCTAGGTTCTGATGCCTTACAAAACACACAAGGATTTTGGACGCATTTGAACCGGGATTGTTTTACAGCCTTGTAGCATACTCCTAGCTGGCTAATATTTTAATTATACCAAATGACATTCCTTTTACTTCAATTGTATGGAATGCACAGAGTTCCTAAACAGCACAAACCCTAAAATCCTAAAATCTTTCCCAGTTGATCCTGTTTCAAAGCTCAGTGCCGTGGGCCCATTTCGCAAACTGACCTAAGAGTGAGCAGCAAACAAATGATGAGTCGGACTTTACACATTGCTGATGTCTTTTTGAAAGATATTTCTGTTAATATATTTGATTTGTAAATGATTTTTAGGTTCAGTTGTGAAGTGAATACTCGTGTGATTGCTGAAGACTTGATAAATTCTGTCTTTTTTAAAGTTTGTTTCCTCACATTTTGTTTTGACAGAAAAGAATATTTGCGTTACTCTGTGCTTTTCTAGATTAGTGTTCCCTGTTAATGCTTTGTTGAGAGCCATAATCCTAAAGGTTGTCTCGCTGTTTGGGGTATTTTCAAGAGATGGAGAGATGGATGGACTCTAGGTCTGTGTGAGACCTTCCTCACACTGTCAGCTCCTGACTTTCCCAGTATGGCCCATTGGTAGCAGTATTTTAAAAAAATGAATTCTCTGGATGTGGGTGTTGGTGGCAAGGCCGACATTTATTGTCCATCCCTACTTTTCCATGAGAAGGTGGTGGTGGTGGGTCTCCTTCAGTGTGGTGAAGGTACTCCCATGGTGCTGTCAGGTAGGGTGTTCCAGGATTTTGACCCAGCAACGATGAAGGAACGACGATATATGTCCAAGTCAGGATGGTGTGTGACTTGGGAGAGGAGGTTGGAGGCGATGGTGTTCCCATGCACCTGCTGCCCTTCTAGGTGGTAGAGGTCACGGGTTTGGGAAGTGTTGTTGAAGAAGTCTTGGCGAGTTGCTGCAGTGCACCCTGGCCAGGCCAAGTGGGGGGGGGGGGGGGGGCGGGGGGGAGAAATACCTCTACTGGACCAGTCGTCCTATGTTAAGGGGCCCGTTCACTTACTGTCTGACAGTGGTGGCAGTCTGTGTTTGAGCAGGTGAGGCACACGCCGTAACCAAGCCGGCTTGTCACTGTGGCAGCAGGCCCATTGCAGGAACAGAGCCCCAGTCACCCCGAGGACAAGCTTAAAGGGTTTTTTTTTTAAATTACAAACGAATGCAAGTTTTTTGCAAATGGTCTTTCGGCTGCCAGTTGCAGTTTTGCGCAGGGAATATTCCAAAGACAGAAATTGTTCTTTTAAATTTTGTGCGTGTGCCATTCTGCAGCCATTGCAAGTCTGACAATTCTAGGCCAGTAGAGTTACCAACCCTCTGGGATAGTCCTGGAGTCTTCAGGAATTGAAGATTGTTCTCCCAGACACTGCTACAAGCGACACCTGGCAGCAAAATCACAGGGACAATAAAAAATAATTGTGTATCGTTCATTTTCTTTGAACATTTTGTTTATTAGTTATAAAAATATTGGAGATGGGGGGGGGGGGGGGGAAGAGACTGTTTGACTGACAGTCAAGAATCATTGGCCCGTAATCATTCAATTGGCTAATGCAGAGTCTGTTCGCTTCTTAATTGACATAGGAAGGTGGGCAGAATGAGATGGATGTGTCGAGCGACCAATGACGGGAGTGTGGGGGTGGGGCAGCATGAGGATGGATGTGTCAAGCGACCAATGGCAGGAGTATGGGGGTGGGGCGGCATGAGGATGGATGTCGATCGACCAATGGCAGGAGTGTGGGAGCGGGGCAGTTAGAGGTGGGAGGCCATGTGATTTAAACCTCCAGGAATACATCCAACTACATTTGGCAACCCTATGGGTGAGATGGTGCCTCACTCACTTCACCTGATGAGCTGCTTCGACTGTATGGCAGTGGGACAAATACTTGCCTCCTAATGGCTGGAGAGAAAAGTAAAGGAAGGGGTGGTGATGTTGCTGTATGCCAGGCTGATATCCTACAGCCGGGAGGCCATGAATAAAAACCCAGGGGCACATGGGAAGCATGCTGGCTGAAATTGACAGGTGAAGGGAAGGCATTGGTCCTTAATATGAAAACCATTGCTACAGATCAGGAAAATAGCCATAAAAGACACTGCATAGGTTTGATATGCTACTGAAGTGGATCTATTGTTTTTCTACAGGGCGATGGGGAAAGAGCGGGGGCAGTGGGACTAATTGGATAACTCTTTCAAAGAACTGGCACAGGCATGATGGGCCGAATGGCCTGCTGTGTGCTGGTAGATTCTATGATTCCACATTTGGCTGATCAAGAACATACCTTAATGAAACTGGGCAGTGGTGGCGGGTGATGTTGGGGGGTGGGAGCATTCTGTTCAGGTTACGATGGCAGTAGAGGTATAATTACAGGACATGCCCTTCAAGGCAAGCTGAGGGTCTTTGTAACTAATTGCATCCAATACCGCTCAATATAAAATCCTTGATGCAAGCATCACAAACCTGATTGGCTTGGATTAGGATTTGACTACCTTTTGAGTTACAATATACCAGCAGGATTGAAATCTAGAGTTTTCTTTCTAGGTGTAGTTTTGTACACTTGTGTCTACTTTATGACCAATTGCCCATTGTTGGCCAGAACACAGCCTGCATTGTATCTAAACAAAACACAAAATGTTTAATAAACCAGAATGACTTCTTTACAGTAACGTATGATGGTGGAAATATGCTTCAGGATGAACATTCTTAAGAGTAGAAAGTATAAATTATTCTGTGGCAAACAAAAAAAATCTGTGGAACTGGCATGTTTTAGACCAATAGTCTTGGTCCTGTCATGTTTGTCAGAAAGCACTTTCGCTGTATAGATATATAAAACTTTATATGTAATCTATTTTCCTTCGGTAATTATTCAAATGTTTTAGATGCTGATGTGTGATGCAGAATAAACATTCAATTTGCAGTAAATATGCTTTGCTTTTTCATTGCACCTTTGCACCTTTTTACTTCGTAATTGTGGATGTGAGTTACACTCACAGATTGCAGAGTGGCATTGATAGTAATCATGGAGATAGCGACACTATAAGGAAAGCAGGAATTAAAACAAAATTAGAATCATACAGCACAGAGGCCATTCAACCTATCGTGCCTGTATTGGCTCTTTGAAAGAGCTACCCAATTAGCCCCATTCCCCTGCTCTTTCCCCATAGCCCTGCAAATTTTTTCTTTTCGAGTATACATCCAATTCCCTGTTATAAGTTATGATTGAATCTGCTTCCAATAGATTGTGTAAAAACATTTCTTATGATATCTTCTCTGGTTGTTTTGGCAATTATCTTAAATCTGTGTCCTCTGGTTACCGACTCCTGCCAGTCTCTTTCAAAACTCCATATAATTTGGAACACCTCCACTAAATCTTCCCTTAACCTTCTCTGTTCTAAGGAAAGCAATCCCAGCTTCTCCAGTCTCTCCACATAACTGAAGTTCCTCATACTATTCTGGGAAATCTCCTCTGCACCCTCTCCAAGTTGGCAAGATATAGCAAGGTCATAGGGGAATCCTACTCCCCATTCAATTAACTCTGAGGAGGTAAAGTAGACCACCTCAGAAAGTCCTGGGTTTGCTTCTCTGGTGTATACCAAGTATGTGATCTCAGTTGAAATAACAACAGAAAATGCTGGAAAAACTCAGCAAGTCAGGCAACATCCGTGGAGAGAAATTTGAGTTGACGTTTCGGGTTTGACCCTTCTTCAAAACTGGAGAGAAAAGGAACTAGATCGAAGGCAGGGCTGCGATCGGACAAAAGAATAAAAGAACCAAAAGAAGTAAAAGAGATTAGAAGCTAGACGAGATGGTAATAGGCTGTGATTAGGTGTAAAGTGTACTGGCAGGGCAAAAGATAGCTGCCAGGTGTGAGAGAGAAACAAAAGGAAAGGGGGGGGGGAAAGGAAAGGAGTGGAAAAATATAAGTGAAAATGAAATGGGGGCCGAGGTTATGATCTGAAATTGTTGAACTCGATATTGAGACCGGAAGGCTGCAGAGTGCCTAATCGGAAGATGAGGTGCTGTTCCTCGAGTTTACGTTGAGCTTCCGTGGAACAGTACAAGAGGCCAAGGACGGTGAGGTCCGAGTGGGAATGGAGCGGTGAATTGAAATGACAGGCGACCGGAAGCTCGGGGTCACCCTTACGGACTGAACGGAGGTGTTCCGCAAAGCGGTCACCCAATCTGCGTTTGGTCTCCCCAATGTAGAGGAGACCGCATCGTGAGCAGCGAATACAGTATACTAGATTGCGAGAAGTACAAGTAAATCGCTGTTTCACCTGGAAGGGGTGTTTGGGGCCCTGGACAGTGGGGAGGGGGGAGGTATAGGGGCAGGTGTTACATCTCCTCCGCTTGCACGGGAAGGTGCCAGGCGAAGGGGAAGGGCTGTTTGGGGTGATAGAGGAGTGGACTAGGGTGTCTCGGAGAGAGCGGTCCCTGCGGAATGCTGAAAGGGGAGGGGAGGGGAAGATACGTTTGGTGGTGGGATCACTTTGGAGGTAGCGGAAATGCCGGAGGATGATCCGTTGAATGTGGAGGCTGGTGGGGTGAAAGGTGAGGACAAGGGGAACCCTATCGTGGTTCCGGGAGGGAGGGGCAGGGGTGAGGGCAGAGGTGCGGGAGATAGAACTGACACGGTCGAGGGCAGTGTCAACCACGGTAGAGGGGAATCCTCGGTTGCGGAAAAAGGAAGACATGTCTGAAGCACTGGTGTGGAAGGTGGCATCGTCGGAGCAGATACGGCGGAGGCGGAGAAACTGGGAGAATGGAATAGAGTCCTTACAGGAAGCGGGGTGGGAGGAAGTGTAGTCCAGGTAGCTGTGGGAGTCAGTGGGCTTGTAGTAAATCTCAGTTGCGTTGGTACTAAGAGCACCACTATGGATCTCAGTGCCCTGAGTTGGATCAAGGGGCAAAATTGCCATGGTTTCTGTTCACAACCACTGTCCAATGGCCTCTACTGGAAGAATGAGTGTGTGGATGTCAGGTGCGGTTCTCATATTCTCCCCCCACCCCCGGGAATAACTCATCTGGGTTCACCCGTAAAGAATGCTCAATTGGGAGAGGGACCTGAGGGTAACTTGCCTACAAAACCATACCCCAGGAGGAGTTAATACCTTCAGGAGGGGAGGAGTGGGTCAGGGGGTATACATAGAAAATGGCTAAATTAGGATAACAGCAAAGGCTATCGGCCCTGACAATATCCCTGCTGTCATGCTGAAGACTTGTGCTCCAGAACTAGCCGCGACTCAAGCCAAGCTGTTCCAGTACAGCTACAATACTGGCATCTATCTGACAATGTGGAAAACTGCCCAGGTATGTTCTGTCCACAAAAAGCACGACAAATCCAATCTGACTAATTACCGCCTCATCAGGCTACTCTCAAGCATTAGCAAAGTGATGGAAGGTGTCGTTGACAGTGCTATCAAGCGGCACTAACTCACCAATCACCTGCTCACTGATGCTCAGTTTGCGTTCCCCCAGGACCACTCTGCTCCAGACCTCATTACAGTCTTGGTCCAAACATGGACAAAAGAGCAGAATTCCAGTGGTGAGGTGAGAGTGACTGCCCTTGACATCAAGGCAGCATTTGACCAAGTGAGGGATCAAGGAGCTCTAGTAAAATTGAAGTCGATGGGAATTAAGGGGAAAACTCTCCACTGGCTGGTGTCATACCTAGCACAAAGGAAGATGGTTGTGGTTATTGGAGGCCAATCATCTCAGCTGCTTCATCAATGAACATCCCTCCATCATAAGTTCAGAAGTGGGGATGTTTGCTGATGATTGCACAGTGTTCAGTTCTATTCACAACTCCTCAGATAATGAAGCAGTCCGTGCCCACATGCAGCAACACCTGGACAACATTCAGGCTTGGGCTGATAAATGGCAAGTAACATTTGCACCACACAAGTGCCAGGCAATGACTATCTCCAACAAGAGAGAGTCTAACTACCACCCCTTGACGTTCAATGGCATTGCCATCACCAAATCCCCCACCATCCTGGGGGTCATCATGGGCTAGAAAAAAACTGGACCAGCCACATAAATACTGTGGCTACAAGAGCAGGTCAGAGGCTGGGTATTCTGTGGTGAATGTCTCACCTCCTGACTCCCCAAAGTCTTTCCACTATCTACAAGGCACAAGTCAGGAGTGTGATGGAATACTCTCCACTTGTCTGGATGAGTGCAGCTCCAACAACACTCAAGAAGCTCAACGCCATCCAGGACAAAGCAGCCCGCTTGATTGGCACCCCATCCACCACCGTAAACATTCACTCCCTCCACCATCGGTGTACCGTGGCTGCAGTGTATACCATCTACAAGATGCATTGCAGCAACTCGCCAAGGCTTTTTCAGCAGCACCTCCCAGACCCACAGCCTCTACCACCTAGAAGGACAAGGGCAGCAGGTGCATGGGAACAACACCATCACCTGTAAATTCCCCTCCAAGTTACACACCATCCTGACTTGGAAGTATATCACTGATCCTTCCTCGTCGCTGGGTCAAAGTTCAGGAACTCCCTACCTAACAGCACTATGGGAGTACCTTCACCACACGGACTGCAGCGGTTCAAGAAGGTGGCTCACCACCTCCTTCTCAAGGGCAATTAGGGATGGGCAATAAATGCTGGCTTTGCCAGTGATGCCCACATCCCATAAACGAATAAAAAACTTGACATTAGCAGAGAGCATTATGGGTGAATTCCTTGAGAGTTGCTAAGGTTATTATGGGACAAACTAATTTAAGAATAATGGAAATGTACAACAACTGAGCCCATGTTAGAAAACAGACTAAAGATTCCTTCAAACAGGGGAACTGGAACCATCTGATACAGATAAGGTTAGAACAAGAGAGGCAAAGACAGCAGTTGAGAGGGAGTTAAACACATCTCATTGCTTGCTTGCTAATCTATGAATAAGATGAATTCCTAACGCATGTGGAGTCACAGTGCTGCAAACTGCCATCATTGTATTCCCCGATGAGCCTGCTCCTTGTAAGTATATAGATGACTTGGAGACTCAGTGCGCTGTCAAATATCAATAAACATCTGTTATTTATCACTGACTCATTGGTCTTAGAATTTGTTAAATATGGTTTGTAGCAGTAAGAAGAGAATTGAAAAAGAAAATAATCAGGTGACCTGCTGTCTGGTTACATAGCTCACCTTACCCAGGTAACAAGCCAGCAGGCCACCTACTTTTTACACTCTGTAACAAGGCAGCACATAGGTCCACTTCCCCCTCTCTCCTTAGCACTGATGGAGAGAGCGGTTAAGAGGGAAGTTAAAATTAATATTAAAAGGGGACTAGCTCACTGCAGAAATGAAATTGTGCAACTGAGCATTACAGATCAATAAGGTTGCTGAGTTGATCCACAATTTATATTGATTTAGTTGCTCACAAAAGCGGGTAACAGTGTAGACTACAATTAGATTCAGCATCTCAGGACTAGGGAGGAGAAAATTACAGTTCCCATTGTAGACCACTATCCAGTGACTCTTGCTGAAAATTGTGTGTGTGTGCGGCATGTGTGTCTGAGAGTGTGTGTGTGTGGCATGTGTGTGAATGAGTGTGTGTATGTGTGCCAGTGGGTACATGTACATGCGTGTGTGGATGTGCACATGTGTATAAGTGTGGTGTGCGTATGCATGTGTGTAGATATGTGTATGTAAGTGCACTGGTATGGGGTGCATGTGTGTGTGGCATGCGGGGGTGTGTGTTTGCATATGTGTTTATGGCGGGTGTGTGCATGTGCAGATATGTTTAGGTGAGGCTAGGACTAGGCTCAGCTGCAGTGCGCCCATGGTCAAATAGCCTGCCAACATTCAATGTCATGGATCACATATGAAGAATATCCACTTAACTAAAATACATGTTGGGCCGCCAACATCTATGGAACCAATCTCCAGCATCAGTAACCCCACTTTCTCTGACTACAGTAATAACCCTATAGAAACAAGGTTAAGAAAAGAAAGATTTGCATTTCTATAGCGCCTTTCACAACCTCAGGACGTCCTAAAGCGCTTTACGGCCAATGGAGTACTTTTGAACCGGTGAGAGTGCAGCTGGGATAAAGCAGGGAGAGTGGAGCCGGGATAAAGCGGGAAGATTGGAGGCGGGATAAAGTGGGAAGAGCGGACTCGGGATAAAGTGGGAAGATTGGAGCCGGGATAAAGCGGGGAGAGCAGAGCCGGGATAAAGCGGGGAGAGCGGAGCCGGGATAAAGTGGGAAGAGTGGACTCGGGATAAAGTGAGTATACACATTGCGGTAGTTAATTAATTATAAGTCAGTCTCTCTGGAGACTTCCTGACTCGGTCCGGATAACGCCTCGGTGGTGTAGTAGTTTCTGGTGGTGTAGTAGGTTCTTTTGGCAAGGCTGATTCGGCTTGAATGCCAGTGTCGGGTTCATCGGGTTCCAGTATCACCGGATCGGAGGTAGATATGGGTATCTCTACTTCATCGTTAGGCGTATAGAGTTGTGGTGTAGGTTGTCCCTTTTCGGATGACTCTATGATTTGGTCAGCATGGCGCCTTATTATGCTTTCTCTGATGTCCACGGTATACATCAGTGGTCCTGGTCATGTGCAGACAGTTCCAGGCTGCCATTTCTCGGTACGGTAGTCCCGGGCCAAAACTTGTTGACCTATCTGGAAGGTTCTAGTTGTCCTTTCATTCATGCCTTGAAACTGCCGGTTCTCCACGTCCCTTCTGATGTTGGGCTTGACCAAATCCAGCCGGCATCTTAGGTTTCTATTGAAGAACATCATGGCGGGAGTTTGGTTGGTAACCATATGTGTTGCATTCTTGAATGCGAACAAGAAGTTATCCACCTTGTGCTGAAGTTTTATGTCTTCATTACTCATGGCCTTTATGGCCTTCTTGAAGGTCTGGACAAACCTTTCAGCCAATCCATTGGTGGCGGGATGGTATGGGGCGGACGTGTAATGCTTAACCCCATTGTTTTTTAAGAACTTCCTGAATTCTTCGGACACAAATTGCGGTCCATTATCAGAACCGATCTGTTCCGGCAGCCTATTCCTGGCAAATATGGTCCTTAATACTGTGATGGTTTTTTCCGTGGTGGTGGAGGACATCTTTATTACCTCCGGCCACTTGGAGTGTGCATCAACCGCGATTAAGAACATTGAGTCCATAAATGGACCAGCAAAGTCGATGTGTACCCTTTGCCAGGGAGATGAGGGCCACTCCCATGGATGTAGAGGGGCTTGTGGTGGAGCGTTTTGGACCTTCTGGCATCCTAGGCAGCTCTTGGTCATTTCTTCAATGTCTCCATCGATACCTGGCCACCATACAAACGCCCTGGCTAGGTTCTTCATTTTCACTCCACCCAGATGCCCCTCGTGAAGCTCCTTTAGAACTTTATCCTGGAGTTTGGGTGGAATCACCACTCTGGATCCACACATCAAGGTTCCTCGGCACACTGACAGCTGTTCTCTTCTTTGCGAGAATGCTGGCAACAGTGGTTTGCCATGTGCTGGCCATCCCTTCACTGTTAAATCATAGACCCGTGAGAGAGTCGGGTCATTTCTCGTCTCCCTTTCAATGGCAGAATTTGTTACTGGTAGACATTCCACTATGGTAGAGTGGAACATCTCCACTGGGTCTACTGTAGGTGCCTCTTCTACCGTTGGCAACGGTAGGCGCGATAAACCATCAGCATTCCCATGCTGTTTTGATCCTTTGTATTCTATGTTGCATTGGTGTGCCCCTAGAAAAAGGGACCACCTCTGTAGCCTTTGCGCTGTCATAATGGGAACACCCTTTTTAGGGTTGAATATGGAGATGAGGGGTTGATGGTCAGTCAACAAGGTAAATTTTTGCCCGTGTAGGTAATGGTTGAATTTCTTCACTCCCCATACCAGGCTGAGTGCTTCCCTGTCGATTTGGGCATAGTTACGCTCAGCTGAGTTCAATGAGCGTGACGCAAAAGCTATCGGCCGTTCCGAGCCATCAGGGAATTTATGCAATAATACTGCTCCTATGCTGTAAGGGGATGCATCGCACGCCAGTCTGATTGGCAGTGATGGGTTGTAATGAGCCAAAACTTCTTCGGATGTGATTAAGTCTTTGCATTTATGGAAGGCACATTTACAGTCTTCGTTCCATTTCCAAATTACTCCTGTTTGTAGCAGTTCATTAAGAGGGTGTAGAAGAGTTGATAAGTTCGGTAAAAATTTATGATAGTAATTTATTAATCCCAGGAACGACCTTAATTGTGAAACATTTTCAGGTGCTGGGGCTTTTATGACCGCTTCAATTTTTTCAGGTGACTTATGCAACCCTTCCTTATTTATTATGTGGCCACAATATGATATTTGATTTCGGAAAAATTTGCACTTGGGGCGATTTGCTCGTAGGCCCCGTTCTCTCAGCCTAGTGAGCACCTGCTCCAAATTGGCAAGGTGCTCATTGTCGTTTTCTCCTGTTACAAGGATGTCGTCTAGGTAGCATTGAGTCCCCGGAATCCCTTGGAGGACTTGCTCCTTAGCTCTTTGCCAGATAGCTGGAGCGGATGCTACTCCGAAAACTAGTCGATTGTACTGGTACAGACCTTTGTGTGTATTTATCGTGAGATATTTTTTTAGAGGCCTCTTCAACCTCCATCTGTAGATATGCCTGTACCAAGTCAATTTTGGTGAAATGTTTCCCTCCAGATAGTGAGGCGAAAATATCTTCTATCCTCGGAAGAGGATACTGTACCATGTGAAGGACCGGGTTTACCGTCACCTTGAATTCTCCACAGATGCGAATTTTTCTCTGTTCTTCAGATTTATCATTATTCAATGCTTTCTTCATGACTGGAACAATGGGTGTTGCCCACTCGCTCCAATCTATTTTGGATAATACGCCTGCATTTTCCAAACTCTCCAGCTCTGCCTCGACTGCTGGACGAATTGTGTATGGCACTGGTCTTGGTTTAAAAAACTTGGGAATTGCTGCATCTTCCAATTTTATTGAGGCGGTGATGCCTTTCAAGGTTCCTAGTTTTTCTTGAAACACTTCTTTGGCATTGGCCAAGATGTCTTCTAATCGTTCAGGTATGATGTCATCATCGTTTTTTCTCTTACTGGTCACCGTCAGTGCCTGAATGGAGTGCCAGTCTAAACGTATTTTCCTGATCCATTCACGTCCTAACAGCGGTGGGCCACCATCTTGTAGAATGTATAAATACAACTTTTGTATTTCCTTGCCGTTGTATACAACAGGCACCTTTATTTTTCCTTTGGGGTATACTTTCTGCCCTGTATATGTTTTTAAGATAATGGATGTGTCTTTTAAAGGTATATGCGGAAATAGCCTCTCGTAATCCCGTCGATTTATTACGGTCAGAGCTGATCCTGTATCTAGCTCCATTTTAACTGGGGACCCTGCTATCGTGAGGGTAACCCAAATGGTCTGGTAATCATCTTTGGCAAGTACATTATGTAATTTGAGACAGCTTAGTCTCTTGTTTTCGGAGTCGCTATCGCTCTTCTGGTCTTCGGAGCTACTGTCCGTCATCATTTGTACCTTTCTGTACATTTCTTTATTGATTCTTTTTTTCCTGTCTGTGGATTTATTTTGTCCAGATCGGCATACCCGTGCAATGTGTCCAATCTTTCCGCATTGCCTGCATGCTTTGTCCTTGAACCAGCAGTCCCTCTGGTTATGGGTGGATCTGCCGCAGCGATAACATCTTCCGAACTCCTGTGTCATTTCATGGGTGCCGAAGTCCTGTGTCTTCTGTTGTATCTCTGCAGCTCCTCTTGCTGCTGCTTCATATGATACAGCCATACTGAAAGCCTTGTCCAGTGTTAAATCTTTTTCAGAAAGCAGCCTTTTTTGTGTTCCTTCACTTAAGAGACCGCAGACGAATTTGTCTCGAAGATAATCTGCTAGTCCTGCCCCGAATTGGCAGTGTTTTGATAGCTTTCTTAATTCGGTGAGGTAATCAGCGTTACATTCATTCTTGTGTTGATTTCTCTTGAAGAATTTGAATCATTCCGCTATCAGCAGCAGTGTTGGGTTTAAGTGCTCCTGCAGGGTATCAACAATTTCTTTAAAATCCTTGTCCTTTGGTTTGGCTGGAGTGATTAAATTTCGTAACAGCCCGTATGCCTTTGCGCCCATTAAATTCAGCAGTACTGAAGCTTTTTTTTCAACTTCTATTCCATTTGCAGTGCAATATACCTCTACTCTTTCCACATATGTGGTCCAATCCTCTATTTCGCTATCAAAAGCATCAATATTGCCAGACTTAGGCACCTTAGAAAAGATATGGTGCTTTTCTTTCTTTTCTGCAGAATAGATATGGCACTTCCCATGCTTTCCCGCTGCTGCTGCCAATGACAACGCTGTTTCCCGCGGTTTCCGTTCTTTTTTTATTTATTTATTTACAGTTGGAGACTCGTTCCCGCCGGACTTTCTCTCTAGGTCTGAACGCCGACCTGCTTGCAGTGCCGGCTGTCTCCTGAGTGCTCCCTCCCCGTTTGTTATTGCTTGCCTCCAATTTTGCTGCTTGTCCCAGCTGTAGAGCCAGCCGCTGGAGCCCCAGCCTGACGCCCAGGAAGGATTAGCGCAGTACCTGCCACCAGCTTGGCCAGCTGGTGAAACCACAGCTTCTTTCACTTCCTTGAGTCTTCTGGACGCCCGAGGAATCGATGTCCTTGAGGTGCTGCCGAATTGCAGGTAAGTCCGTTTCCACTTCGTCGCCACTGCAGTGTCCGTGTGTTGATAGAGACACTGAAGACAGGAGTTGGTTCATAGGTGTTTACTAAGCAAAGTCTGGAGGGGTACTAATGGATATAACACAATATACAGGCTTATATATCCCGAGTGGCCATTACCGGCATTACAGCACACATGGGGCTCTTAAAGGCACATACACTACAGTAATCACCTTATAGAAACAGGAGTAAGAGTCTCTGACTGCAGTAAAAACCCTATAGAAACAGGAGTAAGAGTCTCTCACTGCAAGTAATAACCCTATAGAAACAGGAGTAAGAGTCCCTGACTGCAGTAATAACCCTATAGAAACAGGGACTAAGAGTCTCTGACTGCAGTAATAACCTTATAGAAAGAGGGAGTAAGAGTCTCTGGCTGCAGTAATACCCCTATAGAAACAGGAGTAAGAGTCTCTGACTGCAGTGATAATCCTATAGGAACAGGGACTAAGAGTCTCTTACTGCAGTAATACCCGATAGAAACAGGAGTAACAGTCTCTGACTGCAGTAATAACCCTACAGAAACAGGTGTAACAATCTCTGACTGCAGTAATAACCCTATAGCAACAGGAGTAGCAATCTCTCACTGCAGTAATTCCCGATAGAAACAGGAATAAGAGTCTCTAACTGCAGTAATAACCTTATAGAAACAGGAGTAACAATCTCTCACTGCAGTAATACCCAATAGAAACAGGAGTAAGAGTCTCTGATTGCAGTAATAACCCTATAGAAAAAGGTACTAAGAGTCTCTGACTGCAGTAATAACCCTACAGAAACAGGGACTAAGAGTCTCTGACTGCAGTAATAACCTTACAGAAACAGGAGTAAGAGTCTCTGACTGCAGTAAAAACCCTATAGAAACAGGAGTAAGAGTCTCTCACTGTAGTAATAACACTATAAAAACAGGAGTAAGAGTCCCTGACAGCAGTAATAACCCTATAGAAACAGGGAGTAACAGTCTCTGACTGTAGTAAAAACCCTATCTAAACAGGAGTAAGAGTCTCTGACTGCAGTAATAACCCTATAGAAACAGAGAGTAAGAGTCTCTGACTGCAGTAATACCCGATAGAAACAGGAGTAAGAGTCTCTGACTGCAGTAATAACCCTATAGAAACAGGAGAAAGAGTCCCTGACTGCAGTAATAACCATATAGAAACAGGGAGTAAGAGTCTCTGACTGCAGTAATAAACTTATAGAAACGGAGAGTAAGAGTCTCAGACTGCAATAATAACTCTATAGAAGCAGGAGTAGCAATCTCTCACTGCAGTAATAACCCTATAGAAACAGGGAGTAAGAGTCTCTGACTGCAGTAATAACCCTATAGAAACAGGGTGTAAGAGTCTCTGCCTGCAGTAATAACCCTATAGAAACAGGGACTAAGAGTCTCTGACTGCAGTAATAACCGATAGAAACAAGAGTAAGAATCTCTGACTGCAGCAATAACCCTATAGAAACAGGAGTAAGAGTCCCTGACTGCAGTAATAACCCTACAGAAACAGGGACTAAGAGTCTCTG
Source organism: Somniosus microcephalus (assembly GCF_052327205.1). Taxonomy (NCBI): domain Eukaryota; kingdom Metazoa; phylum Chordata; class Chondrichthyes; order Squaliformes; family Somniosidae; genus Somniosus; species Somniosus microcephalus. Next base: position 170,157,177 of record NC_140989.1, on the reverse strand, counting down.
ACTGCAGTAAAAACCCTATAGAAACAGGAGTAAGATCTCTGACTGCAGTAAAAACCCTATAGAAACAGGAGTAAGACTCTCTCACTGCAGTAATAACACTATAAAAACAGGAGTAAGAGTCCCTGACAGCAGTAATAACCCTATAGAAACAGGGAGTAACAGTCTCTGACTGTAGTAAAAATCCTATCTAAACAGGAGTAAGTGTCTCTGACTGCAGTAATAACCCTATAGAAACAGAGAGTAAGAGTCTCTGACTGCAGTAATACCCAATAGAAACAGGAGTAAGAGTCTCTGACTGCAGTAATAACGCTATAGAAACAGGAGAAAGAGTCCCTGACTGCAGTAATAACCATATAGAAACGGAGAGTAAGAGTCTCAGACTGCAATAATAACTCTATAGAAGCAGGAGTAGCAATCTCTCACTGCAGTAATAACCCTATAGAAACAGGGAGTAAGAGTCTCTGACTGCAGTAATAAACCTATAGAAACAGGGTGTAAGAGTCTCTGCCTGCAGTAATAACCCTATAGAAACAGGGACGAAGAGTCTCTGACTGCAGTAATAACCGATAGAAACAAGAGTAAGAGTCTCTGACTGCTGTAATAACCCTATAGAAACAGGGAGTAAGAATCTCTGACTGCAGTAATCACCCTAAAGAAACAGTAGTAAGAGTCCCTGACTGCAGTAATAACCCTATAGAAACAGGTGTAAGAGTCTCTGACTGCAGTAATAACCCTATAGAAACAGCAGTAACAATCTCTGACTGCAGTAATAACCCTATAGAAACAAGTGTAGCAATCTCTCACTGCAGTAATACCCAATAGAAACAGGAGTAAGTGTCTCTGACTGCAGAAATAACCCTATAGAAACAGGAGTAACAATCTCTCACTGCAGTAACAACCCTATAAAAACAGGAGTAAGAGCCTCTGACTGCAGTAATCACCCTATAGAAACAGGAGTAAGAGTCTCTGACTGCAGTAATAAACTTATAGAAACAGGGTGTAAGAGTCTCTGACTGCAGTAATAACACTATAGAAACAGGGACTAAGAGTCTCTGACTGCAGTAATAACCGATAAAAAGAGTAAGAATCTCTGACTGCAGTAATCACCCTATAGAAACAGTAGTAAGAGTCTCTGACTGCAGTAATAACCCTATAGAAACAGGAGTAAGAATCTCTGACTCCAGTAATAACCCTATAGAAACAGGAGTAAGAGAATCTGACTGCAGTAACAACCCTATAAAAACAGGAGTAAGAGTCTCTGACTGCAGTACTCACCCGATAGAAACAGGAGTAAGAGTCTCTGACTGCAGTCATAACCCTATAGAAACAGGAGTAAGAGTCTCTGACTGCAGTAATAACCCTATAGAAACAGGAGTAGCAATCTCTCACTGCATTAATACCCGATAGAAACAGGAGTAAGAGCCTCTGACTGCAGGAATAACCCTATAGAAATAGGAGTAACTATCTCTCACTGCAGTAATACCTGATAGAAACAGGAGTAAGAGACACAGACTGCAGTACTAACGCTATAGAAACAGGGAGTAAGAGTCACTCACTGCAGTAATACCCGATAGAAACAGGAGTAAGAGTCTCTGAAAGCAGTAATAACCCTATAGAAACAGGGAGTAAGAATCTCTGACTGCAGTAATCACCCTATAGAAACAGTAGTAAGAGTCTCTAACTGCAGTAATAACCCTATAGAAACAGGAGTAAGAGTCTCTGACTGCAGTAATCACCCTATAGAAACAGGAGTAAGAGTCTCTGACTGCAGTCATAACCCTATAGAAACAGTAGTAGCAATCTCTCACTGCAGTAATACCTGATAGAAACAGGAGTAAGAGTCTCTGACTGCAGGAATAACCCTATAGAAATAGGAGTAACTATCTCTCACTGCAGTAATACCTGATAGAAACAGGAGTAAGAGTCTCAGACTGCAGTAATAACCCTATAGAAACAGGAGTAAGAGACTCTGACTACAGTAATAACCCTATAGAAACAGGAGTAACAGACTGCAGTAATACCTAATACCCGGGGGGCATGGTGGCATAGTGGTTAGCACTATAGCCTCACAGCACCAGGGACCCGGGTTCAAATCTGGCCTCGGGCGACTGTCTGTGTGGAGTTTGCACATTCTCCCTGTGTCTGCGTGGGTTTCCTCCGGGTGCTCCGGTTTCCTCCCACAGTCCAAAGATGTGCAGGTTAGGTTGATTTGGCTATGATAAATTGACCCTTAGTGTTAGGGGATTAAATACGTGGGGTTACGGGGATAGGGTGGGATATGTGTTGGTGCAGGCTCGATGGGCCGAAATGGCCTCTATCTGCATTGTAGATTCTGTGATTCTGTGATTCTGTGAAACAGGAGTAAGAGTCTCTGACTGCAGTAATAACCCCAGAGAAACAGGAGTAACAATCTTTGACTGCAGTAATAACCAACAGAAACAGGATTAAGAATCTCTGACTGCAGTAATAAACCTATAGAAACAGGAGTAAGAGTCTCTGACTGCAGTAATAGCCCTGTACAAACAGAGAGTAAGAGTCTCTGACTGCAGTAAAAACTCTATAGAAACAGGCACTAAGAGTCTCTGACTGCAGCAATAAACCTACAGAAACAGGGACGAAGAGTCTCTGACTGCAGTAATAACCCTACAGAAACAGGGACTAAGTGTCTCTGACTGCAGTAATAACCTTATAGAAACAGGAGTAAGAGTCTCTGACTGCAGTAAAAACCCTATAGAAACAGGAGTAAGAGTCTCTGACTGCAGTCATAACCCTATAGAAACAGTAGTAGCAATCTCTCACTGCAGTAATACCTGATAGAAACAGGAGTAAGAGTCTCTGACTGCAGGAATAACCCTATAGAAATAGGAGTAACTATCTCTCACTGCAGTAATACCTGATAGAAACAGGAGTAAGAGTCTCAGACTGCAGTAATAACCCTATAGAAACAGGAGTAAGAGACTCTGACTACAGTAATAACCCTATAGAAACAGGAGTAACAGACTGCAGTAATACCTAATACCCGGGGGGCATGGTGGCATAGTGGTTAGCACTATAGCCTCACAGCACCAGGGACCCGGGTTCAAATCTGGCCTCGGGCGACTGTCTGTGTGGAGTTTGCACATTCTCCCTGTGTCTGCGTGGGTTTCCTCCGGGTGCTCCGGTTTCCTCCCACAGTCCAAAGATGTGCAGGTTAGGTTGATTTGGCTATGATAAATTGACCCTTAGTGTTAGGGGATTAAATACGTGGGGTTACGGGGATAGGGTGGGATATGTGTTGGTGCAGGCTCGATGGGCCGAAATGGCCTCTATCTGCATTGTAGATTCTGTGATTCTGTGATTCTGTGAAACAGGAGTAAGAGTCTCTGACTGCAGTAATAACCCCAGAGAAACAGGAGTAACAATCTTTGACTGCAGTAATAACCAACAGAAACAGGATTAAGAATCTCTGACTGCAGTAATAAACCTATAGAAACAGGAGTAAGAGTCTCTGACTGCAGTAATAGCCCTGTACAAACAGAGAGTAAGAGTCTCTGACTGCAGTAAAAACTCTATAGAAACAGGCACTAAGAGTCTCTGACTGCAGCAATAAACCTACAGAAACAGGGACGAAGAGTCTCTGACTGCAGTAATAACCCTACAGAAACAGGGACTAAGTGTCTCTGACTGCAGTAATAACCTTATAGAAACAGGAGTAAGAGTCTCTGACTGCAGTAAAAACCCTATAGAAACAGGAGTAAGAGCCTCTCACTGCAGTAATAACCCTATAGGAACAGAGCGTAAGAGTCTCTGACTGCAGTAATAACCCTATAGAAACAAGGAGTAAGAGTCTCTGCCTGCAGTAATAAACCTATAGAAACAGGGCGTAAGAGTCTCTGACTGCAGTAATAACCCTTTAGAAACAGGGACTAACAGTCTCTGACTGCAGTAATAACTGACAGAAACAAGAGTAAGAGTCTCTGACTGCAGTAATAACCCTATAGAAACAGGAGTGACAAACTCTGACTGCAGAAATAATCCTATAGAGACAGCAGTAGCAATCTCTCACTGCAGTAATACCCGATAGAAACACGAGTAAGAGTCTCTGACTGCAGCAATAACCCTATAGAAACAGGAGTAAGAGTCTCTGACTGCAGTTATAGCCCTATACAAACAGGGAGTAAGAGTCTCTGACTGCAGTAATAACCCTATAGAAACAGGAGTGACAATCTCTGACTGCAGAAATAATCCTATAGAGACAGCAGTAGCAATCTCTCACTGCAGTAATACCCGATAGAAACACGAGTAAGAGTCTCTGACTGCAGCAATAACCCTATAGAAACAGGAGTAAGAGTCTCTGACTGCAGTTATAGCCCTATACAAACAGCGAGTAAGAGTCTCTGACTGCAGTAATAAACCTATAGAAACAGGAACTACGAGTCTCTGACTGCAGTAATAACCCTATAGAAACAGGAGTAAGAGTCTCTGAAAGCAGTAATAACCCTATAGAAACAGGGAGTAAGAATCTCTGACTGCAGTAATCACCCTATAGAAACAGTAGTAAGAGTCTCTAACTGCAGTAATAATCCTATAGAAACAGGAGTATCAATCTCTGACTGCAGTAATAACCCTATAGAAACAGGAGTAGCAATCTTTCACTGCAGTAATACCCGATAGAAGCAGGAGTAAGTGTCTCTGACCGCAGGAATAACCCTATAGAAACAGGAGTAAGAGTCTCTGACTGCAGTCATAACCCTATAGAAACAGGAGTAAGAGTCTCTGACTGCAGTAATAACCCTAAAGAAATAGGAGTAACTATCTCTCACGGCAGTAATGCCTGATAGAAACAGGAGTAAGAGACTCAGACTGCAGTAATAAACCTATAGAAAAAGCAGTAAGAGTCTCTGACTGCAGTAATAACCCTATAGAAACAGGGACTACAAGTCTCTGACTGCATTAATAAACCTATAGAAACAGGACTAAGAGTATCTGAAAGCTGTATTAACCCTATAGAAAGAGGGAGTAAGAGTCTCTGACTGCAGTAATCACCCTATAGAAACAGTAGCAAGAAACTCTGACTGCAGTAATAGCCCTATAGAAACAGGAGTAAGAGTCTCTGACTACAGTAATAACCCTATAGAAACAGGAGTAACAATCTCTAACTGCAGTAATAACCCTATAGAAACAGGAGTAAGATTCTCTGACTGCAGTAATAAGCTATAGAAACAGGAGTAACAATCCTTGGCCTCAGTAATAACCCTATAGAAGCGGGAGTAACTATCTCTCACTGCAGTAATAACCCTATAGAAACAGGAGTAAGAGTCTCTGAAAGCGGTAATAACCCTATAGAAACAGGGAGTAAGAGTCTCTGACTGCAGTAATCACCCTATAAGAACAGTAGTAAGAGTCTCTGACTGCAGTAATAACCCAATAGAATCAGGAGTAAGAGACTCTGCAGTAATAACCCTAAAGAAACAGGAGTACGAGTCTCTGACTGCAGTAATCACCCTATAGAAACAGGAGTAAGAGTCTCTGACTGCAGTCATAACCCTATAGAAACACGAGTAGCAATCTCTCACTGCAGTAATACCCGATAGAAACAGGAGTAAGAGTCTCTGACTGCAGGAATAACCCTATAGAAATAGGAGTAACTATCTCTCGCTGCAGTAATACCTGATAGAGACAGGAGTAAGAGTCTCAGACTGCAGTAATAACCCTATAGAAACAGGAGTAAGAGTCTCTGACTGCAGTAATAAATCTATTGAAACAGGAGTAGCAATCTTTGACTGCAGTAATAACCAATAGAAACAGGAGTAAGAATCTCTGACTGCAGTAATAAACCTATAGAAACAGGAGTAAGAGTCTCTGACTGCAGTAATAGCCCTATACAAACAGAGAGTAAGAGTCTCTGACTGCAGTAAAAACCCTACAGAAACAGGGACTAAGTGTCTCTGACTGCAGTAAAACCCTACAGAAACAGGGACTAAGTGTCTCTGACTGCAGTAATAACATTATAGAAACAGGAGTAAGAGTCTCTGACTGCAGTAAAAACCCTATAGAACAGAGAGTAAGAGTCTCTGACTGCAGTAATAAACCTACACAAACAGGGACTAAGAGTCTCTGACTGCAGTAATAACCCTACAGAAACAGGGACTAAGTGTCTCTGACTGCAGTAATAACCTTATAGAAACAGGAGTAAGAGTCTCTGACTGCAGTAAAAACCCTATAGAACAGGAGTAAGAGACTCTCACTGCAGTAATAACCCTATAGAAACAGAAGTAAGAGTCCCTGACAGCAATAATAACCCTATAGAAACAGGGACTAAGGGTCTCTGACTGCAGTAATCAACTTATAGAAACAGGGAGTAAGAGTCTCTGACTGCAGTCAAAACCCTATCGAAACAGGAGGAAGAGCCTCTGACTGCAGTAATAACCCTATAGGAGTGGGTGTAAGAGTCTCTGACTGCAGTAATACCTGATAGAAACAGGAATAAGAATCTCTGACTGCAGTAATAACCCTATAGAAACAGGAGTTAGAGTCTCTGACTGCAGTAATAACCATATAGAAACAGGGAGTAAGAGTCTCTGCCTGCAGTAATAAACCTATAGAAACAGGGCGTAAGAGTCTCTGACTGCAGTAATAACCCTTTAGAAACAGGGACTAACAGTCTCTGACTGCAGTAATAACTGATAGAAACAAGAGTAAGAGTCTCTGACTGCAGTAATAACCCTATAGAAACAGGAGTAAGAGTCTCTGACTGCAGTAATAACCCTATAGAAACAGGAGTAACAATCTCTGTCTGCAGAAATAATCCTATCGAGACAGCAGTAGCAATCTCTCACTGCAGTAATACCCGATAGAAACACGAGTAAGTGTCTCTGACTGCAGTAATAACTCTGTAGAAAAAGGAGAAACAATCTCTCACTGCAGTAATAACCAATAGAAACAAGAGTAAGAGTCTCTGACTGCAGTAATAGCCCTATAGAAACAGGGAGTAAGAGTCTCTGACTGCAGTAATAACTCTATAGAAACAGGAGTAAGAGTCACTGACTGCAGTAACAACCCTATAGAAACAGGAGTAACAATCTCTGACTGCAGTAATAACCCTATAGAAACAGGAGTAGCAATCTCTCACTGCAGTAATACCCGATAGAATCAGGAGTAAGAGACTCTGACTGCAGTAATCACCCTATAGAAACAGGAGTAAGAGTCTCTGACTGCAGTAATCACCCTATAGAAACAGGAGTAAGAGTCTCTGACTGCAGTCATAACCCTATAGAAACAGGAGTAAGAGTCTCTGACTGCAGTAATAACCCTATAGAAACGGTAGTAGCAATCTCTCACTGCAGTAATACCCGATAGAAATAGGAGTAAGAGTCTCTAACTGCAGCAATAACCATATAGAAATAGGAGTAACTATCTCTCACTGCAGTAATACCTGATAGAAACAGGAGTAAGAGTCTCAGACTGCAGTAATAACCCTATAGTAACAGGAGTAAGAGTCTCTGACTGCAGTAAATCCCTATACAAACAGGAGTAACAATCTTTGACTGCAGTAATAACCAACAGAATCAGGAGTAAGAATCTCTGACTGCAGTAATAAACCTATAGAAACAGGCACTAAGAGTCTCTGACTGCAGTAATAAACCTACAGAAACAGGGACTAAGAGTCTCTGACTGCAGTAATAACCCTACAGAAACAGGGACTAAGTGTCTCTGACTGCAGTAATAACCCTATAGAAACAGGAGTAAGAGGCTCTCACTGCAGTAATAACCCTATAGAAACAGGAGTACGGTCCCTGACAGCAGTAATAACCCTATAGAAACAGGGACTAAGGGTCTCTGACTGCAGTAATAAATTTATAGAAACAGGGAGTAAGAGTCTCTGACTGCAGTAATAGCCCTATACAAACGGGGAGTAAGAGTCTCTGACTGCAGTAAAAACCCTATCGATACAGGAGGAAGAGCCTTTGACTGCAGTAATAACCCTATAGGAACAGGGTGTAAGAATCTCTGACTGCAGTAATAACCCTATAGAAACAGGAGTTAGAGTCTCTGACTGCAGTAATAACAATATAGAAACAGGGAGTAAGAGTCTCTGCCTGCAGTAATAAACCTATAGAAACAGGGCGTAAGAGTCTCTGACTGCAGTAATAACCCTTTAGAAACAGGGACTAACTGTCTCTGACTGCAGTAATAACTGATAGAAACAAGAGTAAGTGTCTCTGACTGCAGTAATAACCCAATAGAAACAGGAGTAAGAGTATCTGACTGCAGTAATAACCCTATAGAAACAGGAGTGACAATCTCTGACTGCAGAAATAATCCTATAGAGACAGCAGTAGCAATCTCTCACTGCAGTAATACCCAATAGAAACACGAGTAAGAGTCTCTGACTGCAGCAATAACCCTATAGAAACAGGAGTAAGAGTCTCTGACTGCAGTTATAGCCCTATACAAACAGGGAGTAAGAGTCTCTGACTGCAGTAATAAACCTATAGAAACAGGAACTACGAGTCTCTGACTGCAGTAATAACCCTACAGAAACAGGAGTAAGAGTCTCTGAAAGCAGTAATAACCCTATAGAAACAATAGGAAGAATCTCTGACTGCTGTAATAACCCTACAGAAACAGGGAGTAAGAATCTCTGACTGCAGTAATCACCCTATAGAAACAATAGGAAGAATCTCTGACTGCTGTAATAACCCTATAGAAACAGGAGTATCAATCTCTGACTGCAGTAATAACCCTATAGAAACAGGAGTAGCAATCTTTCACTGCAGTAATACCCGATGGAAGCAGGAGTAAGTGTCTCTGACTGCAGTAATAACCCTATAGAAACAGGAGTAAGAGTCTCTGACTGCAGTCATAACCCTATAGAAACAGGAGTAAGAGTCTCTGACTGCAGTAATAACCTTTTAGAAACAGGAGTAGCAATCTCTCACTGCAGTAATACCCGATAGAAACAGGAGTAAGAGTCTCTGACTGCAGGAATAACCCTAAAGAAATAGGAGTAACTATCTCTCACGGCAGTAATGCCTGATAGAAACAGGAGTAAGAGTCTCAGACTGCAGTAATAAACCTATAGAAACAGGAGTAAGAGTCTCTGACTGCAGTAATAACCCTATAGAAACAGGAGTGACAATCTTTGACTACAGTAATAACCCTACAGAAACAGGAGTACCAATCTCTCACTGCAGTAATACCCAATAGAAACAGGAGTAAGAATCTCTGACTGCAGTAATATCCCTATAGAAACAGGAGTAACAACCTTTGACTGCAGTAATAACCAATAGAAACAGGAGTAAGAATCTGTGACTGCAGTTATAAACCTATAGAAACAGGAGTAAGAGTCTCTGACTGCAGTAATAGCCCTATACAAACAGGGAGTAAGAGTCTGTGACTGCAGTAAAACCTCTATAGAAATAGGTACTAAGAGTCTCTGACTGTAGTAATAAACCTACAGAAACAGGGACTAAGAGTCTCTGACTGCAGTAATAAACCTACAGAAACAGGGACTGCGAGTCTCTGACTGCAATAATAACCCTATAGAAACAGGAGTAAGAGTCTCTGACTGCAGTAATAACCCTATAGAAACAGGAGTGACAATCTCTGACTGCAGAAATAATCCTATAGAGACAGCAGTAGCAATCTCTCACTGCAGTAATACCCAATAGAAACACGAGTAAGAGTCTCTGACTGCAGCAATAACCCTATAGAAACAGGAGTAAGAGTCTCTGACTGCAGTTATAGCCCTATACATACAGGGAGTAAGAGTCTCTGACTGCAGTAATAAACCTAGAGAAACAGGAACTACGAGTCTCTGACTGCAGTAATAACCCAATAGAAACAGGAGTAAGAGTCTCTAACTGCAGTAATAACCCTATAGAAACAGAAGTAAGAATCTCTGACTGCAGTAATAATCCTATAGAAACAGGAGTATCAAATTCTGACTGCAGTAATAACCCTATAGAAACAGGAGTAGCAATCTTTCACTGCAGTAATACCCGATAGAAGCAGGAGTAAGTGTCTCTGACTGCAGGAATAACCCTATAGAAACAGGAGTAAGAGTCTCTGACTGCAGTCATAACCCTATAGAAACAGGAGTAAGAATCTCTGACTGCAGTAATAACCTTTTAGAAACAGGAGTAGCAATCTCTCACTGCAGTAATACCCGATAGAAACAGGAGTAAGAGTCTCTGAATGCAGGAATAACCCTAAAGAAATAGGAGTAACTATCTCTCACGGCAGTAATGCCTGATAGAAACAGGAGTAAGAGTCTCAGACTGCAGTAATAAACCTATAGAAACAGCAGTAAGAGTCTCTGACTGCAGTAATAACCCGAGAGAAACAGGGACTACAAGTCTCTGACTGCATTAATAAACCTATAGAAACAGGAGTAAGAGGATCTGAAAGCTGTATTAACCCTATAGAAAGAGGGAGTAAGAGTCTCTGACTGCAGTAATCACCCTATAGAAACAGTAGTAAGAAACTCTGACTGCAGTAATAACCCTATAGAAACAGGAGTAAGAGTCTCTGACTACAGTAATAACCCTATAGAAACAGGAGTAACAATCTCTGACTGCAGTAATAACCCTATAGAAACAGGAGTAAGATTCTCTGACTGCAGTAATAAGCTATAGAAACAGGAGTAACAATCCTTGGCCTCAGTAATAATCCTATAGAAGCGGGAGTAGCAATCGCTCACTGCAGTAATACCCGATAGAAACAGGAGTAAGAGTCTCTGACTGCAGGAATAACCCTATAGAAACAGGAGTAAGAGTCTCTGAAAGCGGTAATAACCCTATAGAAACAGGGAGTAAGAGTCTCTGACTGCAGTAATCACCCTATAAGAACAGTAGTAAGAGTCTCTGACTGCAGTAATAACCCAATAGAATCAGGAGTAAGAGACTCTGCAGTAATAACTCTATAGAAACAGGAGTACGAGTCTCTGACTGCAGTAATCACCCTATAGAAATAGGAGTAAGAGTCTCTGACTGCAGTCATAATCCTATAGAAACAGGAGTAGCAATCTCTCACTGCAGTAATACCGATAGAAACAGGAGTAAGAGTCTCTGACTGCAGGAATAACACTATAGAAATAGGAGTAACTATCTCTCACTGCAGTAATACCTGATAGAAACAGGAGTAAGTGTCTCAGACTGCAGAAATAACCCTATAGAAACAGGAGTAACAATCTCTCAGTGCAGTAACACCCGATAGAAACAGGAGTAACAATCTCTCACTTCAGTAATAACCCTATAGAAACAGCAGTAAGTGTCTCTGACTGCAGTAATAACCCTATAGAAACAGGAGTAATAGTCTCTGACTGCAGTAATAACCCTATACAAACAGGAGAAAGAGTATCTGACTGCAGTAATAACCCTATAGATACAGGAGTAACAATCTCTGACTGCAGTAATAACCCTATTGAAAAAGGAGAAGCAATCTCTCACTGCAGTAATACCTGATAGAATCAGGGAGTAAGAGTCTCTGACTGCCGTAGTAACCCTATAGAAATAGGACTAACTATCTCTCACTGCAGTAATACCTGATAGAAACAGGAGTAAGAGTCTCAGACTGCAGTAATAACCCTATAGAAACAGGAGTAAGAGTCAATGACTGCAGTAATAAACCTATAGAAACAGGAGTAACAATCTTTGACTGCAGTATTAACCAATATAAACAGGAGTAAGAGTCTCTGACTGCAGTAATACCCAATAGAAACAGGAGTAAGAGTCCCTGACTGCAGTAATAGCCATATATAAACAGGGAGTAAGAGTCTCTGACTGCAGTAAAAACTCTATAGAAACAGGTACGAAGAGTCTCTGAGTGCAGTAATAAACTTATAGAAACAGGGAGTAATAGTCTCTGACTGCAGTAATAGCCCCATACAAACAGGGAGTAAGAGTCTCTGACTGCAGTAAAAACCCTATAGAAACAGGAGTAAGAATCTCTCACTGCAGTAACAAACCTATAGAAACAGGAGTAAGAGTCTCTGACTGCAGGAATAAACCTACAGAAATAGGAGTATCTATCTCTCACTGCAGTAATACCTGATAGAAACAGGAGTAAGAGTCTCAGACTGCAGTAGTAAACCTATAGAAACAGGAGTAAGAGTCTCTGACTGCAGTAATAAACCTATAGAAACAGGATTAAGAGACTGACTGCAGTAATCAACCTATAGAAACAGGAGTAACAATCTCTGACTGCAGTGATAACCCTATAGAAACAGGAGTAGCAATCTCGCACTGCACTAATACCCAATAGAAACAGGAGTGAGAGTCTCTGACTGCAGTAATAACCCTATAGAAACAGGAGTAAGAGTCTCTGACTGCAGTAAAAACCCTATCGAAACAGGAGTAAGAGTCTCTGACTGTAGTAATAACCCTATAGAAACAGGAGTAAGAATCTCTGACTGCAGTAATAACCCTATAGAAACAGGAGTATCACTCCCTGACTGCAGTAATAACAATATAGAAACAGGAGTAACAACCGCTCACTGCAGTAATACCCAATAGAAACAGGAGTAAGAGTCTCTGACTGCAGTAATAACCCTATAGAAACAGGAGGAACAATCTCTCAGTGCAGTAACACTCAATAGAAACAGGAGTAACAATCTCTCACTGCAGTAATAAACCTATAGAAACAGCAGTAAGTGTCTCTAAGTGCAGTAATAAACCTATCGAAACAGGAGTAAGAGTCTCTGATTGCAGTAATAACCCTATAGAAACAGGTGTAACAATCCCTCAATGCAGTAATACCCGATAGAAACAGGAGTAACAATCTCTCACTGCAGTAATAACCCTATAGAAACAGGAGTAAGAGTCTCTGACTGTAGTAAAAACACTATAGAAACAGGAGTAAGAGTCTCTGACTGCAGTAATAACCTTATAGAAACAGGGAGTAAGAGTCTCTGACTGCAGTAATAATCATATAGAAACAGGAGTAAGAGTCTCTGACTGCTGTAATAACCCTATAGAAACAGGAGTAACAAACTTTCAATGCAGTAATACCCGATAGAAACAGGAGTAAGATTCTCTGACTGCAGTAATAAACCAAGAGAAACAAGAGTAAGTGTCGCTGACTGCAGTAATAACCCTATAGAAACAGGGACTAAGAGACTCTGACTGCAGTAATAAGCTTATAGAGACAGGGCGTAAGTGTCTCTGACTGCAGTAATAGCCCTATACAAACAGGGAGTAAGAGTCTCTGACTGCAGTAAAAATTCTATAGAAACAGGAGTAAGAGTCTCTGACTGCAGTAATAACCCTATAGAAACAGGAGTAAGAGTGTCTGACTGCAGTAATAACCCTATAGAAACAGGAGTAAGAGTCTCTGACTGTAGTAATAACCCTATAGATACAGGGAGTAAGAGTCTCTGACTGCAGTAATACCATTAGAAACAGGAGTAAGTGTCTCTGACTGCAGTAATAACCCTATAGAAACAGGGAGTAAGAGTCTCTCACTGCAGTAATACCAATAGAAACAGGAGTAAGTGTCTCTGACTGCAGTAATAATCCTATAGAAACAGGAGTAAGAGTCTCTGACTGCAGTAATAACAATATAGAATCAGGAGTAACAATCTCTCAATGCAGTAATACCCGACAGAAACAGGAGTAAGAATATCTGACTGCAGTAATAACCCTATAGAAACAGGAGTAAGAGTCGCTGACTGCAGTAATAACCCTATAGAAACAGGGACGATTCTCTGACTGCAGTAATAACCCTATAGAAACAGGAGTAAGAGTCTCTGACTGCAGCAATAACCCTATAGAAACAGGAGTAGCAAACTATCACTGCAGTAATACCCGATAGAAACAAGGAGTAAGAGTCTCTGACTGCAGTAATTACCCTAAAGAAACAGGGAGAAGGAATCTCTGACTGCAGTAATAACCCTATGGAAACAGGAGTAACAATCTCTCAATGCAGTAATACCCAATAGAAACAGGAGTAACAATCACGCACTGCAGTAATACCTGATAGAAACAGGAGTAAGAGTCTCAGACTGCAGTAATAACCCTATAGATAAAGGAGTAAGAGTCTCTGACTGCAGTAATAACCCTATAGAAACAGGGACTAAGAGTCTCTCACTGCAGTAATACCTGATAGAAACAGGAGTAACAATCTCTCACTGCAGTAATACCCAATAGAAACAGGAGTAAGATTCTCTGATTGCAGTCATTACCCTATAGAAACAGGAGAAAGTGTCTCTGACTGCAGTAATAGCCCTATAGAAACAGGGAGAAAGAGACACTGATTGTAGTAATAGCCCTATACAAACAGGGAGCAAGAGTCTCTGACTGCAATAAAAACCCTATAGAAACAGGAGTAAGAGTCTCTGACTGTAGTAATAACGCTATAGAAACAGGAGTAAGAATCTCTGACTGCAGTAATAACCCTATAGAAACAGGAGTATCACTCCCTGACTGCAGTAATAACACTATAGAAACAGGAGTAGCAATCTCTCACTGCAGTAATACCCGATAGAAACAAGGTGTAAGAGTCTCTGACTGCAGTAATAACCCTATAGAAACAGTAGTAACAACCTCTCACTGCAGTAATACCCAATAGAAACAGGAGTAAGAGTCTCTGACTGCAGTAATAACCCTATAGAAACAGGAGGAACAATCTCTCAGTGCAGTAACACTCAATAGAAACAGGAGTAACAATCTCTCACTGCAGTAATAAACCTATAGAAACAGCAGTAAGTGTCTCTGACTGCAGTAATAACCCTATCGAAACAGGAGTAAGAAACTCTGACTGCAATAAAGAACCTATAGAAACAGGAGTAAGAGTCTCTGATTGCAGTAATAACCCTATAGAAACAGGGAGTAAGAGTCTCTCACTGCAGTAATGCCAATAGAAACAGGAGTTAGTGTCTCTGACTGCAGTAATAACCCTATAGAAACAGGGACTAAGAGAATCTGACTGCAGTAATAACCTTATAGAAACAGGGCGTAAGTGTCTCTGACTGCAGTAATAGCCCTATACAAACAGGGAGTAAGAGACTCTGACTGCAGTAAAAATTCTATAGAAACAGGAGTAAGAGTCTCTGACTGCAGTAATAACCTTATAGAAACAGGAGTAAGAGTCTCTGACTGCAGTAATAACCCCATAGAAACAGGAGTAACAATCTCTCACTGCAGTAATACCCAATAGAAACAGGAGTAAGAGTGTCTGACTGCAATAATAACCCTATAGAAACAGGAGTAAGAGTCTCTGACTGCAGTAATACCAATAGAAACAGGAGTAAGTATCTCTGACTGCAGTAATAATCCTATAGAAACAGGAGTAAGAGTCTCTGACTGCAGTAATAACCCAATAGAAACAGGGAGTAAAGTCTCTGACTGGAGTAATAACCCTATAGAAACAGGAGTATGAATCTCTGACTGCAGTAACAATCCTATAGAAACAGGAGTAACAATCACTCACTGCAGTAATACCTGAAAGAAACAGGAGTAAGAGTCTCAGACTGCAGTAATAACCCTATAGAAACAGGCGTAAGAGTCTCTGACTGCAGTAATAAACCTATAGAAACAGGGACTAACAGTCTCTCACTGCAGTGATACCTGATAGAAACAGGAGTAAGTGTCTCTGATTGCAATAATAAACCTATAGAAACAGGGAGAAAGAATCTCTGACTGCAGTAATAGCCCTATAGAAACAGGAGTAAGAGTCTCTGACTGCAGTAATAACCCTATAGAAACAGGAGTATGAGTCTCTGACTGCAGTAACAACCCTATAGAAACAGGAGTAACAATCACTCACTGCAGTAATACCTGATAGAAACAGGAGTAAGTGTCTCTGACTGCAATAATAAACCTACAGAAACAGGAGTAAGAGTCTCTGACTGCAGTAATCACCCTATAGAAACAGGAGAAAGGGTCTCTGACTGCAGTAATAGCCCTATAGAAGCAGGGAGAAAGAGACACTGATTGTAGTAATAGCCCTATACAAACAGGGAGTAAGAGTCTCTGACTTCAATGAAAACCCTATAGAAACAGGAGTAAGAGTCTCTGACAGCAGTAATAACCCCATAGAAACAGGAGTAACAATCGATGACTGCGGCAATAACCCTATAGAAACAGGAGTAAGAGTCTCTGATTGCAGTAATAACCCTATAGAAACAGGGAGTAAGAGTCTCTGACTGCAATAATAATCCTATAGAAACAGGGACTAATATTCACTGACTGCAGTAATAACCCTATAGAAACAGGATTAAGAGTCTCTGACTGCAGTAATAACCCTATAGAAACAGGAGTAAGAGTCTCTGACTGCAGTAATAACCCAATAGAAACAGGAGTAAGAGTCTCTGACTGCAGTAATAACCCTATAGAAACAGGAGTAACAATCTGTGGCTGCAGTAATAACCCTATAGAAACAGGAGTAAGAGTCTCTGACTACAGTAATAAACCTATAGAAACAGGAGAAAGGGTCTGTGACTGCAGTAATAGCCCTATAGAAACAGGGAGAAAGAGTCTCTGACTGCAGTAATAACCCTATAGAAACAGGAGAAAGGGTCTGTGACTGCAATAATAGCCACATAGAAAAATGGAGAGTCTCTGACTGCAGTGATAACCCTATAGAATAAGAGTCTCTGACAGCAGTAATAACCCTATAGAAGCAGGAGTAAGAGTCTCTGACTGGAGTAATAACCCTATAGAAACAGGAGTAACAATCTCTGACTGCAGTAATAACCCTATAGAAACAGGAGTAGCAATCTCTCACTGCAGTAATAACCGATAGAAACAGGAGTAAGAATCCCTGACTGCAGTAATAACCCTATAGAAATAGGACTAACAATCTCACACTACAGTAATACCCGATAGAAACAGGAGTAAGAGTCTCTGACTGCAGTAATAAACCTATAGAAACAGGGAGTAAGTATCTCTGGCTGCAGTAATAAGCCTATAGAAACAGGAGTAAGTGTCTCTGACTGCAGTAATAACGCTACAGAAACAGGAGTAACAATTGCTCACTGCAGTAATACCCGATAGAAACAGGAGTAAGAATCTCTCACTGCAGTAATAACCCTATAGAAACAGGAGTAAGTGTCTCTGACTGCAGTAATTACCCTATAGAAACAGGACTAAGAGTCGCTGACTACAGTAATAACCCTATAGAAACAGGGACTAAGTGTCTCTAACTGCAGTAATAACCCTATAGAAACAGGAGTAAGAGTCTCTGACTGCAGTAATAACCCTATAGAAACTGGCTATGATAAATTGACCCTTAGTGTTAGGGGGATTAAATACGTGGGGTTACAGGATAGGGTGGGATATGTGTTGGTGTAGGGGTTACGGGGATCGGGTGGGATATGTGTCGGTGCAGGCTCGATGGGCCGAAATGGCCTCTATCTGCACTGTGGGGTTTCTGTGATTCTTTCTGTGAAACTGGAGTAAGAGTCTCTGACTGCAGTAATAACCCTATAGAAACAGGAGGAACAATCTCTCAGTGCAGTAACACTCAATAGAAACAGGAGTAACAATCTCTCACTGCAGTAATAAACCTATAGAAACAGCAGTAAGTGTCTCTGACTGCAGTAATAACCCTATCGAAACAGGAGTAAGAAACTCTGACTGCAATAAAGAACCTATAGAAACAGGAGTAAGAGTCTCTGATTGCAGTAATAACCCTATAGAAACAGGGAGTAAGAGTCTCTCACTGCAGTAATGCCAATAGAAACAGGAGTTAGTGTCTCTGACTGCAGTAATAACCCTATAGAAACAGGAGTAAGAGTCCCTGACTGCAGTAATAACCCTATAGAAGGAGTAAGAATCTTTCAATGCAGTAATACCCGACAGAAACAGGAGTAAGACTATCTGACTGCAGTAATAACCCTATAGAAACAGGAGTAAGAGTCGCTGACTGCAGTAATAACCCTATAGAAACAGGGACGATTCTCGGACTGCAGTAATAACCCTATAGAAACAGGAGTAAGAGTCTCTGACTGCAGTAGTAACCCTATAGAAACAGGAGTAACAATCTCCAACTGCAGTAATAACCCTATAGAAACAGGAGTAAGAGTCTCTGACTGCAGCAATAACCCTATAGAAACAGGAGTAGCAAACTATCACTGCAGTAATACCCGATAGAAACAAGGAGTAAGAGTCTCTGACTGCAGTAATTACCCTAAAGAAACGGAGAAGGAATCTCTGACTGCAGTAATAACCCTATAGAAACAGGGAGTAAGAGTCTCTGACTGCAGTAATAATCATATAGAAACAGGAGTAAGAGTCTCTGACTGCTGTAATAACCCTATAGAAACAGGAGTAACAATCTTTCAATGCAGTAATACCCGATAGAAACAGGAGTAAGATTCTCTGACTGCAGTAATAAACCTATAGAAACAAGAGTAAGTGTCGCTGACTGCAGTAATAACCCTATAGAAACAGGGACTAAGAGACTCTGACTGCAGTAATAACCTTATAGAAACAGGGCGTAAGTGTCTCTGACTGCAGTAATAGCCCTATACAAACAGGGAGTAAGAGACTCTGACTGCAGTAAAAATTCTATAGAAACAGGAGTAAGAGTCTCTGACTGCAGTAATAACCTTATAGAAACAGGAGTAAGAGTCTCTGACTGCAGTAATAACCCCATAGAAACAGGAGTAACAATCTCTCACTGCAGTAATACCCAATAGAAACAGGAGTAAGAGTGTCTGACTGCAATAATAACCCTATAGAAACAGGAGTAAGAGTCTCTGACTGCAGTAATACCAATAGAAACAGGAGTAAGTATCTCTGACTGCAGTAATAATCCTATAGAAACAGGAGTAAGAGTCTCTGACTGCAGTAATAACCCTATAGAAACAGGAGTAACAATCTCTCAATGCAGTAATACCCAATAGAAACAGGAGTAACAATCACGCACTGCAGTAATACCTGATAGAAACAGGAGTAAGAGTCTCAGACTGCAGTAATAACCCTATAGATACAGGAGTAAGAGTCTCTGACTGCAGTAATAACCCTATAGAAACAGGGACTAAGAGTCTCTCACTGCAGTAATACCTGATAGAAACAGGAGTAACAATCTCTCACTGCAGTAATACCCAATAGAAACAGGAGTAAGATTCTCTGATTGCAGTCATTACCCTATAGAAACAGGAGAAAGTGTCTCTGACTGCAGTAATAGCCCTATAGAAACAGGGAGAAAGAGACACTGATTGTAGTAATAGCCCTATACAAACAGGGAGCAAGAGTCTCTGACTGCAATAAAAACCCTATAGAAACAGGAGTAAGAGTCTCTGACTGCAGTAATAATCCTATAGAAACAGGAGTAAGAGTCTCCGACTGCAGTAATAACCCTATATAAACAGGAGTAACAATCTCTCACTGCAGTAATACGCAATAGAAACAGGAGTAAGTGTCTCTCACTGCAGTAATACCTGATAGAAACAGGAGTAAGAGTTTAAGACTGCAGTAAGAACCCTATAGAAACAGGAGTAAGAATCTCTGACTGCATTAATACCCGATAGAAGCAGGAGTAAGTGCCTCTGACTGCAGTAATAACCCTATAGAAACAGGAGCAACAATCTATGATTGCAGTAATAACCCTACAGAAACAGGAGTAGCAATCTCTCACTGCAGTAATACCAGATAGAAACAGGAGTAAAAGTATCTGACAACAGTAATAACTCTATAGAAACAGGAGTAACAATCGATGACTGCGGTAATAACCCTAGAGAAACAGGAGTAAGAGTCTCTGATTGCAGTAATAACCCTATAGAAACATGAGTAAGAGTCTCTGACTGCAGTAATAACCCTATAGAAACAGGGAGTAAGAGTCTCTGACTGCAGTAATAATCCTATAGAAACAGGGACTAAGAGTCTCTGACTGCAATAATAACCCTATAGAAACAGGAGTAAGAGTCTCTGACTGCAGTAATAACCCTATAGAAACAGGGAGAAAGAATCTCTGACTGCAGTAATAAACATATAGATACAGGAGTAAGAGTCTCTGACTGTAGTAATAACCCTATAGAAACAGGAGTAAGAGTCTCTGACTGCAGTAATAACCCTATAGAAACAGGGAGAAAGAATCTCTGACTGCAGTAATAAACATACAGACACAGGAGTAAGAGTCTCTGATTGTAGTAATAACCCTATAGAAACAGGAGTAAGAGTATCTGACTGCAGTAATAACCCTATAGAAACAGGGAGTAAGATTCTCTCACTGCAGTAATACCAATAGAAACAGGAGTAAGTATCTCTGACTGCAGTAATAACCCTATAGAAACAGGAGTAAGAGTCTCTGACTGCAGTACTAACCCTATAGAAACAGGAGTAAGAGTCCCTGAAAGTAGTAATAGCGCTATACAAACAGGGAGTAAGAGTCTCTGACTGCAATAAAAATCCTATAGAAACAGGCGTAAGAGTCTCTGACTGCAGTAATAACCCTATAGAAACAGGAGTAAGAGTCCCTGACTGCAGTAATAACCCTATAGAAAAAGGAGTAAGAGTCTCTGACTGCAGTAATAATCCTATAGAAACAGGAGTAACAATCTCTCAATGCAGTAATACCCGATCAAAACAGGAGTAACAATCTCTCACTGCAGTAATAACCCTATAGAAACAGGAGCAAGTGTCACTGACTGCAGTAATAACCCTATAGAAACAGGGACTAAGAGTCTCTGACTGCAGTAATAACCTTATTGAAACAGGGCGTAAGAGTCTCTGACTGCAGTAACAACTCTATAGAAACAGGAGTAAGAGTCTCTGACTGCAGTAATAGCCCTATACAAACAGGGAGTAAGAGTCTCTGACTGCAATAAAACCCTATAGAAACAGGGAGTAATAGTCTCTGACTGGAGTAATAACCCTATAGAAACAGGAGTATGAGTCTCTGACTGCAGTAACAAACCTATAGAAACAGGGACTAACAGTCTCTCACTGCAGTAATACCTGATAGAAACAGGAGTAAGTGTCTCTGACTGCAATAATAAACCTATAGAAACAGGAGTAAGAATCTCTGACTGCAGTAATAGCCCTATGGAAACAGGAGTAAGAGTCTCTGACTGCAGTAATAACCCTATAGAAACAGGGAGATAGAATCTCTGACTGCAGTAATAAGCCTATAGAAACAGGAGTAAGAGTCTCTGACTGCAGTAATAACCCTATAGAAACAGGGACTAAGAGTCTCTCACTGCAGTAATACCTGATAGAAACAGGATTAAGTGTCTCTGACTGCAGTAATCACCCTATAGAAACAGGAGAAAGGGTCTCTGACTGCAGTAATAGCCCTATAGAAGCAGGGAGAAAGAGACACTGATTGTAGTAATAGCCCTATACAAACAGGGAGTAAGAGTCTCTGACTGCAATGAAAACCCTATAGAAACAGGAGTACGAATCTCCGACTGCAGTAATAACCCTATATAAACAGGAGTAACACTCTCTGACTGCAGTAATAACCCTATAGAAACAGGAGTAGCAATGTCTCACTGCAGTAATACCTGATAGAGACAGGGATAATAGTCACTGACTGCAGTAATAACCCTATAGAAACAGGAGTAACACTCTCTGACTGCAGTAATAACCCTATAGAAACAGGAGTAACAATCTCTCACTGCAGTAATTCCCAATAGAAACAGAAGTAAGTGTCTCTCACTGCAGTAATACCCAATAGAAACAGGAGTAAGAGTCTCAGACTGCAGTAAGAACCCTATAGAAACAAGAGTAACAGTGTGTGACTGCAGTAATAACCCTATAGAAACAGGAGTAGCAATCTCTCACTGCAGTAATACCCGATAGAAACAGGAGTAAGAGTCTCTGATTGCAGTCATTACCCTATAGAAACAGGAGAAAGGATCTCTGACTGCAGTAATAGCCCTATAGAAACAGGGAGAAAGAGACACTGATTGTAGTAATAGCCCTATACAAACAGGGAGCAAGAGTCCCTGACTGCAATAAAAACCCGATAGAAACAGGAGTAAGAATCTCTGACTGCAGTAATAATCCTATTGAAACAGGAGTAAGAGTCTCTGACTGCAGTAATAACCCTATATAAACAGGAGTAACACTCGCTGATTGCAGTAATAACCATATAGAAACAGGAGTAACAATCTCTCACTGCAGTAATACCCAATAGAAACAGGAGTAAGTGTCTCTCACTGCAGTAATACCCGATAGAAACAGGAGTAAGAGTCTCAGACTGCAGTAAGAACCCTATAGAAACAGGAGTAAGAATCTCTGACTGCAGTAATACCCGATAGAAACAGGAGTAAGTGCCTCTGACTGCAGTAATAACCCTATAGAAACAGGAGTAACAGTCTATGACTGCAGTAATAACCCTATAGAAACAGGAGTAGCAATCTCTCACTGCAGTAATACCAGATAGAAACAGGAGTAAAAGTCTCTGACAGCAGTAATAACCCTATAGAAACAGGAGTAACAATCGATGACTGCGGTAATAACCATAGAGAAACAGGAGTAAGAGTCTCTGATTGCAGTAATAACCCTATAGAAACAGGGAGTAAGAGTCTCTGACTGCAGTAATAATCCTATAGAAACAGGGACTAAGAGTCTCTGACTGCAGTAATAACCCTATAGAAACAGGGAGAAAGAATCTCTGACTGCAGTAATAAACATATAGATACAGGAGTAAGAGTCTCTGACTGTAGTAATAACCTATAGAAACAGGAGTGAGAGTATCTGACTGCAGTAATAACCCTATAGAAACAGGGAGTAAGATACTCTCACTGCAGTAATACCAATAGAAACAGGAGTAAGTGTCTCTGACTGCAGTAATAACCCTATAGAAACAGGAGTAAGAGTCTCTGACTGCAGTAATAACCCTATAGAAACAGGAGTAAGAGTCCCTGAAAGCAGTAATAGCGTTATACAAACAGGGAGTAAGAGTCTCTGACTGCAATAAAAACCCTATCGAAACAGGAGTAAGAGTCTCTGACTGCAGTAATAACCCTATAGAAACAGGAGAAACAATCTCTCAATGCAGTAATACCCGATAGAAACAGGAGTAACAATCTCTCACTGCAGTAATAACCCTATAGAAAAAGGAGTAAGAGTCTCTGACAGCAGGAATAACCCTATAGAAACAGGGAGAAAGAGTTTCTGACTGCAGTAATAACCATATAGAAACAGGAGTAAGTGTCACTGACTGCAGTAATAACCCTATAGAGACAGAGACTAAGAGTCTCTGACTGCAGTAATAACCTTATTGAAACAGGGCGTAAGAGTCTCTGACTGCAGTAACAACTCTATAGAAACAGGAGTAAGAGTCTCTGACTGCAGTAAAAACCTTATAGAAACAGGGAGAAAGAGTCTCTGACTGCAGTAATAGCCATATACAAACAGGGAGTAAGAGCCTCTGACTGCAATAAAAACCCTATAGAAACAGGAGTAAGAGTCTCTGACTGCAGTAATAACCCAATAGAAACAGGGAGTAATGTCTCTGACTGGAGTAATAACCCTATAGAAACAGGAGTATGAATCTCTGACTGCAGTAACAATCCTATAGAAACAGGAGTAACAATCACTCACTGCAGTAATACCTGAAAGAAACAGGAGTAAGAGTCTCAGACTGCAGTAATAACCCTATAGAAACAGGCGTAAGAGTCTCTGACTGCAGTAATAAACCTATAGAAACAGGGACTAACAGTCTCTCACTGCAGTGATACCTGATAGAAACAGGAGTAAGTGTCTCTGATTGCAATAATAAACCTATAGAAACAGGGAGAAAGAATCTCTGACTGCAGTAATAGCCCTATAGAAACAGGAGTAAGAGTCTCTGACTGCAGTAATAACCCTATAGAAACAGGAGTATGAGTCTCTGACTGCAGTAACAACCCTATAGAAACAGGAGTAACAATCACTCACTGCAGTAATACCTGATAGAAACAGGAGTAAGAGACTCAGACTGCAGTAATAACCCTATAGAAACAGGAGTAAGTGTCTCTGACTGCAGTAATAACCCTATAGATACAGGAGTAAGAGTCTCTGACTGCAGTAATAACCCTATAGAAACAGGGACTAAGAGTCGCTCACTGCAGTAATACCTGATAGAAACAGGAGTAAGTGTCTCTGACTGCAATAATAAACCTACAGAAACAGGAGTAAGAGTCTCTGACTGCAGTAATCACCCTATAGAAACAGGAGAAAGGGTCTCTGACTGCAGTAATAGCCCTATAGAAGCAGGGAGAAAGAGACACTGATTGTAGTAATAGCCCTATACAAACAGGGAGTAAGAGTCTCTGACTTCAATGAAAACCCTATAGAAACAGGAGTAAGAGTCTCTGACAGCAGTAATAACCCCATAGAAACAGGAGTAACAATCGATGACTGCGGCAATAACCCTATAGAAACAGGAGTAAGAGTCTCTGATTGCAGTAATAACCCTATAGAAACAGGGAGTAAGAGTCTCTGACTGCAATAATAATCCTATAGAAACAGGGACTAATATTCACTGACTGCAGTAATAACCCTATAGAAACAGGATTAAGAGTCTCTGACTGCAGTAATAACCCTATAGAAACAGGAGTAAGAGTCTCTGACTGCAGTAATAACCCAATAGAAACAGGAGTAAGAGTCTCTGACTGCAGTAATAACCCTATAGAAAAAGGAGTAACAATCTGTGGCTGCAGTAATAACCCTATAGAAACAGGAGTAAGAGTCTCTGACTACAGTAATAAACCTATAGAAACAGGAGAAAGGGTCTGTGACTGCAGTAATAGCCCTATAGAAACAGGGAGAAAGAGTCTCTGACTGCAGTAATAACCCTATAGAAACAGGAGAAAGGGTCTGTGACTGCAATAATAGCCACATAGAAAAATGGAGAGTCTCTGACTGCAGTGATAACCCTATAGAATAAGAGTCTCTGACAGCAGTAATAACCCTATAGAAACAGGAGTAAGAGTCTCTGACTGGAGTAATAACCCTATAGAAACAGGAGTAACAATCTCTGACTGCAGTAATAACCCTATAGAAACAGGAGTAGCTATCTCTCACTGCAGTAATACCCGATAGAAACAGGAGTAAGAATCCCTGACTGCAGTAATAACCCTATAGAAATAGGACTAACAATCTCACACTACAGTAATACCCGATAGAAACAGGAGTAAGAGTCTCTGACTGCAGTAATAAACCAATAGAAACAAGAGAAAGAGTCTCTGACTGGAGTGATAACCCTATAGAAACAGGGAGTAAGTATCTCTGGCTGCAGTAATAAGCCTATAGAAACAGGAGTAAGTGTCTCTGACTGCAGTAATAACGCTACAGAAACAGGAGTAACAATTGCTCACTGCAGTAATACCCGATAGAAACAGGAGTAAGAATCTCTCACTGCAGTAATAACCCTATAGAAACAGGAGTAAGTGTCTCTGACTGCAGTAATTACCCTATAGAAACAGGACTAAGAGTCGCTGACTACAGTAATAACCCTATAGAAACAGGGACTAAGTGTCTCTAACTGCAGTAATAACCCTATAGAAACAGGAGTAAGAGTCTCTGACTGCAGTAATAACCCTAAAGAAACTGGAGTAAGAGTCTCTGACTGCAGTAATAACCCTATAGAAATAGGGAGAAAGAATCTCTGGCTGCAGTAATAACCATATAGAAACAGGAGTAAGAGTCTCTGACTGCAGTAATAACCCTATAGAAACAGGAGTAACAATCTCTCAGTGCAGTAACACATGATCGAAACAGGAGTAACAATCTCTCACTGCAGTAATAACCCTATAGAAATAGCAGTAAGTTTCTCTGACTGCAGTAATAACCCTATAGAAACAGGAGTAAGAGTCTCTGACTGCAGTAATAACCCTATAGAAACAGGAGTAACAATCTCTCACAGCAGTAATACACAATAGAAAAAGGAGTAAGAGTCTCTAACTGCTGTAATGATCCTATATAAACAGGAGTAACAATCTCTCAGTGCTGTAACACCCGATAGAAACAGGAGTAACGATCTCTCACTGCAGTAATAACCTATACAAACAGCAGTAAGTGTCTCTGACTGCAGTAATAAACCTATAGAAACAGGAGTAAGAATCTCTGACTGCAGTAATAACCCTATAGAAAAAGGAGAAAGAGTCTCTGACTGCAGTAATAACCCTATAGAAACAGGAGAAACAATCTGTGACTGCAGTAATAACCCTATAGAAACAGGAGAAAGGGTCTGTGACTGCAGTAATAGCCCTATAGAAACAGGGAGAAAGATTCTCTGACAGCAGCAATAACCCTATAGAAACAGGAGAAAGGATCTGTGACTGCAATAATAGCCACATAGAAACATGGAGAGACTCTGACTGCAGTAATAACCCTATAGAAACTGTGAGTAAGAGTCCCTGACTGCATTGAGAACCCTATAGAAATAGGGAGAAAGAATCTCTGACTGCAGTAATAACCATATAGAAACAGGAGTAAGAGTCTCTGACAGCAGTAATAACCCTATAGAAACAGGAGTAAGAGTCTCTGACTGCAGTAATAACCGTATAGAAATAGGGAGAAAGAATCTCTGACTGCAGTAATAACCATATAGAAACAGGAGTAAGAGTATCTGACTGCAGTAATAACCGTATAGAAATAGGGAGAAAGAATCTCTGACTGCAGTAATAACCATATAGAAACAGGAGTAAGAGTATCTGACTGCAGTAATAACCATATAGAAACAGGAGTAAGAGTCTCTGACAGCAGTAATAACCCTATAGAAACAGGAGTAAGAGTCTCTGACTGCAGTAATAACCGTATAGAAATAGGGAGAAAGAATCTCTGACTGCAGTAATAACCATATAGAAACAGGAGTAAGAGTATCTGACCGCAGTAATAACCCTATAGAAACGGGAGTAAGAGTTTCTGACTGCAGTAATAACCCTATAGAAACAGGAGTAAGAGTCTCCGACTGCAGTAATAACCGTATAGAAACAGGGAGTAAGAGTCTCTCACTGCAGTAATACCCAAAAGAAACAGGAGTAAGTGTGTCTGACTGCAGTAATAACCCTATAGAAACAGGAGTAACAATCTATGACTGCAGTAACAACCCTATAGAAACAGGAGTAACAAAAACTCACTAGAGTAACACCCAATAGAAACAGGAGTAAGAGTCTCTGATTGCAGTAATAACCCTATGGAAGCATGAGTAAGAGTCTCTGACTGCAGTAATAACCCGATAGAAACAGGGAGTAAGATTCTCTGACTGCAGTAATAGCCCTATAGAAACAGGGAGTAAGAGTCTCTGACTGCAGTAATAACCCTTTAGAAACAAGAGTATGGCCTAGAAATTCAGTTAAGGCCCGCCAGCAGGCTAACACCCAAAGGTTAGCGCTGCGCGCGGAGCCCATTGCGACCGCCAGAAATACACTTTTAGGGCCCCAATTCGGAACCGGGCGCTGTTCCTCGGTGTGCCCGCCTCCGCTTGGGGCGCTGAAAGTGAATTTCAGCGCTCCAGCTGCCGCTGCGCCACCCGATGCGGTGCGGCAGGCTGGGGTACTGCAGGCCTCCTCCGTCTCTTAAGGAGGAGCTGCCTGCAGCCTTGAGATCGCCGCTGGATTCTGCCAGAAAATGAGCCCAGCACCACGGAGAAGTGCCGGACTCACGGGAATCAGCCACCAATGCCGCGGGGGGGTGGTGGAGGAGACCGGGTAGGGAGGTGCGGGCAGGCGGCCGCCGAAAAAGCGGCCGGCCGCACCTCCACCTTAAACCGCCCCAGTAGCGCAGCAGTACGGCCCCGTTTCACGAACGTTGTTTACGGCCGCTGCAGAAGAGGCGGCCGCAACTAAATATGGGGTTTGGGCCGGAAGCGGGGCGGTACCGGGGCACTGCGCACACCGATGACATCATCGGTGTCGGCGCAGTGTTACCGGCTACCGCCGCTATTACCGCAGCGCTGAATATCAGCGCAACCTCTTATACTGGTGCAGAAACCCTCGTTAGGGGCCAACTGGGCGCAAAGCTTGCAGCGCCCAACTGAATTTCTAGGCCTAAGAGTCTCTGACTGCAGTAATAACCCTATAGAAACAGGGAGTAAGAGTCTCTGGCTGCAGTAATAACCCTATAGAAACAGGAGTAAGAGTCTCTGACTGCAGTAATAACCCTATAGAAACAGGAGTAACAATCTCTCACTGCAGTAATACCTGATAGAAACAGGATTAAGAATCTCTGACTGCACTAGTAACCCTATAGAAACAGGAGTAAGAGTCTCTGACTGCAGTAATAACCTTATAGAAACAGGGAGTAAGAGTCTCTGACTGCAGTAATTGCTCTATACAAACAGGGATTAAGAGTCTCTGACTGCAATAAAAACCCTATAGAAACAGGAGTAAGAATCTCTGACTGCAGTAACAACCCTATAGAAACAGGAGAACGAATCTCTGACTGCAGTAATAACCGTATAGAAACAGGATTAACAATCTCTGACTGCAGTAATAACCCAATAGAAACAGGAGTAACAATCTCTCACTGCAGTAATACCCAATAGAAACAGGAGTAAGAGTCTCTGATTGCAGTAATAACCCTATAGAAACAGGAGAAAGCGTCTCTGACTGCAGTAATAGCCCTATACAAACAGGGAGTAAGAGTCTCTCACTGCAGTAATAACCCTATAGAAACAGGAGTAACACTCTCTGACTGCAGTAATAACCCTATAGAAACAGGAGAAAGAGTCTCTGACTGCAGTAATAACCCTATAGAAACAGGAGAAACAATCTGTGACTGCAGTAATAACCGTATAGAAACAGGAGTAAGAGTCCCTGACTGCAGTAATAACCCTATAGAAACAGGGAGTAAGAGTCTCTCACCGCAGTAATACCCAATAGAAACAGGAGTAAGTGTCTCTGACTGCAGTAATAACCCTATAGAAACAGGAGTACCAGTCTATGACTGCAGTAATAATCCTATAGAAACAGGAGTAGCAATCTCTCACTGCAGTAATACCAGATAGAAACAGGAGTAAGAGTCTCTGACAGCAGTAATAAAGCTATAGAAACAGGAGTAACAATCAATGACTGCAGTAATAACCCTATAGAAACAGGAGTAACAATCGCTCACTGCAGTGATACCCGATAGAAACAGGAGTAAGAGTCTCTGATTGCAGTAATAACCCTATAGAAACATGAGTAAGAGTCTCTGCCTGCAGTAATAACCCTATAGAAACAGGGAGTAAGAATCTCTGACTGCAGTAATAACCCTATAGAAACAGGAGTAAGAGTCTCTGATTGCAGTAATAACCCTATAGAAACATGAGTAAGAGTCTCTGACTGCAGTAATATCCCTATAGAAACAGGGAGTAAGATTCTCTGACTGCAGTAATAACCCTATAGAAACGGAGTAAGAGTCTCTGACTGCAGTAATAACCCTATAGAAACAGGAGTAAGAATCTCTGACTGCAGTAATAACCCTATAGAAACAGGAGTAAGAATCTCTGACTGCAGTAATAACCCTATAGAAAGAGTAACAATTACTGACTGCAGTAATAACCCTATAGAAACAGCAGTAGCAATCTCTCACTGCAGTAATACCTGATAGAAACAGGGAGAAAGAGTCTCTGACTGCGTTAATAACCCTGTAGAAACAGGAGAAAGAGTCTCTGACTGCAGCAATAACCTTATAGAAACAGGAGTAAGATTCTCTGACTGCAGCAATAACCTTATAGAAACAGGAGTAAGAGTCTCTGACTGCAGTAATAACCCTATAGGAAGAGGGAGTAAGAGTCTCTCACTGCAGTAATACCCGATAGAAACAGGAGTAAGTGTGTCTGATTGCATTAATAACCCTATAGAAACATGAGTAAGAGTCTCTGTCTGCAGTAATAACCCTATAGAAACAGGAGTAACAGTCTCTGACTGCAGTAATAACCCTATAGAAACAGGAGTAAGAGTCGCTGACTGCAGTAATAACCCTATAGAAACAGGGACTAAGAGTCTCTGACTGCAGTAATAACCTTATAGAAACTGGGCGTAAGAGTCTCTGACTGCAGTAATAGCCCTATACAAACAGCGATTAAGAGACTCTGACTGCAATAAAAACCCTATAGAAACAGGAGTAAGAATCTCTGACTGCAGTAATAACCCTATAGAAACAGGAGAAAGAATCTCTGACTGCAGTAATAACCCTATAGAAACAGGAGTAACAATCGCTGACTGCAGTAATAACCCTATAGAAACAGGAGTAGCAATCTATCACTGCAGTAATACCTGATAGAAACAGGGAGTAAGAGTCTCTGACTGCAGCAATAACCCAATAGAAACAGGAGTAACAATCTCTCACTGCAGTAATACCCGATAGAAACAGGAGTAAGAGTCTCTGACTGCAGTAATAACCCTATAGAAACAAGAGTAACAGTGTGTGACTGCAGTAATAACCCTATAGAAACAGGAGTAGCAATCTCTCACTGCAGTAATACCCAATAGAAACAGGAGTAAGAGTCTCTGATTGCAGTCATTACCCTATAGAAACAGGAGAAAGGATCTCTGACTGCAGTAATAGCCCTATAGAAACAGGGAGAAAGAGACACTGATTGTAGTAATAGCCCTATACAAACAGGGAGCAAGAGTCCCTGACTGCAATAAAAACCCTATAGAAACAGGAGTAAGAGTCTCTGACTGCAGTAATAACCCTATATAAACAGGAGTAACACTCGCTGACTGCAGTAATAACCCTATAGAAACAGGAGTAACAATCTCTCACTGCAGTAATACCCAATAGAAACAGGAGTAAGTGTCTCTCACTGCAGTAATACCCGATAGAAACAGGAGTAAGAGTCTCAGACTGCAGTAAGAACCCTATAGAAACAAGAGTAAGAGTCTCTGACTGCAGTAATAACCGTATAGAAACAGGAGTAAGAGTCCCTGACTGCAGTAATAACCCTATAGAAACAGGGAGTAAGAGTCTCTCACCGCAGTAATACCCAATAGAAACAGGAGTAAGTGTCTCTGACTGCAGTAATAACCCTATAGAAACAGGAGTACCAGTCTATGACTGCAGTAATAATCCTATAGAAACAGGAGTAGCAATCTCTCACTGCAGTAATACCAGATAGAAACAGGAGTAAGAGTCTCTGACAGCAGTAATAAAGCTATAGAAACAGGAGTAACAATCGATGACTGCAGTAATAACCCTATAGAAACAGGAGTAACAATCGCTCACTGCAGTGATACCCGATAGAAACAGGAGTAAGAGTCTCTGATTGCAGTAATAACCCTATAGAAACATGAGTAAGAGTCTCTGCCTGCAGTAATAACCCTATAGAAACAGGGAGTAAGAGTCTCTGACTGCAGTAATAACCCTATAGAAACAGGAGTAAGAGTCTCTGATTGCAGTAATAACCCTATAGAAACATGAGTAAGAGTCTCTGACTGCAGTAATATCCCTATAGAAACAGGGAGTAAGATTCTCTGACTGCAGTAATAACCCTATAGAAACGGAGTAAGAGTCTCTGACTGCAGTAATAACCCTATAGAAACAGGAGTAAGAATCTCTGACTGCAGTAATAACCCTATAGAAACAGGAGTAAGAATCTCTGACTGCAGTAATAACCCTATAGAAAGAGTAACAATTACTGACTGCAGTAATAACCCTATAGAAACAGCAGTAGCAATCTCTCACTGCAGTAATACCTGATAGAAACAGGGAGAAAGAGTCTCTGACTGCGTTAATAACCCTGTAGAAACAGGAGAAAGAGTCTCTGACTGCAGCAATAACCTTATAGAAACAGGAGTAAGAGTCTCTGACTGCAGCAATAACCTTATAGAAACAGGAGTAAGAGTCTCTGACTGCAGTAATAACCCTATAGGAAGAGGGAGTAAGAGTCTCTCACTGCAGTAATACCCGATAGAAACAGGAGTAAGTGTGTCTGATTGCATTAATAACCCTATAGAAACATGAGTAAGAGTCTCTGTCTGCAGTAATAACCCTATAGAAACAGGAGTAACAGTCTCTGACTGCAGTAATAACCCTATAGAAACAGGAGTAAGAGTCGCTGACTGCAGTAATAACCCTATAGAAACAGGAGTAAGTGTCTCTCACTGCAGTAATACCCGATAGAAACAGGAGTAAGAGTCTCAGACTGCAGTAAGAACCCTATAGAAACAGGAGTAAGAATCTCTGACTGCAGTAATACCCGATAGAAACAGGAGTAAGTGCCTCTGACTGCAGTAATAACCCTATAGAAACAGGAGTAACAGTCTATGACTGCAGTACTAACCCTATAGAAACAGGAGTAGCATTCTCTCACTGCAGTAATACCAGATAGAAACAGGAGTAAAAGTCTCTGACAGCAGTAATAACCCTATAGAAACAGGAGTAACAATCGATGACTGCGGTAATAACCATAGAGAAACAGGAGTAAGAGTCTCTGATTGCAGTAATAACCCTATAGAAACAGGGAGTAAGAGTCTCTGACTGCAGTAATAATCCTATAGAAACAGGGACTAAGAGTCTCTGACTGCAGTAATAACCCTATAGAAACAGGGAGAAAGAATCTCTGACTGCAGTAATAAACATATAGATACAGGAGTAAGAGTCTCTGACTGTAGTAATAACCTATAGAAACAGGAGTGAGAGTATCTGACTGCAGTAATAACCCTATAGAAACAGAGAGTAAGATACTCTCACTGCAGTAATACCAATAGAAACAGGAGTAAGTTTCTCTGACTGCAGTAATAACCCTATAGAAACAGGAGTAAGAGTCTCTGACTGCAGTAATAACCCTATAGAAACAGGAGTAACAATCTCTCACAGCAGTAATACACAATAGAAAAAGGAGTAAGAGTCTCTAACTGCAGTAATGATCCTATATAAACAGGAGTAACAATCTCTCAGTGCAGTAACACCCGATAGAAACAGGAGTAACGATCTCTCACTGCAGTAATAACCTATACAAACAGCAGTAAGTGTCTCTGACTGCAGTAA
Organism: Somniosus microcephalus; assembly: GCF_052327205.1. Lineage (NCBI taxonomy): Eukaryota > Metazoa > Chordata > Chondrichthyes > Squaliformes > Somniosidae > Somniosus > Somniosus microcephalus. The sequence goes on along the minus strand of NC_140989.1, from coordinate 170,124,343 downwards.
TAAACCTATAGAAACAGGAGTAAGAATCTCTGACTGCAGTAATAACCCTATAGAAACAGGAGAAAGAGTCTCTGACTGCAGTAATAACCCTATAGAAACAGGAGAAACAATCTGTGACTGCAGTAATAACCCTATAGAAACAGGAGAAAGGGTCTGTGACTGCAGTAATAGCCCTATAGAAACAGGGAGAAAGATTCTCTGACAGCAGCAATAACCCTATAGAAACAGGAGAAAGGATCTGTGACTGCAATAATAGCCACATAGAAACATGGAGAGACTCTGACTGCAGTAATAACCCTATAGAAACTGTGAGTAAGAGTCCCTGACTGCATTGAGAACCCTATAGAAATAGGGAGAAAGAATCTCTGACTGCAGTAATAACCATATAGAAACAGGAGTAAGAGTCTCTGACAGCAGTAATAACCCTATAGAAACAGGAGTAAGAGTCTCTGACTGCAGTAATAACCGTATAGAAATAGGGAGAAAGAATCTCTGACTGCAGTAATAACCATATAGAAACAGGAGTAAGAGTATCTGACCGCAGTAATAACCCTATAGAAACGGGAGTAAGAGTTTCTGACTGCAGTAATAACCCTATAGAAACAGGAGTAAGAGTCTCCGACTGCAGTAATAACTGTATAGAAACAGGGAGTAAGAGTCTCTCACTGCAGTAATACCCAAAAGAAACAGGAGTAAGTGTGTCTGACTGCAGTAATAACCCTATAGAAACAGGAGTAACAATCTATGACTGCAGTAACAACCCTATAGAAACAGGAGTAACAAAAACTCACTACAGTAATACCCAATAGAAACAGGAGTAAGAGTCTCTGCCTGCAGTAATAACCCTATAGAAACAGGGAGTAAGAGTCTCTGACTGCAGTAATAACCCTATTGAAACAGGAGTAAGAGTCTCTGACTGCAGTAATAACCCGATAGAAACAGGGAGTAAGATTCTCTGACTGCAGTAATAGCCCTATAGAAACAGGGAGTAAGAGTCTCTGACTGCAGTAATAACCCTTTAGAAACAAGAGTATGGCCTAGAAATTCAGTTAAGGCCCGCCAGCAGGCTAACACCCAAAGGTTAGCGCTGCGCACGGAGCCCATTGCGACCGCCAGAAATACACTTTTAGGGCCCCAATTCGGAACCGGGCGCTGTTCCTCGGTGTGCCCGCCTCCGCTTGGGGCGCTGAAAGTGAATTTCAGCGCTCCAGCTGCCGCTGCGCCACCCGATGCGGTGCGGCAGGCTGGGGTACTGCAGGCCTCCTCCGTCTCTTAAGGAGGAGCTGCCTGCAGCCTTGAGATCGCCGCTGGATTCTGCCAGAAAATGAGCCCAGCACCACGGAGAAGTGCCGGACTCACGGGAATCAGCCACCAATGCCGCGGGGGGCTGGTGGAGGAGACCGGGTAGGGAGGTGCGGGCAGGCGGCCGCCGAAAAAGCGGCCGGCCGCACCTCCACCTTAAAGCGCCCCAGTAGCGCAGCAGTACGGCCCCGTTTCACGAACGTTGTTTACGGCCGCTGCAGAAGAGGCGGCCGCAACTAAATATGGGGTTTGGGCCAGAAGCGGGGCGGTACCGGGGCACTGCGCACACCGATGACATCATCGGTGTCGGCGCAGTGTTACCGGCTACCGCCGCTATTACCGCAGCGCTGAATATCAGCGCAACCTCTTATACTGGTGCAGAAACCCTCGTTAGGCGCCAACTGGGCGCAAAGCTTGCAGCGCCCAACTGAATTTCTAGGCCTAAGAGTCTCTGACTGCAGTAATAACCCTATAGAAACAGGGAGTAAGAGTCTCTGGCTGCAGTAATAACCCTATAGAAACAGGAGTAAGAGTCTCTGACTGCAGTAATAACCCTATAGAAACAGGAGTAACAATCTCTCACTGCAGTAATACCTGATAGAAACAGGATTAAGAATCTCTGACTGCACTAGTAACCCTATAGAAACAGGAGTAAGAGTCTCTGACTGCAGTAATAACCTTATAGAAACAGGGAGTAAGAGTCTCTGACTGCAGTAATTGCTCTATACAAACAGGGATTAAGAGTCTCTGACTGCAATAAAAACCCTATAGAAACAGGAGTAAGAATCTCTGACTGCAGTAACAACCCTATAGAAACAGGAGAACGAATCTCTGACTGCAGTAATAACCGTATAGAAACAGGATTAACAATCTCTGACTGCAGTAATAACCCAATAGAAACAGGAGTAACAATCTCTCACTGCAGTAATACCCAATAGAAACAGGAGTAAGAGTCTCTGATTGCAGTAATAACCCTATAGAAACAGGAGAAAGCGTCTCTGACTGCAGTAATAGCCCTATACAAACAGGGAGTAAGAGTCTCTCACTGCAGTAATAACCCTATAGAAACAGGAGTAACACTCTCTGACTGCAGTAATAACCCTATAGAAACAGCAGAAGCAATGTCTCACTGCAGTAATACTCGATAGAAACAGGAATAAGAGTCACTGACTGCAGTAATAACCCTATAGAAACAGGTGTAACAATCTCTCACTGCAGTAATACCCAATAGAAACAGGAGTAAGTGTCTCTCACTGCAGTAATACCCGATAGAAACAGGAGTAAGAGTCTCAGACTGCAGTAAGAACCCTACAGAAACAAGAGTAAGAGTCTCTGACTGCAGTAATAACCGTATAGAAACAGGAGTAAGAGTCTCTGACTGCAGTAATAACCCTATAGAAACAGGGAGTAAGAGTCTCTCACCGCAGTAATACCCAATAGAAACAGGAGTAAGTGTCTCTGACTGCAGTAATAACCCTATAGAAACAGGAGTAACAGTCTATGACTGCAGTAATAATCCTATAGAAACAGGAGTAGCAATCTCTCACTGCAGTAATACCAGATAGAAACAGGAGTAAGAGTCTCTGACAGCAGTAATAAAGCTATAGAAACAGGAGTAACAATCGATGACTGCAGTAATAACCCTATAGAAACAGGAGTAACAATCGCTCACTGCAGTGATACCCGATAGAAACAGGAGTAAGAGTCTCTGATTGCAGTAATAACCCGATAGAAACATGAGTAAGAGTCTCTGCCTGCAGTAATAACCCTATAGAAACAGGGAGTAAGAGTCTCTGACTGCAGTAATAACCCTATAGAAACAGGAGTAAGAGTCTCTGATTGCAGTAATAATCCTATAGAAACATGAGTAAGAGTCTCTGACTGCAGTAATATCCCTATAGAAACAGGGAGTAAGATTCTCTGACTGCAGTAATAACCCTATAGAAACGGAGTAAGAGTCTCTGACTGCAGTAATAACCCTATAGAAACAGGAGTAAGAATCTCTGACTGCAGTAATAACCCTATAGAAACAGGAGTAAGAATCTCTGACTGCAGTAATAACCCTATAGAAAGAGGAGTAACAATTACTGACTGCAGTAATAACCCTATAGAAACAGCAGTAGCAATCTCTCACTGCAGTAATACCTGATAGAAACAGGGAGAAAGAGTCTCTGACTGCGTTAATAACCCTGTAGAAATAGGGAGTAAGAGTCTCTGACTGCAGAGATAACCCTATAGACACAGGAGTAAGAGTCTCTGACTGCAGCAATAACCTTATAGAAACAGGAGTAAGAGTCTCTGACTGCAGTAATAACCCTATAGGAAGAGGGAGTAAGAGTCTCTCACTGCAGTAATACCCGATAGAAACAGGAGTAAGTGTCTCTGATTGCATTAATAACCCTATAGAAACATGAGTAAGAGTCTCTGTCTGCAGTAATAACCCTATAGAAACAGGAGTAACAGTCTCTGACTGCAGTAATAACCCTATAGAAACAGGAGTAAGAGTTGCTGACTGCAGTAATAACCCTATAGAAACAGGGACTAAGAGTCTCTGACTGCAGTAATAACCTTATAGAAACTGGGCGTAAGAGTCGCTGACTGCAGTAATAGCCCTATACAAACAGCGATTAAGAGACTCTGACTGCAATAAAAACCCTATAGAAACAGGAGTAAGAATCTCTGACTGCAGTAATAACCCTATAGAAACAGGAGAAAGAATCTCTGACTGCAGTAATAACCCTATAGAAACAGGAGTAACAATCGCTGACTGCAGTAATAACCCTATATAAACAGGAGTAGCAATCTATCACTGCAGTAATACCTGATAGAAACAGGGAGTAAGAGTCTCTGACTGCAGCAATAACCCAATAGAAACAGGAGTAACAATCTCTCAGTGCAGTAATACCCGATAGAAACAGGAGTAAGAGTCTCTGACTGCAGTAATAACCCTATAGAAACAGGAGAAAGCGTCTCTGACTGCAGTAATAGCCCTATACAAACAGGGAGTAAGAGCCTCTTACTGCAGTAATAACCCTATATAAACAGGAGTAACACTCTCTGACTGCAGTAATAACCCTATAGAAACAGGAGTAGCAATCTCTCACTGCAGTAATACCAGATAGAAACAGGAGTAAAAGTCTCTGACAGCAGTAATAACCCTATAGAAACAGGAGTAACAATCGATGACTGCGGTAATAACCATAGAGAAACAGGAGTAAGAGTCTCTGATTGCAGTAATAACCCTATAGAAACAGGGAGTAAGAGTCTCTGACTGCAGTAATAATCCTATAGAAACAGGGACTAAGAGTCTCTGACTGCAGTAATAACCCTATAGAAACAGGGAGAAAGAATCTCTGACTGCAGTAATAAACATATAGATACAGGAGTAAGAGTCTCTGACTGTAGTAATAACCTATAGAAACAGGAGTGAGAGTATCTGACTGCAGTAATAACCCTATAGAAACAGAGAGTAAGATACTCTCACTGCAGTAATACCAATAGAAACAGGAGAAAGTTTCTCTGACTGCAGTAATAACCCTATAGAAACAGGAGTAAGAGTCTCTGACTGCAGTAATAACCCTATAGAAACAGGAGTAACAATCTCTCACAGCAGTAATACACAATAGAAAAAGGAGTAAGAGTCTCTAACTGCAGTAATGATCCTATATAAACAGGAGTAACAATCTCTCAGTGCAGTAACACCCGATAGAAACAGGAGTAACGATCTCTCACTGCAGTAATAACCTATACAAACAGCAGTAAGTGTCTCTGACTGCAGTAATAAACCTATAGAAACAGGAGTAAGAATCTCTGACTGCAGTAATAACCCTATAGAAACAGGAGAAAGAGTCTCTGACTGCAGTAATAACCCTATAGAAACAGGAGAAACAATCTGTGACTGCAGTAATAACCCTATAGAAACAGGAGAAAGGGTCTGTGACTGCAGTAATAGCCCTATAGAAACAGGGAGAAAGATTCTCTGACAGCAGCAATAACCCTATAGAAACAGGAGAAAGGATCTGTGACTGCAATAATAGCCACATAGAAACATGGAGAGACTCTGACTGCAGTAATAACCCTATAGAAACTGTGAGTAAGAGTCCCTGACTGCATTGAGAACCCTATAGAAATAGGGAGAAAGAATCTCTGACTGCAGTAATAACCATATAGAAACAGGAGTAAGAGTCTCTGACAGCAGTAATAACCCTATAGAAACAGGAGTAAGAGTCTCTGACTGCAGTAATAACCGTATAGAAATAGGGAGAAAGAATCTCTGACTGCAGTAATAACCATATAGAAACAGGAGTAAGAGTATCTGACCGCAGTAATAACCCTATAGAAACGGGAGTAAGAGTTTCTGACTGCAGTAATAACCCTATAGAAACAGGAGTAAGAGTCTCCGACTGCAGTAATAACCGTATAGAAACAGGGAGTAAGAGTCTCTCACTGCAGTAATACCCAAAAGAAACAGGAGTAAGTGTGTCTGACTGCAGTAATAACCCTATAGAAACAGGAGTAACAATCTATGACTGCAGTAACAACCCTATAGAAACAGGAGTAACAAAAACTCACTACAGTAATACCCAATAGAAACAGGAGTAAGAGTCTCTGCCTGCAGTAATAACCCTATAGAAACAGGGAGTAAGAGTCTCTGACTGCAGTAATAACCCTATTGAAACAGGAGTAAGAGTCTCTGATTGCAGTAATAACCCTATGGAAGCATGAGTAAGAGTCTCTGACTGCAGTAATAACCCGATAGAAACAGGGAGTAAGATTCTCTGACTGCAGTAATAGCCCTATAGAAACAGGGAGTAAGAGTCTCTGACTGCAGTAATAACCCTTTAGAAACAAGAGTATGGCCTAGAAATTCAGTTAAGGCCCGCCAGCAGGCTAACACCCAAAGGTTAGCGCTGCGCGCGGAGCCCATTGCGACCGCCAGAAATACACTTTTAGGGCCCCAATTCGGAACCGGGCGCTGTTCCTCGGTGTGCCCGCCTCCGCTTGGGGCGCTGAAAGTGAATTTCAGCGCTCCAGCTGCCGCTGCGCCACCCGATGCGGTGCGGCAGGCTGGGGTACTGCAGGCCTCCTCCGTCTCTTAAGGAGGAGCTGCCTGCAGCCTTGAGATCGCCGCTGGATTCTGCCAGAAAATGAGCCCAGCACCATGGAGAAGTGCCGGACTCACGGGAATCAGCCACCAATGCCGCGGGGGGGTGGTGGAGGAGACCGGGTAGGGAGGTGCGGGCAGGCGGCCGCCGAAAAAGCGGCCGGCCGCACCTCCACCTTAAAGCGCCCCAGTAGCGCAGCAGTACGGCCCCGTTTCACGAACGTTGTTTACGGCCGCTGCAGAAGAGGCGGCCGCAACTAAATATGGGGTTTGGGCCGGAAGCGGGGCGGTACCGGGGCACTGCGCACACCGATGACATCATCGGTTTCGGCGCAGTGTTACCGGCTACCGCCGCTATTACCGCAGCGCTGAATATCAGCGCAACCTCTTATACTGGTGCAGAAACCCTCGTTAGGCGCCAACTGGGCGCAAAGCTTGCAGCGCCCAACTGAATTTCTAGGCCTAAGAGTCTCTGACTGCAGTAATAACCCTATAGAAACAGGGAGTAAGAGTCTCTGGCTGCAGTAATAACCCTATAGAAACAGGAGTAAGAGTCTCTGACTGCAGTAATAACCCTATAGAAACAGGAGTAACAATCTCTCACTGCAGTAATACCTGATAGAAACAGGATTAAGAATCTCTGACTGCACTAGTAACCCTATAGAAACAGGAGTAAGAGTCTCTGACTGCAGTAATAACCTTATAGAAACAGGGAGTAAGAGTCTCTGACTGCAGTAATTGCTCTATACAAACAGGGATTAAGAGTCTCTGACTGCAATAAAAACCCTATAGAAACAGGAGTAAGAATCTCTGACTGCAGTAACAACCCTATAGAAACAGGAGAACGAATCTCTGACTGCAGTAATAACCGTATAGAAACAGGATTAACAATCTCTGACTGCAGTAATAACCCAATAGAAACAGGAGTAACAATCTCTCACTGCAGTAATACCCAATAGAAACAGGAGTAAGAGTCTCTGATTGCAGTAATAACCCTATAGAAACAGGAGAAAGCGTCTCTGACTGCAGTAATAGCCCTATACAAACAGGGAGTAAGAGTCTCTCACTGCAGTAATAACCCTATAGAAACAGGAGTAACACTCTCTGACTGCAGTAATGACCCTATAGAAACAGCAGAAGCAATGTCTCACTGCAGTAATACTCGATAGAAACAGGAATAAGAGTCACTGACTGCAGTAATAACCCTATAGAAACAGGTGTAACAATCTCTCACTGCAGTAATACCCAATAGAAACAGGAGTAAGTGTCTCTCACTGCAGTAATACCCGATAGAAACAGGAGTAAGAGTCTCAGACTGCAGTAAGAACCCTATAGAAACAAGAGTAAGAGTCTCTGACTGCAGTAATAACCGTATAGAAACAGGAGTAAGAGTCCCTGACTGCAGTAATAACCCTATAGAAACAGGGAGTAAGAGTCTCTCACCGCAGTAATACCCAATAGAAACAGGAGTAAGTGTCTCTGACTGCAGTAATAACCCTATAGAAACAGGAGTAACAGTCTATGACTGCAGTAATAATCCTATAGAAACAGGAGTAGCAATCTCTCACTGCAGTAATACCAGATAGAAACAGGAGTAAGAGTCTCTGACAGCAGTAATAAAGCTATAGAAACAGGAGTAACAATCGATGACTGCAGTAATAACCCTATAGAAACAGGAGTAACAATCGCTCACTGCAGTGATACCCGATAGAAACAGGAGTAAGAGTCTCTGATTGCAGTAATAACCCTATAGAAACATGAGTAAGAGTCTCTGCCTGCAGTAATAACCCTATAGAAACAGGGAGTAAGAGTCTCTGACTGCAGTAATAACCCTATAGAAACAGGAGTAAGAGTCTCTGATTGCAGTAATAACCCTATAGAAACATGAGTAAGAGTCTCTGACTGCAGTAATATCCCTATAGAAAGAGTAACAATTACTGACTGCAGTAATAACCCTATAGAAACAGCAGTAGCAATCTCTCACTGCAGTAATACCTGATAGAAACAGGGAGAAAGAGTCTCTGACTGCGTTAATAACCCTGTAGAAACAGGAGAAAGAGTCTCTGACTGCAGCAATAACCTTATAGAAACAGGAGTAAGAGTCTCTGACTGCAGCAATAACCTTATAGAAACAGGAGTAAGAGTCTCTGACTGCAGTAATAACCCTATAGGAAGAGGGAGTAAGAGTCTCTCACTGCAGTAATACCCGATAGAAACAGGAGTAAGTGTGTCTGATTGCATTAATAACCCTATAGAAACATGAGTAAGAGTCTCTGTCTGCAGTAATAACACTATAGAAACAGGAGTAACAGTCTCTGACTGCAGTAATAACCCTATAGAAACAGGAGTAAGAGTCGCTGACTGCAGTAATAACCCTATAGAAACAGGGACTAAGAGTCTCTGACTGCAGTAATAACCTTATAGAAACTGGGCGTAAGAGTCTCTGACTGCAGTAATAGCCCTATACAAACAGCGATTAAGAGACTCTGACTGCAATAAAAACCCTATAGAAACAGGAGTAAGAATCTCTGACTGCAGTAATAACCCTATAGAAACAGGAGAAAGAATCTCTGACTGCAGTAATAACCCTATAGAAACAGGAGTAACAATCGCTGACTGCAGTAATAACCCTATAGAAACAGGAGTAGCAATCTATCACTGCAGTAATACCTGATAGAAACAGGGAGTAAGAGTCTCTGACTGCAGCAATAACCCAATAGAAACAGGAGTAACAATCTCTCACTGCAGTAATACCCGATAGAAACAGGAGTAAGAGTCTCTGACTGCAGTAATAACCCTATAGAAACAAGAGTAACAGTGTGTGACTGCAGTAATAACCCTATAGAAACAGGAGTAGCAATCTCTCACTGCAGTAATACCCAATAGAAACAGGAGTAAGAGTCTCTGATTGCAGTCATTACCCTATAGAAACAGGAGAAAGGATCTCTGACTGCAGTAATAGCCCTATAGAAACAGGGAGAAAGAGACACTGATTGTAGTAATAGCCCTATACAAACAGTGAGCAAGAGTCCCTGACTGCAATAAAAACCCTATAGAAACAGGAGTAAGAGTCTCTGACTGCAGTAATAACCCTATATAAACAGGAGTAACACTCGCTGACTGCAGTAATAACCCTATAGAAACAGGAGTAACAATCTCTCACTGCAGTAATACCCAATAGAAACAGGAGTAAGTGTCTCTCACTGCAGTAATACCCGATAGAAACAGGAGTAAGAGTCTCAGACTGCAGTAAGAACCCTATAGAAACAGGAGTAAGAATCTCTGACTGCAGTAATACCCGATAGAAACAGGAGTAAGTGCCTCTGACTGCAGTAATAACCCTATAGAAACAGGAGTAACAGTCTATGACTGCAGTAATAACCCTATAGAAACAGGAGTAGCAATCTCTCACTGCAGTAATACCAGATAGAAACAGGAGTAAAAGTCTCTGACAGCAGTAATAACCCTATAGAAACAGGAGTAACAATCGATGACTGCGGTAATAACCATAGAGAAACAGGAGTAAGAGTCTCTGATTGCAGTAATAACCCTATAGAAACAGGGAGTAAGAGTCTCTGACTGCAGTAATAATCCTATAGAAACAGGGACTAAGAGTCTCTGACTGCAGTAATAACCCTATAGAAACAGGGAGAAAGAATCTCTGACTGCAGTAATAAACATATAGATACAGGAGTAAGAGTCTCTGACTGTAGTAATAACCTATAGAAACAGGAGTGAGAGTATCTGACTGCAGTAATAACCCTATAGAAACAGAGAGTAAGATACTCTCACTGCAGTAATACCAATAGAAACAGGAGTAAGTTTCTCTGACTGCAGTAATAACCCTATAGAAACAGGAGTAAGAGTCTCTGACTGCAGTAATAACCCTATAGAAACAGGAGTAACAATCTCTCACAGCAGTAATACACAATAGAAAAAGGAGTAAGAGTCTCTAACTGCAGTAATGATCCTATATAAACAGGAGTAACGATCTCTCACTGCAGTAATAACCTATACAAACAGCAGTGTCTCTGACTGCAGTAATAAACCTATAGAAACAGGAGTAAGAATCTCTGACTGCAGTAATAACCCTATAGAAACAGGAGAAAGAGTCTCTGACTGCAGTAATAACCCTATAGAAACAGGAGAAACAATCTGTGACTTCAGTAATAACCCTATAGAAACAGGAGAAAGGGTCTGTGACTGCAGTAATAGCCCTATAGAAACAGGGAGAAAGATTCTCTGACAGCAGCAATAACCCTATAGAAACAGGAGAAAGGATCTGTGACTGCAATAATAGCCACATAGAAACATGGAGAGACTCTGACTGCAGTAATAACCCTATAGAAACTGTGAGTAAGAGTCCCTGACTGCATTGAGAACCCTATAGAAATAGGGAGAAAGAATCTCTGACTGCAGTAATAACCATATAGAAACAGGAGTAAGAGTCTCTGACAGCAGTAATAACCCTATAGAAACAGGAGTAAGAGTCTCTGACTGCAGTAATAACCGTATAGAAATAGGGAGAAAGAATCTCTGACTGCAGTAATAACCATATAGAAACAGGAGTAAGAGTATCTGACCGCAGTAATAACCCTATAGAAACGGGAGTAAGAGTTTCTGACTGCAGTAATAACCCTATAGAAACAGGAGTAAGAGTCTCCGACTGCAGTAATAACCGTATAGAAACAGGGAGTAAGAGTCTCTCACTGCAGTAATACCCAAAATAAACAGGAGTAAGTGTGTCTGACTGCAGTAATAACCCTATAGAAACAGGAGTAACAATCTATGACTGCAGTAACAACCCTATAGAAACAGGAGTAACAAAAACTCACTACAGTAATACCCAATAGAAACAGGAGTAAGAGTCTCTGCCTGCAGTAATAACCCTATAGAAACAGGGAGTAAGAGTCTCTGACTGCAGTAATAACCCTATTGAAACAGGAGTAAGAGTCTCTGATTGCAGTAATAACCCTATGGAAGCATGAGTAAGAGTCTCTGACTGCAGTAATAACCCGATAGAAACAGGGAGTAAGATTCTCTGACTGCAGTAATAGCCCTATAGAAACAGGGAGTAAGAGTCTCTGACTGCAGTAATAACCCTTTAGAAACAAGAGTATGGCCTAGAAATTCAGTTAAGGCCCGCCAGCAGGCTAACACCCAAAGGTTAGCGCTGCGCGCGGAGCCCATTGCGACCGCCAGAAATACACTTTTAGGGCCCCAATTCGGAACCGGGCGCTGTTCCTCGGTGTGCCCGCCTCCGCTTGGGGCGCTGAAAGTGAATTTCAGCGCTCCAGCTGCCGCTGCGCCACCCGATGCGGTGCGGCAGGCTGGGGTACTGCAGGCCTCCTCCGTCTCTTAAGGAGGAGCTGCCTGCAGCCTTGAGATCGCCGCTGGATTCTGCCAGAAAATGAGCCCAGCACCACGGAGAAGTGCCGGACTCACGGGAATCAGCCACCAATGCCGCGGGGGGGTGGTGGAGGAGACCGGGTAGGGAGGTGCGGGCAGGCGGCCGCCGAAAAAGCGGCCGGCCGCACCTCCACCTTAAACCGCCCCAGTAGCGCAGCAGTATGGCCCCGTTTCACGAACGTTGTTTACGGCCGCTGCAGAAGAGGCGGCCGCAACTAAATATGGGGTTTGGGCCGGAAGCGGGGCGGTACCGGGGCACTGCGCACACCGATGACATCATCGGTGTCGGCGCAGTGTTACCGGCTACCGCCGCTATTACCGCAGCGCTGAATATCAGCGCAACCTCTTATACTGGTGCAGAAACCCTCGTTAGGCGCCAACTGGGCGCAAAGCTTGCAGCGCCCAACTGAATTTCTAGGCCTAAGAGTCTCTGACTGCAGTAATAACCCTATAGAAACAGGGAGTAAGAGTCTCTGGCTGCAGTAATAACCCTATAGAAACAGGAGTAAGAGTCTCTGACTGCAGTAATAACCCTATAGAAACAGGAGTAACAATCTCTCACTGCAGTAATACCTGATAGAAACAGGATTACGAATCTCTGACAGCACTAGTAACCCTATAGAAACAGGAGTAAGAGTCTCTGACTGCAGTAATAACCTTATAGAAACAGGGAGTAAGAGTCTCTGACTGCAGTAATTGCTCTATACAAACAGGGATTAAGAGTCTCTGACTGCAATAAAAACCCTATAGAAACAGGAGTAAGAATCTCTGACTGCAGTAACAACCCTATAGAAACAGGAGAACGAATCTCTGACTGCAGTAATAACCGTATAGAAACAGGATTAACAATCTCTGACTGCAGTAATAACCCAATAGAAACAGGAGTAACAATCTCTCACTGCAGTAATACCCAATAGAAACAGGAGTAGGAGTCTCTGATTGCAGTAATAACCCTATAGAAACAGGAGAAAGCGTCTCTGACTGCAGTAATAGCCCTATACAAACAGGGAGTAAGAGTCTCTCACTGCAGTAATAACCCTATAGAAACAGGAGTAACACTCTCTGACTGCAGTAATAACCCTATAGAAACAGCAGAAGCAATGTCTCACTGCAGTAATACTCGATAGAAACAGGAATAAGAGTCACTGACTGCAGTAATAACCCTATAGAAACAGGTGTAACAATCTCTCACTGCAGTAATACCCAATAGAAACAGGAGTAAGTGTCTCTCACTGCAGTAATACCCGATAGAAACAGGAGTAAGAGTCTCAGACTGCAGTAAGAACCCTACAGAAACAAGAGTAAGAGTCTCTGACTGCAGTAATAACCGTATAGAAACAGGAGTAAGAGTCTCTGACTGCAGTAATAACCCTATAGAAACAGGGAGTAAGAGTCTCTCACCGCAGTAATACCCAATAGAAACAGGAGTAAGTGTCTCTGACTGCAGTAATAACCCTATAGAAACAGGAGTAACAGTCTATGACTGCAGTAATAATCCTATCGAAACAGGAGTAGCAATCTCTCACTGCAGTAATACCAGATAGAAACAGGAGTAAGAGTCTCTGACAGCAGTAATAAAGCTATAGAAACAGGAGTAAGAGTCTCTGACTGCAGTAATAACCCTGTAGAAATAGGGAGTAAGAGTCTCTGACTGCAGAGATAACCCTATAGAAACAGGAGTAAGAGTCTCTGACTGCAGCAATAACCTTATAGAAACAGGAGTAAGAGTCTCTGACTGCAGTAATAACCCTATAGGAAGAGGGAGTAAGAGTCTCTCACCGCAGTAATACCCAATAGAAACAGGAGTAAGTGTCTCTGACTGCAGTAATAACCCTATAGAAACAGGAGTAACAGTCTATGACTGCAGTAATAATCCTATCGAAACAGGAGTAGCAATCTCTCACTGCAGTAATACCAGATAGAAACAGGAGTAAGAGTCTCTGACAGCAGTAATAAAGCTATAGAAACAGGAGTAAGAGTCTCTGACTGCAGTAATAACCCTGTAGAAATAGGGAGTAAGAGTCTCTGACTGCAGAGATAACCCTATAGAAACAGGAGTAAGAGTCTCTGACTGCAGCAATAACCTTATAGAAACAGGAGTAAGAGTCTCTGACTGCAGTAATAACCCTATAGGAAGAGGGAGTAAGAGTCTCTCACTGCAGTAATACCCGATAGAAACAGGAGTAAGTGTCTCTGATTGCATTAATAACCCTATAGAAACATGAGTAAGAGTCTCTGTCTGCAGTAATAACCCTATAGAAACAGGAGTAACAGTCTCTGACTGCAGTAATAACCCTATAGAAACAGGGACTAAGAGTCTCTGACTGCAGTAATAACCTTATAGAAACTGGGCGTAAGAGTCGCTGACTGCAGTAATAGCCCTATACAAACAGCGATTAAGAGACTCTGACTGCAATAAAAACCCTATAGAAACAGGAGTAAGAATCTCTGACTGCAGTAATAACCCTATAGAAACAGGAGAAAGAATCTCTGACTGCAGTAATAACCCTATAGAAACAGGAGTAACAATCGCTGACTGCAGTAATAACCCTATAGAAACAGGAGTAGCAATCTATCACTGCAGTAATACCTGATAGAAACAGGGAGTAAGAGTCTCTGACTGCAGCAATAACCCAATAGAAACAGGAGTAACAATCTCTCACTGCAGTAATACCCGATAGAAACAGGAGTAAGAGTCTCTGACTGCAGTAATAACCCTATAGAAACAGGAGAAAGCGTCTCTGACTGCAGTAATAGCCCTATACAAACAGGGAGTAAGAGCCTCTTACTGCAGTAATAACCCTATATAAACAGGAGTAACACTCTCTGACTGCAGTAATAACCCTATAGAAACAGGAGTAGCAATGTCTCACTGCAGTAATACCTGATAGAGACAGGGATAATAGTCACTGACTGCAGTAATAACCCTATAGAAACAGGAGTAACAATCTCTCACTGCAGTAATTCCCAATAGAAACAGAAGTAAGTGTCTCTCACTGCAGTAATACCCAATAGAAACAGGAGTAAGAGTCTCAGACTGCAGTAAGAACCCTATAGAAACAGGAGTAAGAATCTCTGACTGCAGTAATACCCGATAGAAACAGGAGTAAGTGTCTCTGACTGCAGTAATAACCCTATAGAAACAAGAGTAACAGTGTGTGACTGCAGTAATAACCCTATAGAAACAGGAGTAGCAATCTCTCACTGCAGTAATACCCGATAGAAACAGGAGTAAGAGTCTCTGATTGCAGTCATTACCCTATAGAAACAGGAGAAAGGATCTCTGACTGCAGTAATAGCCCTATAGAAACAGGGAGAAAGAGACACTGATTGTAGTAATAGCCCTATACAAACAGGGAGCAAGAGTCCCTGACTGCAATAAAAACCCGATAGAAACAGGAGTAAGAATCTCTGACTGCAGTAATAATCCTATTGAAACAGGAGTAACAATCTCTCACTGCAGTAATACCCAATAGAAACAGGAGTAAGTGTCTCTCACTGCAGTAATACCCGATAGAAACAGGAGTAAGAGTCTCAGACTGCAGTAAGAACCCTATAGAAACAGGAGTAAGAATCTCTGACTGCAGTAATACCCGATAGAAACAGGAGTAAGTGCCTCTGACGGCAGTAATAACCCTATAGAAACAGGAGTAACAGTCTATGACTGCAGTAATAACCCTATAGAAACAGGTGTAGCAATCTCTCACTGCAGTAATACCGGATAGAAACAGGAGTAAAAGTCTCTGACAGCAGTAATAACCCTATAGAAACAGGAGTAACAATCGATGACTGCGGTAATAACCATAGAGAAACAGGAGTAAGAGTCTCTGATTGCAGTAATAACCCTATAGAAACAGGGAGTAAGAGTCTCTGACTGCAGTAATAATCCTATAGAAACAGGGACTAAGAGTCTCTGACTGCAGTAATAACCCTATAGAAACAGGGAGAAAGAATCTCTGACTGCAGTAATAAACATATAGATACAGGAGTAAGAGTCTCTGACTGTAGTAATAACCTATAGAAACAGGAGTGAGAGTATCTGACTGCAGTAATAACCCTATAGAAACAGGGAGTAAGATACTCTCACTGCAGTAATACCAATAGAAACAGGAGTAAGTGTCTCTGACTGCAGTAATAACCCTATAGAAACAGGAGTAAGAGTCTCTGACTGCAGTAATAACCCTATAGAAACAGGAGTAAGAGTCCCTGAAAGCAGTAATAGCGTTATACAAACAGGGAGTAAGAGTCTCTGACTGCAATAAAAACCCTATCGAAACAGGAGTAAGAGTCTCTGACTGCAGTAATAACCCTATAGAAACAGGAGAAAGGGTCTGTGACTGCAGTAATAGCCCTATAGAAACAGGGAGAAAGATTCTCTGACAGCAGCAATAACCCTATAGAAACAGGAGAAAGGATCTGTGACTGCAATAATAGCCACATAGAAACATGGAGAGACTCTGACTGCAGTAATAACCCTATAGAAACTGTGAGTAAGAGTCCCTGACTGCATTGAGAACCCTATAGAAATAGGGAGAAAGAATCTCTGACTGCAGTAATAACCATATAGAAACAGGAGTAAGAGTCTCTGACAGCAGTAATAACCCTATAGAAACAGGAGTAAGAGTCTCTGACTGCAGTAATAACCGTATAGAAATAGGGAGAAAGAATCTCTGACTGCAGTAATAACCATATAGAAACAGGAGTAAGAGTATCTGACCGCAGTAATAACCCTATAGAAACGGGAGTAAGAGTTTCTGACTGCAGTAATAACCCTATAGAAACAGGAGTAAGAGTCTCCGACTGCAGTAATAACCGTATAGAAACAGGGAGTAAGAGTCTCTCACTGCAGTAATACCCAAAATAAACAGGAGTAAGTGTGTCTGACTGCAGTAATAACCCTATAGAAACAGGAGTAACAATCTATGACTGCAGTAACAACCCTATAGAAACAGGAGTAACAAAAACTCACTACAGTAATACCCAATAGAAACAGGAGTAAGAGTCTCTGCCTGCAGTAATAACCCTATAGAAACAGGGAGTAAGAGTCTCTGACTGCAGTAATAACCCTATTGAAACAGGAGTAAGAGTCTCTGATTGCAGTAATAACCCTATGGAAGCATGAGTAAGAGTCTCTGACTGCAGTAATAACCCGATAGAAACAGGGAGTAAGATTCTCTGACTGCAGTAATAGCCCTATAGAAACAGGGAGTAAGAGTCTCTGACTGCAGTAATAACCCTTTAGAAACAAGAGTATGGCCTAGAAATTCAGTTAAGGCCCGCCAGCAGGCTAACACCCAAAGGTTAGCGCTGCGCGCGGAGCCCATTGCGACCGCCAGAAATACACTTTTAGGGCCCCAATTCGGAACCGGGCGCTGTTCCTCGGTGTGCCCGCCTCCGCTTGGGGCGCTGAAAGTGAATTTCAGCGCTCCAGCTGCCG
Source organism: Somniosus microcephalus (assembly GCF_052327205.1). Lineage (NCBI taxonomy): Eukaryota > Metazoa > Chordata > Chondrichthyes > Squaliformes > Somniosidae > Somniosus > Somniosus microcephalus. The sequence continues at coordinate 170,107,091 of NC_140989.1, read as the reverse complement.
CTGCGCCACCCGATGCGGTGCGGCAGGCTGGGGTACTGCAGGCCTCCTCCGTCTCTTAAGGAGGAGCTGCCTGCAGCCTTGAGATCGCCGCTGGATTCTGCCAGAAAATGAGCCCAGCACCACGGAGAAGTGCCGGACTCACGGGAATCAGCCACCAATGCCGCGGGGGGGTGGTGGAGGAGACCGGGTAGGGAGGTGCGGGCAGGCGGCCGCCGAAAAAGCGGCCGGCCGCACCTCCACCTTAAACCGCCCCAGTAGCGCAGCAGTATGGCCCCGTTTCACGAACGTTGTTTACGGCCGCTGCAGAAGAGGCGGCCGCAACTAAATATGGGGTTTGGGCTGGAAGCGGGGCGGTACCGGGGCACTGCGCACACCGATGACATCATCGGTGTCGGCGCAGTGTTCCCGGCTACCGCCGCTATTACCGCAGCGCTGAATATCAGCGCAACCTCTTATACTGGTGCAGAAACCCTCGTTAGGCGCCAACTGGGCGCAAAGCTTGCAGCGCCCAACTGAATTTCTAGGCCTAAGAGTCTCTGACTGCAGTAATAACCCTATAGAAACAGGGAGTAAGAGTCTCTGGCTGCAGTAATAACCCTATAGAAACAGGAGTAAGAGTCTCTGACTGCAGTAATAACCCTATAGAAACAGGAGTAACAATCTCTCACTGCAGTAATACCTGATAGAAACAGGATTACGAATCTCTGACAGCACTAGTAACCCTATAGAAACAGGAGTAAGAGTCTCTGACTGCAGTAATAACCTTATAGAAACAGGGAGTAAGAGTCTCTGACTGCAGTAATTGCTCTATACAAACAGGGATTAAGAGTCTCTGACTGCAATAAAAACCCTATAGAAACAGGAGTAAGAATCTCTGACTGCAGTAACAACCCTATAGAAACAGGAGAACGAATCTCTGACTGCAGTAATAACCGTATAGAAACAGGATTAACAATCTCTGACTGCAGTAATAACCCAATAGAAACAGGAGTAACAATCTCTCACTGCAGTAATACCCAATAGAAACAGGAGTAGGAGTCTCTGATTGCAGTAATAACCCTATAGAAACAGGAGAAAGCGTCTCTGACTGCAGTAATAGCCCTATACAAACAGGGAGTAAGAGTCTCTCACTGCAGTAATAACCCTATAGAAACAGGAGTAACACTCTCTGACTGCAGTAATAACCCTATAGAAACAGCAGAAGCAATGTCTCACTGCAGTAATACTCGATAGAAACAGGAATAAGAGTCACTGACTGCAGTAATAACCCTATAGAAACAGGTGTAACAATCTCTCACTGCAGTAATACCCAATAGAAACAGGAGTAAGTGTCTCTCACTGCAGTAATACCCGATAGAAACAGGAGTAAGAGTCTCAGACTGCAGTAAGAACCCTACAGAAACAAGAGTAAGAGTCTCTGACTGCAGTAATAACCGTATAGAAACAGGAGTAAGAGTCTCTGACTGCAGTAATAACCCTATAGAAACAGGGAGTAAGAGTCTCTCACCGCAGTAATACCCAATAGAAACAGGAGTAAGTGTCTCTGACTGCAGTAATAACCCTATAGAAACAGGAGTAACAGTCTATGACTGCAGTAATAATCCTATCGAAACAGGAGTAGCAATCTCTCACTGCAGTAATACCAGATAGAAACAGGAGTAAGAGTCTCTGACAGCAGTAATAAAGCTATAGAAACAGGAGTAAGAGTCTCTGACTGCAGTAATAACCCTGTAGAAATAGGGAGTAAGAGTCTCTGACTGCAGAGATAACCCTATAGAAACAGAAGTAAGAGTCTCTGACTGCAGCAATAACCTTATAGAAACAGGAGTAAGAGTCTCTGACTGCAGTAATAACCCTATAGGAAGAGGGAGTAAGAGTCTCTCACCGCAGTAATACCCAATAGAAACAGGAGTAAGTGTCTCTGACTGCAGTAATAACCCTATAGAAACAGGAGTAACAGTCTATGACTGCAGTAATAGTCTATGACTGCAGTAATAATCCTATCGAAACAGGAGTAGCAATCTCTCACTGCAGTAATACCAGATAGAAACAGGAGTAAGAGTCTCTGACAGCAGTAATAAAGCTATAGAAACAGGAGTAAGAGTCTCTGACTGCAGTAATAACCCTGTAGAAATAGGGAGTAAGAGTCTCTGACTGCAGAGATAACCCTATAGAAACAGGAGTAAGAGTCTCTGACTGCAGCAATAACCTTATAGAAACAGGAGTAAGAGTCTCTGACTGCAGTAATAACCCTATAGGAAGAGGGAGTAAGAGTCTCTCACTGCAGTAATACCCGATAGAAACAGGAGTAAGTGTCTCTGATTGCATTAATAACCCTATAGAAACATGAGTAAGAGTCTCTGTCTGCAGTAATAACCCTATAGAAACAGGAGTAACAGTCTCTGACTGCAGTAATAACCCTATAGAAACAGGGACTAAGAGTCTCTGACTGCAGTAATAACCTTATAGAAACTGGGCGTAAGAGTCGCTGACTGCAGTAATAGCCCTATACAAACAGCGATTAAGAGACTCTGACTGCAATAAAAACCCTATAGAAACAGGAGTAAGAATCTCTGACTGCAGTAATAACCCTATAGAAACAGGAGAAAGAATCTCTGACTGCAGTAATAACCCTATAGAAACAGGAGTAACAATCGCTGACTGCAGTAATAACCCTATAGAAACAGGAGTAGCAATCTATCACTGCAGTAATACCTGATAGAAACAGGGAGTAAGAGTCTCTGACTGCAGCAATAACCCAATAGAAACAGGAGTAACAATCTCTCACTGCAGTAATACCCGATAGAAACAGGAGTAAGAGTCTCTGACTGCAGTAATAACCCTATAGAAACAGGAGAAAGCGTCTCTGACTGCAGTAATAGCCCTATACAAACAGGGAGTAAGAGCCTCTTACTGCAGTAATAACCCTATATAAACAGGAGTAACACTCTCTGACTGCAGTAATAACCCTATAGAAACAGGAGTAGCAATGTCTCACTGCAGTAATACCTGATAGAGACAGGGATAATAGTCACTGACTGCAGTAATAACCCTATAGAAACAGGAGTAACAATCTCTCACTGCAGTAATTCCCAATAGAAACAGAAGTAAGTGTCTCTCACTGCAGTAATACCCAATAGAAACAGGAGTAAGAGTCTCAGACTGCAGTAAGAACCCTATAGAAACAGGAGTAAGAATCTCTGACTGCAGTAATACCCGATAGAAACAGGAGTAAGTGTCTCTGACTGCAGTAATAACCCTATAGAAACAAGAGTAACAGTGTGTGACTGCAGTAATAACCCTATAGAAACAGGAGTAGCAATCTCTCACTGCAGTAATACCCGATAGAAACAGGAGTAAGAGTCTCTGATTGCAGTCATTACCCTATAGAAACAGGAGAAAGGATCTCTGACTGCAGTAATAGCCCTATAGAAACAGGGAGAAAGAGACACTGATTGTAGTAATAGCCCTATACAAACAGGGAGCAAGAGTCCCTGACTGCAATAAAAACCCGATAGAAACAGGAGTAAGAATCTCTGACTGCAGTAATAATCCTATTGAAACAGGAGTAAGAGTCTCTGACTGCAGTAATAACCCTATATAAACAGGAGTAACACTCGCTGACTGCAGTAATAACCCTATAGAAACAGGAGTAACAATCTCTCACTGCAGTAATACCCAATAGAAACAGGAGTAAGTGTCTCTCACTGCAGTAATACCCAATAGAAACAGGAGTAAGAGTCTCAGACTGCAGTAAGAACCCTATAGAAACAGGAGTAAGAATCTCTGACTGCAGTAATACCCGATAGAAACAGGAGTAAGTGCCTCTGACGGCAGTAATAACCCTATAGAAACAGGAGTAACAGTCTATGACTGCAGTAATAACCCTATAGAAACAGGAGTAGCAATCTCTCACTGCAGTAATACCGGATAGAAACAGGAGTAAAAGTCTCTGACAGCAGTAATAACCCTATAGAAACAGGAGTAACAATCGATGACTGCGGTAATAACCATAGAGAAACAGGAGTAAGAGTCTCTGATTGCAGTAATAACCCTATAGAAACAGGGAGTAAGAGTCTCTGACTGCAGTAATAATCCTATAGAAACAGGGACTAAGAGTCTCTGACTGCAGTAATAACCCTATAGAAACAGGGAGAAAGAATCTCTGACTGCAGTAATAAACATATAGATACAGGAGTAAGAGTCTCTGACTGTAGTAATAACCTATAGAAACAGGAGTGAGAGTATCTGACTGCAGTAATAACCCTATAGAAACAGGGAGTAAGATACTCTCACTGCAGTAATACCAATAGAAACAGGAGTAAGTGTCTCTGACTGCAGTAATAACCCTATAGAAACAGGAGTAAGAGTCTCTGACTGCAGTAATAACCCTATAGAAACAGGAGTAAGAGTCCCTGAAAGCAGTAATAGCGTTATACAAACAGGGAGTAAGAGTCTCTGACTGCAATAAAAACCCTATCGAAACAGGAGTAAGAGTCTCTGACTGCAGTAATAACCCTATAGAAACAGGAGAAACAATCTCTCAATGCAGTAATACCCGATAGAAACAGGAGTAACAATCTCTCACTGCAGTAATAACCCTATAGAAAAAGGAGTAAGAGTCTCTGACAGCAGGAATAACCCTATAGAAACAGGGAGAAAGAATTTCTGACTGCAGTAATAACCATATAGAAACAGGAGTAAGTGTCACTGACTGCAGTAATAACCCTATAGAGACAGAGACTAAGAGTCTCTGACTGCAGTAATAACCTTATTGAAACAGGGCGTAAGAGTCTCTGACTGCAGTAACAACTCTATAGAAACAGGAGTAAGAGTCTCTGACTGCAGTAAAAACCTTATAGAAACAGGGAGAAAGAGTCTCTGACTGCAGTAATAGCCATATACAAACAGGGAGTAAGAGCCTCTGACTGCAATAAAAACCCTATAGAAACAGGAGTAAGAGTCTCTGACTGCAGTAATAACCCAATTGAAACAGGGAGTAAAGTCTCTGACTGGAGTAATAACCCTATAGAAACAGGAGTATGAATCTCTGACTGCAGTAACAATCCTATAGAAACAGGAGTAACAATCACTCACTGCAGTAATACCTGAAAGAAACAGGAGTAAGAGTCTCAGACTGCAGTAATAACCCTATAGAAACAGGAGTAAGAGTCTCTGACTGCAGTAATAAACCTATAGAAACAGGGACTAACAGTCTCTCACTGCAGTGATACCTGATAGAAACAGGAGTAAGTGTCTCTGATTGCAATAATAAACCTATAGAAACAGGGAGAAAGAATCTCTGACTGCAGTAATAGCCCTATAGAAACAGGAGTAAGAGTCTCTGACTGCAGTAATAACCCTATAGAAACAGGAGTATGAGTCTCTGACTGCAGTAACAACCCTATAGAAACAGGAGTAACAATCACTCACTGCAGTAATACCTGATAGAAACAGGAGTAAGAGACTCAGACTGCAGTAATAACCCTATAGAAACAGGAGTAAGTGTCTCTGACTGCAGTAATAACCCTATAGATACAGGAGTAAGAGTCTCTGACTGCAGTAATAACCCTATAGAAACAGGGACTAAGAGTCGCTCACTGCAGTAATACCTGATAGAAACAGGAGTAAGTGTCTCTGACTGCAGTAATAAACCTACAGAAACAGGAGTAAGAGTCTCTGACTGCAGTAATCACCCTATAGAAACAGGAGAAAGGGTCTCTGACTGCAGTAATAGCCCTATAGAAGCAGGGAGAAAGAGACACTGATTATAGTAATAGCCCTATACAAACAGGGAGTAAGAGTCTCTGACTGCAATGAAAACCCTATCGAAACAGGAGTAAGAGTCTCTGACAGCAGTAATAACCCCATAGAAACAGGAGTAACAATCGATGACTGCGGCAATAACCCAATAGAAACAGGAGTAAGAGTCTCTGATTGCAGTAATAACCCTTTAGAAACAGGGAGTAAGAGTCTCTGACTGCAATAATAATCCTATAGAAACAGGGACTAATATTCACTGACTGCAGTAATAACCCTATAGAAACAGGATTAAGAGTCTCTGACTGCAGTAATAACCATATAGAAACAGGAGAAAGAGTCTCTGACTGCAGTAATAACCCTATAGAAACAGGAGTAAGAGTCTCTGACTACAGTAATAAACCTATAGAAACAGGAGAAAGGGTCTGTGACTGCAGTAATAGCCCTATAGAAACAGGGAGAAAGAGTCTCTGACTGCAGTAATAACCCTATAGAAACAGGAGAAAGGGTCTGTGACTGCAATAATAGCCACATAGAAACATGGAGAGTCTCTGACTGCAGTGATAACCCTATAGAATAAGAGTCTCTGACAGCAGTAATAACCCTATAGAAACAGGAGTAAGAGTCTCTGACTGGAGTAAAAACCCTATAGAAACAGGAGTAACAATCTCTGACTGCAGTAATAACCCTATAGAAACAGGAGTAGCAATCTCTCACTGCAGTAATACCCGATAGAAACAGGAGTAAAAATCCCTGACTGCAGTAATAACCCTATAGAAATAGGACTAACAATCTCACACTACAGTAATACCCGATAGAAACAGGAGTAAGAGTCTCTGACTGCAGTAATAAACCAATAGAAACAAGAGAAAGAGTCTCTGACTGGAGTGATAACCCTATAGAAACAGGGAGTAAGTATCTCTGGCTGCAGTAATAAGCCTATAGAAACAGGAGTAAGTGTCTCTGACTGCAGTAATAACGCTACAGAAACAGGAGTAACAATTGCTCACTGCAGTAATACCCTATAGAAACAGGAGTAAGAATCTCTCACTGCAGTAATAACCCTATAGAAACAGGAGTAAGTGTCTCTGACTGCAGTAATTACCCTATAGAAACAGGACTAAGAGTCGCTGACTACAGTAATAACCCTATAGAAACAGGGACTAAGTGTCTCTAACTGCAGTAATAACCCTATAGAAACAGGAGTAAGAGTCTCTGACTGCAGTAATAACCCTATAGAAACAGGAAGTAAGAGTCTCTCACCGCAGTAATACCCAATAGAAACAGGAGTAAGTGTCTCTGACTGCAGTAATAACCCTATAGAAACAGGAGTAACAGTCTATGACTGCAGTAATAATCCTATAGAAACAGGAGTAGCAATCTCTCACTGCAGTAATACCAGATAGAAACAGGAGTAAGAGTCTCTGACAGCAGTAATAAAGCTATAGAAACAGGAGTAACAATCGATGACTGCAGTAATAACCCTATAGAAACAAGAGTAACAATCGCTCACTGCAGTGATACCCGATAGAAACAGGAGTAAGAGTCTCTGATTGCAGTAATAACCCTATAGAAACATGAGTAAGAGTCTCTGCCTGCAGTAATAACCCTATAGAAACAGGGAGTAAGAGTCTCTGACTGCAGTAATAACCCTATAGAAACAGGAGTAAGAGTCTCTGACTGCAGTAATATCCCTATAGAAACAGGGAGTAAGATTCTCTGACTGCAGTAATAACCCTATAGAAACGGAGTAAGAGTCTCTGACTGCAGTAATAACCCTATAGAAACAGGAGTAAGAATCTCTGACTGCAGTAATAACCCTATAGAAAGAGGAGTAAGAATTACTGACTGCAGTAATAACCCTATAGAAACAGCAGTAGCAATCTCTCACTGCAGTAATACCTGATAGAAACAGGGAGAAAGAGTCTCTGACTGCGTTAATAACCCTGTAGAAATAGGGAGTAAGAGTCTCTGACTGCAGAGATAACCCTATAGAAACAGAAGTAAGAGTCTCTGACTGCAGCAATAACCTTATAGAAACAGGAGTAAGAGTCTCTGACTGCAGTAATAACCCTATAGGAAGAGGGAGTAAGAGTCTCTCACTGCAGTAATACCCGATAGAAACAGGAGTAAGTGTCTCTGATTGCATTAATAACCCTATAGAAACATGATTAAGAGTCTCTGTCTGCAGTAATAACCCTATAGAAACAGGAGTAACAGTCTCTGACTGCAGTAATAACCCTATAGAAACAGGAGTAAGAGTCGCTGACTGCAGTAATAACCCTATAGAAACAGGGACTAAGAGTCTCTGACTGCAGTAATAACCTTATAGAAACTGGGCGTAAGAGTCGCTGACTGCAGTAATAGCCCTATACAAACAGCGATTAAGAGACTCTGACTGCAATAAAAACCCTATAGAAACAGGAGTAAGAATCTCTGACTGCAGTAATAACCCTATAGAAACAGGAGAAAGAATCTCTGACTGCAGTAATAACCCTATAGAAACAGGAGTAACAATCGCTGACTGCAGTAATAACCCTATAGAAACAGGAGTAGCAATCTATCACTGCAGTAATACCTGATAGAAACAGGGAGTAAGAGTCTCTGACTGCAGCAATAACCCAATAGAAACAGGAGTAACAATCTCTCACTGCAGTAATACCCGATAGAAACAGGAGTAAGAGTCTCTGACTGCAGTAATAACCCTATAGAAACAGGAGAAAGCGTCTCTGACTGCAGTAATAGCCCTATACAAACAGGGAGTAAGAGCCTCTTACTGCAGTACTAACCCTATATAAACAGGAGTAACACTCTCTGACTGCAGTAATAACCCTATAGAAACAGGAGTAGCAATGTCTCACTGCAGTAATTCCCAATAGAAACAGAAGTAAGTGTCTCTCACTGCAGTAATACCCAATAGAAACAGGAGTAAGAGTCTCAGACTGCAGTAAGAACCCTATAGAAACAGGAGTAAGAATCTCTGACTGCAGTAATAACCGATAGAAACAGGAGTAAGTGTCTCTGACTGCAGTAATAACCCTATAGAAACAAGAGTAACAGTGTGTGACTGCAGTAATAACCCTATAGAAACAGGAGTAGCAATCTCTCACTGCAGTAATACCCGATAGAAACAGGAGTAAGAGTCTCTGATTGCAGTCATTACCCTATAGAAACAGGAGAAAGGATCTCTGACTGCAGTAATAGCCCTATAGAAACAGGGAGAAAGAGACACTGATTGTAGTAATAGCCCTATACAAACAGGGAGCAAGAGTCCCTGACTGCAATAAAACCCCGATAGAAACAGGAGTAAGAATCTCTGACTGCAGTAATAATCCTATTGAAACAGGAGTAAGAGTCTCTGACTGCAGTAATAACCCTATATAAACAGGAGTAACACTCGCTGACTGCAGTAATAACCCTATAGAAACAGGAGTAACAATCTCTCACTGCAGTAATACCCAATAGAAACAGGAGTAAGTGTCTCTCACTGCAGTAATACCCGATAGAAACAGGAGTAAGAGTCTCAGACTGCAGTAAGAACCCTATAGAAACAGGAGTAAGAATCTCTGACTGCAGTAATACCCGATAGAAACAGGAGTAAGTGCCTCTGACGGCAGTAATAACCCTATAGAAACAGGAGTAACAGTCTATGACTGCAGTAATAACCCTATAGAAACAGGAGTAGCAATCTCTCACTGCAGTAATACCGGATAGAAACAGGAGTAAAAGTCTCTGACAGCAGTAATAACCCTATAGAAACAGGAGTAACAATCGATGACTGCGGTAATAACCATAGAGAAACAGGAGTAAGAGTCTCTGATTGCAGTAATAACCCTATAGAAACAGGGAGTAAGAGTCTCTGACTGCAGTAATAATCCTATAGAAACAGGGACTAAGAGTCTCTGACTGCAGTAATAACCCTATAGAAACAGGGAGAAAGAATCTCTGACTGCAGTAATAAACATATAGATACAGGAGTAAGAGTCTCTGACTGTAGTAATAACCTATAGAAACAGGAGTGAGAGTATCTGACTGCAGTAATAACCCTATAGAAACAGGGAGTAAGATACTCTCACTGCAGTAATACCAATAGAAACAGGAGTAAGTGTCTCTGACTGCAGTAATAACCCTATAGAAACAGGAGTAAGAGTCTCTGACTGCAGTAATAACCCTATAGAAACAGGAGTAAGAGTCCCTGAAAGCAGTAATAGCGTTATACAAACAGGGAGTAAGAGTCTCTGACTGCAATAAAAACCCTATCGAAACAGGAGTAAGAGTCTCTGACTGCAGTAATAACCCTATAGAAACAGGAGAAACAATCTCTCAATGCAGTAATACCCGATAGAAACAGGAGTAACAATCTCTCACTGCAGTAATAACCCTATAGAAAAAGGAGTAAGAGTCTCTGACAGCAGGAATAACCCTATAGAAACAGGGAGAAAGAATTTCTGACTGCAGTAATAACCATATAGAAACAGGAGTAAGTGTCACTGACTGCAGTAATAACCCTATAGAGACAGAGACTAAGAGTCTCTGACTGCAGTAATAACCTTATTGAAACAGGGCGTAAGAGTCTCTGACTGCAGTAACAACTCTATAGAAACAGGAGTAAGAGTCTCTGACTGCAGTAAAAACCTTATAGAAACAGGGAGAAAGAGTCTCTGACTGCAGTAATAGCCATATACAAACAGGGAGTAAGAGCCTCTGACTGCAATAAAAACCCTATAGAAACAGGAGTAAGAGTCTCTGACTGCAGTAATAACCCAATAGAAACAGGGAGTAAAGTCTCTGACTGGAGTAATAACCCTATAGAAACAGGAGTATGAATCTCTGACTGCAGTAACAATCCTATAGAAACAGGAGTAACAATCACTCACTGCAGTAATAACCCTATAGAAACAGGAGTATGAGTCTCTGACTGCAGTAACAACCCTATAGAAACAGGAGTAACAATCACTCACTGCAGTAATACCTGATAGAAACAGGAGTAAGAGACTCAAACTGCAGTAATAACCCTATAGAAACAGGAGTAAGTGTCTCTGACTGCAGTAATAACCCTATAGATACAGGAGTAAGAGTCTCTGACTGCAGTAATAACCCTATAGAAACAGGGACTAAGAGTCGCTCACTGCAGTAATACCTGATAGAAACAGGAGTAAGTGTCTCTGACTGCAGTAATAAACCTACAGAAACAGGAGTAAGAGTCTCTGACTGCAGTAATCACCCTATAGAAACAGGAGAAAGGGTCTCTGACTGCAGTAATAGCCCTATAGAAGCAGGGAGAAAGAGACACTGATTGTAGTAATAGCCCTATACAAACAGGGAGTAAGAGTCTCTGACTGCAATGAAAACCCTATCGAAACAGGAGTAAGAGTCTCTGACAGCAGTAATAACCCCATAGAAACAGGAGTAACAATCGATGACTGCGGCAATAACCCAATAGAAACAGGAGTAAGAGTCTCTGATTGCAGTAATAACCCTTTAGAAACAGGGAGTAAGAGTCTCTGACTGCAATAATAATCCTATAGAAACAGGGACTAATATTCACTGACTGCAGTAATAACCCTATAGAAACAGGATTAAGAGTCTCTGACTGCAGTAATAACCCTATAGAAACAGGAGAAAGAGTCTCTGACTGCAGTAATAACCCAATAGAAACAGGAGTAAGAGTCTCTGACTGCAGTAATAACCCTATAGAAACAGGAGTAACAATCTGTGGCTGCAGTAATAACCCTATAGAAACAGGAGTAAGAGTCTCTGACTACAGTAATAAACCTATAGAAACAGGAGAAAGGGTCTGTGACTGCAGTAATAGCCCTATAGAAACAGGGAGAAAGAGTCTCTGACTGCAGTAATAACCCTATAGAAACAGGAGAAAGGGTCTGTGACTGCAATAATAGCCACATAGAAACATGGAGAGTCTCTGACTGCAGTGATAACCCTATAGAATAAGAGTCTCTGACAGCAGTAATAACCCTATAGAAACAGGAGTAAGAGTCTCTGACTGGAGTAAAAACCCTATAGAAACAGGAGTAACAATCTCTGACTGCAGTAATAACCCTATAGAAACAGGAGTAGCAATCTCTCACTGCAGTAATACCCGATAGAAACAGGAGTAAAAATCCCTGACTGCAGTAATAACCATATAGAAATAGGACTAACAATTGCTCACTGCAGTAATACCCTATAGAAACAGGAGTAAGAATCTCTCACTGCAGTAATAACCCTATAGAAACAGGAGTAAGTGTCTCTGACTGCAGTAATTACCCTATAGAAACAGGACTAAGAGTCGCTGACTACAGCAATAACCCTATAGAAACAGGGACTAAGTGTCTCTAACTGCAGTAATAACCCTATAGAAACGGGAGTAAGAGTCTCTGACTGCAGTAATAACCCTATAGAAACAGGGAGTAAGAGTCTTTCACCGCAGTAATACCCAATAGAAACAGGAGTAAGTGTCTCTGACTGCAGTAATAACCCTATAGAAACAGGAGTAACAGTCTATGACTGCAGTAATAATCCTATAGAAACAGGAGTAGCAATCTCTCACTGCAGTAATACCAGATAGAAACAGGAGTAAGAGTCTCTGACAGCAGTAATAAAGCTATAGAAACAGGAGTAACAATCGATGACTGCAGTAATAACCCTATAGAAACAGGAGTAACAATCGCTCACTGCAGTGATACCCGATAGAAACAGGAGTAAGAGTCTCTGATTGCAGTAATAACCCTATAGCAACATGAGTAAGAGTCTCTGCCTGCAGTAATAACCCTATAAAAACAGGGAGTAAGAGTCTCTGACTGCAGTAATAACCCTATAGAAACAGGAGTAAGAGTCTCTGATTGCAGTAATAACCCTATAGAAACATGAGTAAGAGTCTCTGACTGAAGTAATATCCCTATAGAAACAGGGAGTAAGATTCTCTGACTGCAGTAATAACCCTATAGAAACGGAGTAAGAGTCTCTGACTGCAGTAATAACCCTATAGAAACAGGAGTAAGAATCTCTGACTGCAGTAATAACCCTATAGAAACAGGAGTAAAAATCTCTGACAGCAGTAATAACCATATAGAAAGAGGAGTAACAATTACTGACTGCAGTAATAACCCTATAGAAACAGCAGTAGCAATCTCTCACTGCAGTAATACCTGATAGAAACAGGGAGAAAGAGTCTCTGACTGCGTTAATAACCCTGTAGAAATAGGGAGTAAGAGTCTCTGACTGCAGAGATAACCCTATAGAAACAGGAGTAAGAGTCTCTGACTGCAGCAATAACCTTATAGAAACAGGAGTAAGAGTCTCTGACTGCAGTAATAACGCTATAGGAAGAGGGAGTAAGAGTCTCTCACTGCAGTAATACCCGATAGAAACAGGAGTAAGAGTCTCTGACTGCAGTAATAACCCTATAGAAACAGGAGAAAGCGTCTCTGACTGCAGTAATAGCCCTATACAAACAGGGAGTAAGAGCCTCTTACTGCAGTAATAACCCTATATAAACAGGAGTAACACTCTCTGACTGCAGTAATAACCCTATAGAAACAGGAGTAGCAATGTCTCACTGCAGTAATACCTGATAGAGACAGGGATAATAGTCACTGACTGCAGTAATAATCCTATAGAAACAGGAGTAACAATCTCTCACTGCAGTAATTCCCAATAGAAACAGAAGTAAGTGTCTCTCACTGCAGTAATACCCAATAGAAACAGGAGTAAGAGTCTCAGACTGCAGTAAGAACCCTATAGAAACAGGAGTAAGAATCTCTGACTGCAGTAATACCCGATAGAAACAGGAGTAAGTGTCTCTGACTGCAGTAATAACCCTATAGAAACAAGAGTAACAGTGTGTGACTGCAGTAATAACCCTATAGAAACAGGAGTAGCAATCTCTCACTGCAGTAATACCCGATAGAAACAGGAGTAAGAGTCTCTGATTGCAGTCATTACCCTATAGAAACAGGAGAAAGGATCTCTGACTGCAGTAATAGCCCTATAGAAACAGGGAGAAAGAGACACTGATTGTAGTAATAGCCCTATACAAACAGGGAGCAAGAGTCCCTGACTGCAATAAAAACCCGATAGAAACAGGAGTAAGAATCTCTGACTGCAGTAATAATCCTATTGAAACAGGAGTAAGAGTCTCTGACTGCAGTAATAACCCTATATAAACAGGAGTAACACTCGCTGACTGCAGTAATAACCCTATAGAAACAGGAGTAACAATCTCTCACTGCAGTAATACCCAATAGAAACAGGAGTAAGTGTCTCTCACTGCAGTAATACCCGATAGAAACAGGAGTAAGAGTCTCAGACTGCAGTAAGAACCCTATAGAAACAGGAGTAAGAATCTCTGACTGCAGTAATACCCGATAGAAACAGGAGTAAGTGCCTCTGACTGCAGTAATAACCCTATAGAAACAGGAGTAACAGTCTATGACTGCAGTAATAACCCTATAGAAACAGGAGTAGCAATCTCTCACTGCAGTAATACCAGATAGAAACAGGAGTAAAAGTCTCTGACAGCAGTAATAACCCTATAGAAACAGGAGTAACAATCGATGACTGCGGTAATAACCATAGAGAAACAGGAGTAAGAGTCTCTGATTGCAGTAATAACCCTATAGAAACAGGGAGTAAGAGTCTCTGACTGCAGTAATAATCCTATAGAAACAGGGACTAAGAGTCTCTGACTGCAGTAATAACCCTATAGAAACAGGGAGAAAGAATCTCTGACTGCAGTAATAAACATATAGATACAGGAGTAAGAGTCTCTGACTGTAGTAATAACCTATAGAAACAGGAGTGAGAGTATCTGACTGCAGTAATAACCCTATAGAAACAGGGAGTAAGATACTCTCACTGCAGTAATACCAATAGAAACAGGAGTAAGTGTCTCTGACTGCAGTAATAACCCTAGAGAAACAGGAGTAAGAGTCTCTGACTGCAGTAATAACCCTATAGAAACAGGAGTAAGAGTCCCTGAAAGCAGTAATAGCGTTATACAAACAGGGAGTAAGAGTCTCTGACTGCAATAAAAACCCTATCGAAACAGGAGTAAGAGTCTCTGACTGCAGTAATAACCCTATAGAAACAGGAGAAACAATCTCTCAATGCAGTAATACCCGATAGAAACAGGAGTAACAATCTCTCACTGCAGTAATAACCCTATAGAAAAAGGAGTAAGAGTCTCTGACAGCAGGAATAACCCTATAGAAACAGGGAGAAAGAGTTTCTGACTGCAGTAATAACCATATAGAAACATGAGTAAGTGTCACTGACTGCAGTAATAACCCTATAGAGACAGAGACTAAGAGTCTCTGACTGCAGTAATAACCTTATTGAAACAGGGCGTAAGAGTCTCTGACTGCAGTAACAACTCTATAGAAACAGGAGTAAGAGTCTCTGACTGCAGTAAAAACCTTATAGAAACAGGGAGAAAGAGTCTCTGACTGCAGTAATAGCCATATACAAACAGGGAGTAAGAGCCTCTGACTGCAATAAAAACCCTATAGAAACAGGAGTAAGAGTCTCTGACTGCAGTAATAACCCAATAGAAACAGGGAGTAAAGTCTCTGACTGGAGTAAAAACCCTATAGAAACAGGAGTATGAATCTCTGACTGCAGTAACAATCCTATAGAAACAGGAGTAAGAGTCTCTGACTGCAGTAATAAACCTATAGAAACAGGGACTAACAGTCTCTCACTGCAGTGATACCTGATAGAAACAGGAGTAAGTGTCTCTGATTGCAATAATAAACCTATAGAAACAGGGAGAAAGAATCTCTGACTGCAGTAATAGCCCTATAGAAACAGGAGTAAGAGTCTCTGACTGCAGTAATAACCCTATAGAAACAGGAGTATGAGTCTCTGACTGCAGTAACAACCCTATAGAAACAGGAGTAACAATCACTCACTGCAGTAATACCTGATAGAAACAGGAGTAAGAGACTCAGACTGCAGTAATAACCCTATAGAAACAGGAGTAAGTGTCTCTGACTGCAGTAATAACCCTATAGATACAGGAGTAAGAGTCTCTGACTGCAGTAATAACCCTATAGAAACAGGGACTAAGAGTCGCTCACTGCAGTAATACCTGATAGAAACAGGAGTAAGTGTCTCTGACTGCAATAATAAACCTACAGAAACAGGAGTAAGAGTCTCTGACTGCAGTAATCACCCTATAGAAACAAGAGAAAGGGTCTCTGACTGCAGTAATAGCCCTATAGAAGCAGGGAGAAAGAGACACTGATTGTAGTAATAGCCCTATACAAACAGGGAGTAAGAGTCTCTGACTGCAATGAAAACCCTATCGAAACAGGAGTAAGAGTCTCTGACAGCAGTAATAACCCCATAGAAACAGGAGTAACAATCGATGACTGCGGCAATAACCCAATAGAAACAGGAGTAAGAGTCTCTGATTGCAGTAATAACCCTATAGAAACAGGGAGTAAGAGTCTCTGACTGCAATAATAATCCTATAGAAACAGGGACTAATATTCACTGACTGCAGTAATAACCCTATAGAAACAGGATTAAGAGTCTCTGACTGCAGTAATAACCCTATAGAAACAGGAGAAAGAGTCTCTGACTGCAGTAATAACCCAATAGAAACAGGAGTAAGAGTCTCTGACTGCAATAATAACCCTATAGAAACAGGAGTAACAATCTGTGGCTGCAGTAATAACCCTATAGAAACAGGAGTAAGAGTCTCTGACTACAGTAATAAACCTATAGAAACAGGAGAAAGGGTCTGTGACTGCAGTAATAACCCTATAGAAACAGGAGAAAGAGTCTCTGACTGCAGTAATAACCCAATAGAAACAGGAGTAAGAGTCTCTGACTGCAATAATAACCCTATAGAAACAGGAGTAACAATCTGTGGCTGCAGTAATAACCCTATAGAAACAGGAGTAAGAGTCTCTGACTGCAGTAATAACCCTATAGAAACAGGAGAAAGGGTCTGTGACTGCAATAATAGCCACATAGAAACATGGAGAGTCTCTGACTGCAGTGATAACCCTATAGAATAAGAGTCTCTGACAGCAGTAATAACCCTATAGAAACAGGAGTAAGAGTCTCTGACTGGAGTAATAACCCTATAGAAACAGGAGTAACAATCTCTGACTGCAGTAATAACCCTATAGAAATAGGAGTAGCACTCTCTTACTGCAGTAATACCCGATAGAAACAGGAGTAAGAATCCCTGACTGCAGTAATAACCCTATAGAAATAGGACTAACAATCTCACACTACAGTAATACCCGATAGAAACAGGAGTAAGAGTCTCTGACTGCAGTAATAAACCTATAGAAACAAGAGAAAGAGTCTCTGACTGGAGTGATAACCCTATAGAAACAGGGAGTAAGTATCTCTGGCTGCAGTAATAAGCCTATAGAAACAGGAGTAAGTGTCTCTGACTGCAGTAATAACGCTACAGAAACAGGAGTAACAATTGCTCACTGCAGAAATACCCGATAGAAACAGGAGTAAGAGTCTCTCACTGCAGTAATAACCCTATAGAAACAGGAGTAAGTGTCTCTGACTGCAGTAATTACCCTATAGAAACAGGACTAAGAGTCGCTGACTACAGTAATAACCCTATAGAAACAGGGACTAAGTGTCTCTAACTGCAGTAATAACCCTATAGAAACAGGAGTAAGAGTCTCTGACTGCAGTAATAACCCTATAGCAACTGGAGTAAGAGTCTCTGACTGCAGTAATAACCCTATAGAAATAGGGAGCAAGAATCTCTGACTGCAGTAATAACCATATAGAAACAGGAGTAAGAGTCTCTTACTGCAGTAATAACCCTATAGAAACAGGAGTAACAATCTCTCAGTGCAGTAACACCTGATAGAAACAGGAGTAACAATCTCTCACTGCAGTAATAACCCTATAGAAACAGCAGTAAGTTTCTCTGACTGCAGTAATAACCCTATAGAAACAGGAGTAAGAGTCTCTGACTGCAGTAATAACCCTATAGAAACAGGAGTAACAATCTCTCACAGCAGTAATACACAATAGAAAAAGGAGTAAGAGTCTCTAACTGCAGTAATGATCCTATATAAACAGGAGTAACAATCTCTCAGTGCAGTAACACCCGATAGAAACAGGAGTAACGATCTCTCACTGCAGTAATAACCTATACAAACAGCAGTAAGTGTCTCTGACTGCAGTAATAAACCTATAGAAACAGGAGTAAGAATCTGTGACTGCAGTAATAACCCTATAGAAACAGGAGAAAGAGTCTCTGACTGCAGTAATAACCCTATAGAAACAGGAGAAACAATCTGTGACTGCAGTAATAACCCTATAGAAACAGGAGAAAGGGTCTGTGACTGCAGTAATAGCCCTATAGAAACAGGGAGAAAGATTCTCTGACAGCAGCAATAACCCTATAGAAACAGGAGAAAGGATCTGTGACTGCAATAATAGCCACATAGAAACATGGAGAGACTCTGACTGCAGTAATAACCCTATAGAAACTGAGTAAGAGTCCCTGACTGCATTGAGAACCCTATAGAAATAGGGAGAAAGAATCTCTGACTGCAGTAATAACCATATAGAAACAGGAGTAAGAGTCTCTGACAGCAGTAATAACCCTATAGAAACAGGAGTAAGAGTCTCTGACTGCAGTAATAACCGTATAGAAATAGGGAGAAAGAATCTCTGACTGCAGTAATAACCCTATAGAAACAGGAGTAAGAGTATCTGACCGCAGTAATAACCCTATAGAAACGGGAGTAAGAGTTTCTGACTGCAGTAATAACCCTATAGAAACAGGAGTAAGAGTCTCCGACTGCAGTAATAACCGTATAGAAACAGGGAGTAAGAGTCTCTCACTGCAGTAATACCCAAAAGAAACAGGAGTAAGTGTGTCTGACTGCAGTAATAACCCTATAGAAACAGGAGTAACAATCTATGACTGCAGTAACAACCCTATAGAAACAGGAGTAACAAAAACTCACTAGAGTAACACCCAATAGAAACAGGAGTAAGAGTCTCTGATTGCAGTAATAACCCTACGGAAGCATGAGTAAGAGTCTCTGACTGCAGTAATAACCCGATAGAAACAGGGAGTAAGATTCTCTGACTGCAGTAATAGCCCTATAGAAACAGGGAGTAAGAGTCTCTGACTGCAGTAATAACCCTTTAGAAACAAGAGTATGGCCTAGAAATTCAGTTAAGGCCCGCCAGCAGGCTAACACCCAAAGGTTAGCGCTGCGCGCGGAGCCCATTGCGACCGCCAGAAATACACTTTTAGGGCCCCAATTCGGAACCGGGCGCTGTTCCTCGGTGTGCCCGCCTCCGCTTGGGGCGCTGAAAGTGAATTTCAGCGCTCCAGCTGCCGCTGCGCCACCCGATGCGGTGCGGCAGGCTGGGGTACTGCAGGCCTCCTCCGTCTCTTAAGGAGGAGCTGCCTGCAGCCTTGAGATCGCCGCTGGATTCTGCCAGAAAATGAGCCCAGCACCACGGAGAAGTGCCGGACTCACGGGAATCAGCCACCAATGCCGCGGGGGGGGTGGTGGAGGAGACCGGGTAGGGAGGTGCGGGCAGGCGGCCGCCGAAAAAGCGGCCGGCCGCACCTCCACCTTAAAGCGCCCCAGTAGCGCAGCAGTACGGCCCCGTTTCACGAACGTTGTTTACGGCCGCTGCAGAAGAGGCGGCCGCAACTAAATATGGGGTTTGGGCCGGAAGCGGGGCGGTACCGGGGCACTGCGCACACCGATGACATCATCGGTGTCGGCGCAGTGTTACCGGCTACCGCCGCTATTACCGCAGTGCTGAATATCAGCGCAACCTCTTATACTGGTGCAGAAACCCTCGTTAGGCGCCAACTGGGCGCAAAGCTTGCAGCGCCCAACTGAATTTCTAGGCCTAAGAGTCTCTGACTGCAGTAATAACCCTATAGAAACAGGAGTAAGAGTCTCTGACTGCAGTAATAACCCTATAGAAACAGGAGTAACAATCTCTCACTGCAGTAATACCTGATAGAAACAGGATTAAGAATCTCTGACTGCACTAGTAACCCTATAGAAACAGGAGTAAGAGTCTCTGACTGCAGTAATAACCTTATAGAAACAGGGAGTAAGAGTCTCTGACTGCAGTAATTGCTCTATACAAACAGGGATTAAGAGTCTCTGACTGCAATAAAAACCCTATAGAAACAGGAGTAAGAATCTCTGACTGCAGTAACAACCCTATAGAAACAGGAGAACGAATCTCTGACTGCAGTAATAACCGTATAGAAACAGGATTAACAATCTCTGACTGCAGTAATAACCCAATAGAAACAGGAGTAACAATCTCTCACTGCAGTAATACCCAATAGAAACAGGAGTAAGAGTCTCTGATTGCAGTAATAACCCTATAGAAACAGGAGAAAGCGTCTCTGACTGCAGTAATAGCCCTATACAAACAGGGAGTAAGAGTCTCTCACTGCAGTAATAACCCTATAGAAACAGGAGTAACACTCTCTGACTGCAGTAATAACCCTATAGAAACAGCAGAAGCAATGTCTCACTGCAGTAATACTCGATAGAAACAGGAATAAGAGTCACTGACTGCAGTAATAACCCTATAGAAACAGGTGTAACAATCTCTCACTGCAGTAATACCCAATAGAAACAGGAGTAAGTGTCTCTCACTGCAGTAATACCCGATAGAAACAGGAGTAAGAGTCTCAGACTGCAGTAAGAACCCTATAGAAACAAGAGGAAGAGTCTCTGACTGCAGTAATAACCGTATAGAAACAGGAGTAAGAGTCTCTGACTGCAGTAATAACCCTATAGAAACAGGGAGTAAGAGTCTCTCACCGCAGTAATACCCAATAGAAACAGGAGTAAGTGTCTCTGACTGCAGTAATAACCCTATAGAAACAGGAGTAACAGTCTATGACTGCAGTAATAATCCTATAGAAACAGGAGTAGCAATCTCTCACTGCAGTAATACCAGATAGAAACAGGAGTAAGAGTCTCTGACAGCAGTAATAAAGCTATAGAAACAGGAGTAACAATCGATGATTGCAGTAATAACCCTATAGAAACAGGAGTAACAATCGCACACTGCAGTGATACCCGATAGAAACAGGAGTAAGAGTCTCTGATTGCAGTAATAACCCTATAGAAACATGAGTATGAGTCTCTGCCTGCAGTAATAACCCTATAGAAACAGGGAGTAAGAGTCTCTGACTGCAGTAATAACCCTATAGAAACTGGGCGTAAGAGTCTCTGACTGCAGTAATAGCCCTATACAAACAGCGATTAAGAGACTCTGACTGCAATAAAAACCCTATAGAAACAGGAGTAAGAATCTCTGACTGCAGTAATAACCCTATAGAAACAGGAGAAAGAATCTCTGACTGCAGTAATAACCCTATAGAAACAGGAGTAACAATCGCTGACTGCAGTAATACCCGATAGAAACAGGAGTAAGAGTCTCTGACTGCAGTAATAACCCTATAGAAACAGGAGAAAGCGTCTCTGACTGCAGTAATAGCCCTATACAAACAGGGAGTAAGAGCCTCTTACTGCAGTAATAACCCTATATAAACAGGAGTAACACTCTCTGACTGCAGTAATAACCCAATAGAAACAGGAGTAGCAATGTCTCACTGCAGTAATACCCGATAGAAACAGGAATACGAGTCACTGACTGCAGTAATAACCCTATAGAAACAGGTGTAACAATCTCGCACTGCAGTAATACCCAATAGAAACAGGAGTAAGTGTCTCTCACTGCAGTAATACGCGATAGAAACAGGAGTAAGAGTCTCTGACTGTTGTAATAACCCTATAGAAACAGGAGTAACAATCTCTCACTGCAGTAATACCCAATAGAAACAGGAATAAGAGTCTCTGACTGCAGTAATAACCTTATAGAAACAAGGCATAAGAGTCTCTGACTGCATTAATAGCCCTATACAAACAGGGAGTAAGAGTCTCTGACTGCAGTAAAAACTCTATAGAAACAGGAGTAAGAGTCTCAGACTGCAGTAATAACCTTATAGAAACAGGGAGTAAGAGTCTGTGGCCTAGAAATTCAGTTGGGCGCGCCAGCCGTTAGCGCCTTAGGAGGAGTAGATCTCGAGCGCTAGGCGCTTTGCGCCCGGGCGCAGTGCGCTCTGCGCCTCGCCCCAACTTCAGTAGACATTTAGCGCCGGTGCAAATTCTTAGCGCGCGCCCTGCTGCACGTGCAGATCATGACGTCATTTCGTCATGCAACGCCCTTTGTGCGCCCGGAACCGGAACTTCACTCACGCCGCCCCATTGTGCGCCGGGCGGCCCTAACGACTGTGACGTGGAACGGTACACAGCCGAGGCGGGCCGCAGGGAGCGCAAATTAAAGGGCACTTACCCTGCACTATAAAGGCCAGCCATTTTGCAGCATTCACTCTTGTGCAACGGTTTTTTGGAGAGAGACCAAGCAGGAGAGCTTACTGCTTTGGCCCAACACTAGGACAGGTATTTTTGGCTCAGGCCAGAGCTTAGCAATTATCTTTGCCTTCATTGAGATCTCAGTGTTTGCCAGCATATAATGGGGGCTGCATTGGGTGCCAACGCTGAGTTTCAGCCTTATGCCGGAAGGGCTTACAGACGCCGTGAGAGAGTGGCAGCCCTGGCTAGACGCAGAGGGGGCAACAGGCGTCACCAAGTGAGGCCTTACCCACCCAGGGTATACCGCCAGCAGTCCTCCTATCTGACCATGTCTGCCGCGCAGTGTGTTAGGAGGCTGCAATTCAGACGGGAGGTGGTTGCAGACATCTGCCAGCTGCTGCACAGAGATCTGCGTCCACAGCTGATGCGCAGGACGTCTCTGTCGGTGGCAGTGAAGGTGACGGTGGCTCTCAATTTCTATGCCACCGGCTCCATCCAATCCGCTGCTGGGGACATCGCTAACATCTCCCAGTTCGCCGTGCATTGCTGCATCCACCAGGTGACCAATGCCCTTTTCAGAAGGAGACGTCAATTCATCTCCTTCCCCATGACCCTGGAGAAGCAGCAGCAGCGTGCAGTGGGATTTGCAAGAATAGCAGGCTTCTCCATGGTGCAAGGCGCCATTGACTGTACGCATGTGTCTTTGCGGGCACCTCTGGAACATGCCGAGGATTACCGCAACCGGAAGGGCTACCATTCCCTCAATGTACAGCTGGTGTGTGACCACAGGCAGCGCATCCTAGCTGTCAATGCCCGCTTTCCAGGCAGCAGCCGCGATGCCTTTATCCTGCGACAGACAACTGTGGCTGACATGTTCCAGGCACAGCCTCACCCAAGAGGATGGCTTATCGGGGACAAAGGCTATCCTTTGTGTACCTGGCTCATGACCCCGCTCCGCGCGCCCACGACCCCTGCTGAAGAGGCATACAACGAGAGCCATCAAGCGACTAGGAACATCATAGAACAAACAATCGGCGTCCTCAAGCAATGGTTCTGCTGTCTGGATCGCTCCGAGGGAGCCCTCCAGTATTCGCAGGAGCGAGTCTCCCAATTCGTCGTCGTTTGCTGCATGCTGCACAACCTGGCTATCCGCAGGACTCAGGCACTGCCACCTCACGTTGGACCACCACCTCAGGAGGAGGAGCAGGAGGAGGAGGAGGACGAGGAGTACCAGCCCAGGAGGGAGGCATGAAAAAACATGATTGCAGCCGCTCCGCAAGCCGTCAGCCGGTTAAGGCAACAAACACTTCAAAGATCAAACATGGACAATGTGAATAAATAAAATGGTTTATTGTACAAACTCAGGGCCCTTCCCACATGAAAACCAAAAACAGACGAAACCCCCAAAAAACACACACACACATGACTCACTCCCACAACCTGGGGAGCATTAACAAAAGATGTAAACAAAAATGGCCTTCATCCTCGGCCTTCACAAAACACACATTCCAGAAAACACAACATTTGGACACACCCTCTACTTAGTGGCCCGCGAGGGCGATGCCTTCTGCACACTTTGGCGGCCCCTGCACGCCCTGCTGCTCCTCCTCAAAGTGAGGCCATTGGCTGCTGCAAGGCTGGGGGCAGGCTCCTGAGGGGCACATGTCGTGACGGCAGATGCCCTTGGGGGTCGGCCTAGATGAGGTCTGGCCGTCGAGGGGCCGGCTGGTGAATGCTGCAACTGTGGCTGGCCAGCATCAGTCGCTGCAGCAGCTCCTGGCAGCTCCACTGGGGGAGTGGCAGTGGCGGCTGGAGGAATGGGGGCAAGCTGGCGGATGGCAGGTGCTCGCTGGTTGCCTGAGACACTGCCACTCGGCCGGGCCAGCACTGCAGCATGCGCACCAATCTGCCGAGAGACAGACCGCTGTGCTGCTGCAGTGCGCCGGGTGCCCTGGCGATGCCTGGCTGACACAGCGAGTGTGGCAGCAGTGAGTGCCTGTGTTGACCTGTTCAGTGACCGCATCAGAGCACCCAGTGACTGCACGGCACCACTGATCACCTGGCCACTGGCTGCCTGAGCTGCCCCGAATTCTGCCCGACTGGTGGCCTGTGAGGCCCCGAACTCGGTCACACTCCGAGACAGGGACTCGATGGCCTCAGGCAACCGTGCCACTACCCCCATGAGCTCCGTGTGCCGGCGCTCCGAGTCCGCGGACAAGTCCTCGAGGCGGCGCATCTCCTCGGCGGTGGCCGTCTCCGGACTCTCCCTCTGGGGAGAAGGCCGCCGAGCTCGCCGACCCTTCCTGCGTTGCTGGACGCCGCTGGGCCCAGCAATTGTCCTCCCCTCTGACCTTTCCCCCCTCTGGGGAGAAGGCCGCTGAGCTTCCACCCCCCTCCCGTGTTTCTGCAGGCCGCTGGTCCCAGGAGCTACCCTCCCCTCCGACACTTCCCCCACGCTCACCTCCAGGGAAGACGTGTCCCCTACATTGGCATGGGTTGCCACGGCTGAGGGTTCCCCTGATGGGCCGCCTTCCTCTTGCTCCTCCTCCTCCTCCTCTGAGGGGCTGTCACTGGCAACTTCAGGGACCTCCTCCTCACCATCTGAAAGCAGGAAGGCACAAGAGTAGCTTTAGAGTGAGGAGAGGGCATCAGCGAGGGATGCATGAGTGGTGGCATTCAGCGCATTGTTCGGACAGTGGCAAAGGATGTAGATCTGATGCGCAAGTGGGACGAGAGAGGTCCAAAAGGTGATGTCCTTACCATTGGTGCCCAGAACAGGGTCGGCATCTCCAGATGCAACGGGGCCAATCACCCGGGCACCCATGATGCGCTCCACGCGATGTTGCAGCTCGGTGAGCGGCTGGATCTGGGGTCCGGCTCCTCTTATTATTGGCCAGCTTGGCCTGCAAGAGAAAGGACGGCCTCTAAGTACAGTGTGTAGCCCTGATCTTGTGTGCACTGCCTCCCATGTTCGAATAGCCTGGCCAGTGTGTTAAGTGCACAATGTGCAATTGATGTTCATGAGTGTCCCATAGCTGCTGCATGAGGGCTGGCCATTAGGGCTTTCAGGTCCCTTTGCCCATAATGTGAGGTGCACATGCAAGGTTGAGGAGGACACTGGAAAGGGTACTCACCCTGACAATCCTGGCGAGGTCATTTAGCTTTTTGCGGCATTGGACACCGCTCCTGGGGATCTCGCTGTTGGATGACACCTTGGTGGCGACATGCTTCCAGGCTCTCCGGTAGACGCGGGCCGGCGGCTTCCTGCCATTGTCCGGAAACAAAATATGGCGTCTCTTCTCCACAGCACCAACCAGCACCCTCAGATCGAGCTCTGAGAAGCGCTGCGCTCATTCACGGGCCTTCTCCATGGTTTCAGGTGCTATTTGGGTCCAGCAGCAGTGTTCAGGCCTAGCTGCAGGGCTCCACTATCCAGGGCGTGGCAACAGACCAAGTCGACACTTCCCCCTTAAGAGCTGGCCGGCGCCAGGGCGTCTGCTGTCAATCAAGAAATGGCCACACCTGCGCTGCGCCCGGCCTCGGCGCTCTCGCTCAGCACCTCCGGCTTAGCGCCTAAAGAGAGGCGTGCATCGCCAGTTTTAGCGATCGAGCAAACTCTTAGGGCGAAGCTAATGAATATCGGAGAAGTGGCCTCGAATTTGCGCCGGGCGCAAACTTTAGCAGCCGCCCGACTTTACCGCCCCAAAAGTGGCTGTAATTAATTTCTAGGCCTCTGACTGCATTAATAGCCCTATACAAACTGAGAGTAAGAGTCTCTGACTGCAATAAAAACCCTATAGAAACAGGAGTAAGAGTCTCTGACTGCAGTAATAACCCCATAGAAACAGGGAGTAAGAGTCTCTGACTGCAGTAATAACCCTATAGGAACAGCAGTAACAATCTCTCACTACAGTAATACCCAATAGAAACAGGAGTAAGCGTCTCTGACAGCAGTGATAGCCCTATAGAAACAGGAGTAACAATCGCTCACTGCAGTAATACCCGATAGAAACAGGAGTAAGATTCTCTGGCTGCAGTAATAAACCTATAGAAACAGGGAGTAAAATCTCTGACTGCAGTAATAACCCTTAGAAACAGGAGTAAGAGTCTCTGACTGCATTAATAACCCTATAGAAACAGGAGTAACAATCTCTGACTGCAGTAATACCCGATAGCAACAGGAGTAAGATTCTCTGACTGCAGTAATAACCCTATAGAAACAGAAGTAAGTGTCATGACTGCAGTAATAACCCTATAGAAACAGAGAGAAAGAGTCAATGACTGCAGTATTAACTCTATAGAAATAGGGAGTAAGAGACTCTGACTGCAGAGATAACCTTATAGAAACAGGAGTAAGAGTCTCTGACTGCAGCAGTAACACTATAGAAACAGGAGTAAGAATCTGACTGCAGTAATAAACCTATAGAAACAGGAGTAACAATCACTGACTGCAGCAATAACCCTACAGAAACAGGAGTAGCCATATCTCACTGCAGTAATATCTGATAGAAACAGGAGTAAGAGTCTCTGACTGCAGTAATAACCCTATAGAAACAGGAGTAACAATCTCTCACTACAGTAATAAACAATATAAACAGGAGTAAGAGTCACTGACTGCAGTAATAACCCTATAGAAACAACAGTAAGAGTCTCTGACTGCAGTAATAACCCTATAGAAACAAGGAGTAAGAGTATCTGACTGCAGTAATAACCCTATAGAAACAGGAGTAACAATCTCTCACTGCAGTAATACCTGATAGAAACAGGATTAAGAATCTCTGACTGCACTAGTAACCCTATAGAAACAGGAGTAAGAGTCTCTGACTGCAGTAATTGCTCTATACAAACAGGGATTAAGAGTCTCTGACTGCAATAAAAACCCTATAGAAACAGGAGTAAGAATCTCTGACTGCAGTAACAACCCTATAGAAACAGGAGAAAGAATCTCTGACTGCAGTAATAACCGTATAGAAACAGGATTAACAATCTCTGACTGCAGTAATAACCCAATAGAAACAGGAGTAACAATCTCTCACTGCAGTAATACCCAATAGAAACAGGAGTAAGAGTCTCTGATTGCAGTAATAGCCCTATAGAAACAGGAGAAAAGGTCTCTGACTGCAGTAATAGCCCTATACAAACAGGGAGTAAGAGTCTCTCACTGCAGTAATAACCCTATAGAAACAGGAGTAACACTCTCTGACTGCAGTAATAACCCTATAGAAACAGCAGTAGCAATGTCTCACTGCAGAAATACTCGATAGAAACAGGAATAAGAGTCACTGACTGCAGTAATAACCCTATAGAAACAGGTGTAACAATCTCTCGCTGCAGTAATACCCAATAGAAACAGGAGTAAGTGTCTCTCACTGCAGTAATACCCGATAGAAACAGGAGTAAGAGTCTCTGACTGTTGTAATAACCCTATAGAAACGGAGTAAGAGTCTCTGACTGCAGTAATAACCCTATAGAAACAGGAGTAAGAATCTCTGACTGCAGTAATAACCCTATAGAAACAGGAGTAAGAATCTCTGACTGCAGTAATAACCCTATAGAAATAGGAGTAACAATCACTGACTGCAGTAATAACCCTATAGAAACAGCAGTAGCAATCTCTCACTGTAGTAATACCTGATAGAAACAGGGAGAAAGAGTCTCTGACTGCATTAATAACCCTATAGAAATAGGGAGTAAGAGTCTCTGACTGCAGAGATAACCCTATAGAAACAGGAGTAAGAGTCTCTGACTGCAGCAATAACCTTATAGAAACAGGAGTAAGAGTCTCTGACTGCAGTAATAACCCTATAGGAAGAGGGAGTAAGAGTCTCTCACTGCAGTAATAACCCAATAGAAATAGGAGTAACAATCACTGACTGCAGTACTAACCCTATAGAAACAGCAGTAGCAATCTCTCACTGCAGTAATACCTGATAGAAACAGGGAGAAAGAGTCTCTGACTGCATTAATAACCCTATAGAAATAGGGAGTAAGAGTCTCTGACTGCAGAGATAACCCTATAGAAACAGGAGTAAGAGTCTCTGACTGCAGCAATAACCTTATAGAAACAGGAGTAAGAGTCTCTGACTGCAGTAATAACCCTATAGGAAGAGGGAGTAAGAGTCTCTCACTGCAGTAATACCCGATAGAAACAGGAGTAAGTGTCTCTGATTGCATTAATAACCCTATAGAAACATGAGTAAGAGTCTCTGTCTGCAGTAATAACCCAAAAGAAACAGGAGTAACAGTCTCTGACTGCAGTAATAACCCTATAGAAACAGGAGTAAGAGTCGCTGACTGCAGTAATAACCCTAAAGAAACAGGGACTAAGAGTCTCTGACTGCAGTAATAACCTTATAGAAACTGGGCATAAGAGTCTCTGACTGCATTAATAACCCTATAGAAATAGGGAGTAAGAGTCTCTGACTGCAGAGATAACCCTATAGAAACAGGAGTAAGAGTCTCTGACTGCAGCAATAACCCTATAGGAAGAGGGAGTAAGAGTCTCTCACTGCAGTAATACCCGATAGAAACAGGAGTAAGTGTCTCTGATTGCATTAATAACCCTATAGAAACATGAGTAAGAGTCTCTGACTGCAGTAATAACCCTATAGGAAGAGGGAGTAAGAGTCTCTCACTGCAGTAATACCCGATAGAAACAGGAGTAAGTGTCTCTGATTGCATTAATAACCCTATAAAAACATGAGTAAGAGTCTCTGTCTGCAGTAATAACCCAAAAGAAACAGGAGTAACAGTCTCTGACTGCAGTAATAACCCTATAGAAACAGGAGTAAGAGTCGCTGACTGCAGTAATAACCCTATAGAAACAGGGACCAAGAGTCTCTGACTGCAGTAATAACCTTATAGAAACTGGGCGTAAGAGTCTCTGACTGCAGTAATAGCCCTATACAAACAGGGATTAAGAGACTCTGACTGCAATAAAAACCCTATAGAAACAGGAGTAAGAATCTCTGACTGCAGTAATAACCCAAAAGAAACAGGAGTAAGAATCTCTGACTGCAGTAATAACCCCATAGAAGCAGGAGAAAGAATCTCTGACTGCAGTAATAACCCTATAGAAACAGGAGTAACAATCGCTGACTGCAGTAATAACCCTATAGAAACAGGAGTAACAATCTCTCACTGCAGTAATACCCGATAGAAACAGGAGTAAGAGTCTCTGACTGCAGTAATAACCCTATAGAAACAGGAGAAAGCATCTCTGACTGCAGTAATAGCCCTATACAAACAGGGAGTAAGAGCCTCTCACTGCAGTAATAACCCTATATAAACAGGAGTAACACTCTCTGACTGCAGTAATAACCCTATAGAAACAGGTGTAACAATCTCTCACTGCAGTAATACCCAATAGAAACAGGAGTAAGTGTCTCTCACTGCAGTAATACGCGATAGAAACAGGAGTAAGAATCTCAGACTGCAGTAAGAACCCTATAGAAACAAGAGTAAGAGTCTCTGACTGCAGTAATAACCGTATAGAAACAGGAGTAAGGGTCTCTGACTGCAGTAATAACCCTATAGAAATAGGATTAACAGTGTATGACTGCAGTACTAACCCTATAGAAACAGGAGCAGCAATCTTTGACTGCAGTATTAACCCTATAGAAACAAGAGTAAGAGTCTCTGACTGCAGTAATAATCCCATAGAAACAGGAGTAACAATCTTTGACTGCAATAATAACCCTATAGAAACAGGAGTAGCCATCTCTCACTGCAGTAATACACGATAGAAACAGGAGTAAGAGTCCCTGACTGCAGTAACAAATCTATAGAAACAGGAGTAACAATCTCTCACTACAGTAATACCCAATAGAAACAGGAGTAAGAGTCTCTGACTGCAGTAATAACCCTATAGAAACAGGAGTAAGAGTCTCTGACTGCAGTAATAACCCTATAGAAACAGGAGTAACAATCTCTCACTGCAGTAATACCTGATAGAAACAGGATTAAGAGTCTCTGACTGCAGTAATAACCCTATAGAAACAGGAGTAAGTGTCTCTGACTGCAGTAATAACCCTATAGAAACAGGAGTAAGAATCTCTGACTGCAGTAATAACCCTATAGAAACAGGAGTAACAATCACTGACTGCAGTAATAACCCTATAGAAACAGCAGTAGCAATCTCTCACTGCAGTAATACCTGATAGAAACAGGGAGAAAGAGTCTCTGACTGCATTAATAACCCTATAGAAATAGGGAGTAAGAGTCTCTGACTGCAGAGATAACCCTATAGAAACAGGAGTAAGAGTCTCTGACTGCAGCAATAACCTTATAGAAACAGGAGTAAGAGTCTCTGACTGCAGTAATAACCCTATAGGAAGAGGGAGTAAGAGTCTCTCACTGCAGTAATACTCGATAGAAACAGGAGTAATTGTCTCTGATTGCATTAATAACCCTATAGAAACATGAGTAAGAGTCTCCGTCTGCAGTAATAACCCAAAAGAAACAGGAGTAACAGTCTCTGACTGCAGTAATAACCCTATAGAAACAGGAGCAAGAGTCGCTGACTGCAGTAATAACCCTATAGAAACAGGGACTAAGAGTCTCTGACTGCAGTAATAACCTTATAGAAACTGGGCGTAAGAGTCTCTGACTGCAGTAATAGCCCTATACAAACAGGGATTAAGAGACTCTGACTGCAATAAAAACCCTATAGAAACAGGAGTAAGAATCTCTGACTGCAGTAATAACCCTATAGAAACAGGAGAAAGAATCTCTGACTGCAGTAATAACCCTATAGAAACAGGAGTAACAATCGCTGACTGCAGTAATAACCCTATAGAAACAGGAGTAACAATCTCTCACTGCAGTAATACCCGATAGAAACAGGAGTAAGAGCCTCTCACTGCAGTAATAACCCTATATAAACAGGAGTAACACTCTCTGACTGCAGTAATAACCCTATAGAAACAGGAGTAGCAATGTCTCACTGCAGTAATACCCGATAGAAACAGGAATACGAGTCACTGACTGCAGTAATAACCCTATAGAAACAGGTGTAACAATCTCTCACTGCAGTAATACCCAATAGAAACAGGAGTAAGTGTCTCTCACTGCAGTAATACGCAATAGAAACAGGAGTAAGAATCTCAGACTGCAGTAAGAACCCTATAGAAACAAGAGTAAGAGTCTCTGACTGCAGTAATAACCGTATAGAAACAGGAGTAAGGGTCTCTGACTGCAGTAATAACCCTATAGAAATAGGATTAACAGTGTATGACTGCAGTACTAACCCTATAGAAACAGGAGCAGCAATCTTTGACTGCAGTATTAACCCTATAGAAACAAGAGTAAGAGTCTCTGACTGCAGTAATAATCCCATAGAAACAGGAGTAACAATCTTTGACTGCAGTAATAACCCTATAGAAACAGGAGTAGCCATCTCTCACTGCAGTAATACCCGATAGAAACAGGATTAAGAGTCGCTGACTGCAGTAACAAACCTATAGAAACAGGAGTAACAATCTCTCACTACAGTAATACCCAATAGAAACAGGAGTAAGAGTCTCTGACTGCAGTAATAACCCTATAGAAACAGGAGTAACAGTCTCTCACTGCAGTAATACCTGATAGAAACAGGATTAAGAGTCTCTGACTGCAGTAATAACCCTATAGAAACAGGAGTAAGTGTCTCTGACTGCAGTAATAACCCTATAGAAACAGGAGTAAGAGTCGCTGACTGCAGTAATAACCCTATAGAAACAGGAGTAAGAGTCTCTGACTGCAGTAATAACCTTATAGAAACAGGGAGTAAGAGTCTCTGACTGCAGTAATAGCCCTATACAAACAGGGAGTAAGAGTCTCTGACTGCAATAAAAACCCTATAGAAACAGGAGTAAGAGTCTCTGACTGCAGTAATAACCTTATAGAAACAGGGAGTAAGAGTCTCTGACTGCAGTAATAGCCCTATACAACCAGGAGTAAGAGTCTCTGACTGCAGTAATAACCCTATAGAAACAGGAGTAAGAGTCTCTGACTGCAGTAATAACCCTATAGAAACAGGAGTAACAATCTCTCACTGCAGTAATACCTGATAGAAACAGGATTAAGAGTCTCTGACTGCAGTAATAACCCTATAGAAACAGGAGTAAGTGTCTCTGACTGCAGTAATAACCCTATAGAAACAGGAGTAAGAGTCTCTGACTGCAGTAATAACCCTATAGCAACAGGTAGTAAGAGTCTCTCACTGCAGTAATACCCAATAGAAACAGGAGTAAGTTTCTCTGGCTGCAGTAATAACCCTATAGAAACAGGAGTAAGAGGCTCTGACTGCAGTAATAACCCTATAGAAATAGGGAGTAAGAGACTCTGACTGCAGAGATAACCCTATAGAAACAGGAGTAAGAGTCTCTGACTGCAGCAATAACCCTATAGAAACAGGAGTAAGAATCTGACTGCAGTAATAAACCTATAGAAACAGGAGTAACAATCACTGACTGCAGTAATAACCCTACAGAAACAGGAGTAGCCATATCTCACTGCAGTAATATCTGATAGAAACAGGAGTAAGAGTCTCTGACTGCAGTAATAACCCTATAGAAACAGGAGTAACAATCTCTCACTACAGTAATAAACAATATAAACAGGAGTAAGAGTCACTGACTGCAGTAATAACTCTATAGAAACAACAGTAAGAGTCTCTGACTGCAGTAATAACGCTATACAAACAGGAGTAAGAGTCTCTGACTGCAGTAATAACCCTATAGAAACAGGAGTAGCCATCTCTCACTACAGTAATACCCGACAGAAAGAGGAGTAAGAGTCTCTGACTGCAATAACAACCCTATTGAAACAGGAGTAACAATCTCTCACTACAGTAATACCCAATAGAAACAGGAGTAAGTCTCTGACTGCAGTAATAACCCTATAGAAACAGGGAGTAAGAGACTCTCACTGCAGTAATACCCGACAGAAACAGGAGTAAGAGTCTCAGACTGCAGTACGAACCCTAAAGAAACAGGAGTAAGAGTCTCTGACTGCAGTAATAACCGTATAGAAACAGGAGTAAGATTCTCTGACTGCAGTAATAACCCTATAGAAACAGGGAGTAAGAGACTCTCACTGCAGTAATACCCGATAGAAACAGGAGTAAGTGTCTCTGACTGCAGTAATAACCCTATATAAACAGGAGTAAGAGTCTCTGACTGCAGCAATAACCCTATAGAAACAGGAGTAACAATCGCTGACTGCAGTAGTAACCATATTGACACAGGAGTAGCAATCTCATACTGAGTAATACCCGATAGAAACAGGAGTAATAGTCTCTGACTGCAGTAATAACCCTATAAAGAGGAGTAACAATCTCACACTGCAGTAATACCCGATAGAAACAGGAGTAAGAGTCTCTGACTGCAGGAATAACCCTATAGAAAAAGGGAAAAAGAGTGTCTGACTGCAGTAATAACCCTATAGAAACAGGGATTAAGAGTCTCTGACTGCAGTAATAACACTATACAAACAGGAGTAAGAGTCTCTGACTGCAGTAATAACCCTAAAGAAACAGGAGTAACAATCGCTCACTGCAGTAATACCCGATAGAAACAGGAGTAAGATTCTCTGACTGCAGTAATAACCCTATATAAACAGGAGTAAGTGTCTCTGACTGCAGTAATAACCCTATAGAAACAGGGATTAAGAGTCTCTGAATGCAGTAATAACACTATACAAACAGGAGTAAGAGTCTCTGACTGCAGTAATAACCCTAAAGAAACAGGAGTAACAATCGCTCACTGCAGTAATACCCGATAGAAACAGGGAGTAAGAGCCTCTGGCTGCAGTAATAACCCTATAGAAACAGGAGTAAGAGTCTCTGACTGCAGCAATAACCCTATAGAAACAGGAGTAACAATCTCTCACTGCAGTAATACCTGATAGAAACAGGATTAAGAATCTCTGACTGCACTGGTAACCCTATAGAAACAGGAGTAAGAGTCTCTGACTGCAGTAATAACCTCATAGAAACAGGGAGTAAGAGTCTCTGACTGCAGTAATTGCTCTATACAAACAGGGATTAAGAGTCTCTGTCTGCAATAAAAAACCCTATAGAAACAGGAGTAAGAATCTCTGACTGCAGTAACAACCCTATAGGAACAGGAGAAAGAATCTCTGACTGCAGTAATAACCGTATAGAAACAGGATTAACAATCTCTGACTGCAGTAATAACCCAATAGAAACAGGAGTAACAATCTCTCACTGCAGTAATACCCAATAGAAACAGGAGCAAGAGTCTCTGATTGCAGTAATAGCCCTATAGAAACAGGAGAAAAGGTCTCTGACTGCAGTAATAGCCCTATACAAACAGGGAGTAAGAGTCTCTCACTGCAGTAATAACACTATAGAAACAGGAGTAACACTCTCTGACTGCAGTAATAACCCTATAGAAACAGCAGTAGCAATGTCTCACTGCAGTAACACTCGATAGAAACAGGAATAAGAGTCACTGACTGCAGTAATAACCCTATAGAAACAGGTGTAACAATCTCTCACTGCAGTAATACCCAATAGAAACAGGAGTAAGTGTCTCTCACTGCAGTAATACCCGATAGAAACAGGAGTAAGAGTCTCAGACTGCAGTAAGAACCCTATAGAAACAAGAGGAAGAGTCTCTGACTGCAGTAATAACCGTATAGAAACAGGAGTAAGAGTCTCTGACTGCAGTAATAACCCTATAGAAACAGGGAGTAAGAGTCTCTCACCGCAGTAATACCCAATAGAAACAAGAGTAAGTGTCTCTGACTGCAGTAATAACCCTATAGAAACAGGAGTAACAGTCTATGACTGCAGTAATAATCCTATAGAAACAGGAGTAGCAATCTCTCACTGCAGTGATACCCGATAGAAACAGGAGTAAGAGTCTCTGATTGCATTAATAACCCTATAGAAACAGGAGTAAGAATCTCTGACTGCAGTAATAACCCAAAAGAAACAGGAGTAAGAATCTCTGACTGCAGTAATAACCCCATGGAAACAGGAGAAAGAATCTCTGACTGCAGTAATAACCCTATAGAAACAGGAGTAACAATCGCTGACTGCAGTAATAACCCTATAGAAACAGGAGTAACAATCTCTCACTGCAGTAATACCCGATAGAAACAGGAGTAAGAGTCTCTGACTGCAGTAATAACCCTATAGAAACAGGAGAAAGCGTCTCTGACTGCAGTAATAGCCCTATACAAACAGGGAGTAAGAGCCTCTCACTGCAGTAATAACCCTATATAAACAGGAGTAACACTCTCTGACTGCAGTAATAACCCTATAGAAATAGGATTAACAGTGTATGACTGCAGTACTAACCCTATAGAAACAGGAGCAGCAATCTTTGACTGCAGTATTAACCCTATAGAAACAAGAGTAAGAGTCTCTGACTGCAGTAATAATCCCATAGAAACAGGAGTAACAATCTTTGACTGCAATAATAACCCTATAGAAACAGGAGTAGCCATCTCTCACTGCAGTAATACACGATAGAAACAGGAGTAAGAGTCCCTGACTGCAGTAACAAATCTATAGAAACAGGAGTAACAATCTCTCACTACAGTAATACCCAATAGAAACAGGAGTAAGAGTCTCTGACTGCAGTAATAACCCTATAGAAACAGGAGTAAGAGTCTCTGACTGCAGTAATAACCCTATAGAAACAGGAGTAACAATCTCTCACTGCAGTAATACCTGATAGAAACAGGATTAAGAGTCTCTGACTGCAGTAATAACCCTATAGAAACAGGAGTAAGTGTCTCTGACTGCAGTAATAACCCTATAGAAACAGGAGTAAGAGTCGCTGACTTCAGTAATAACCCTATAGAAACAGGAGTAAGAAT
Source organism: Somniosus microcephalus (assembly GCF_052327205.1). NCBI lineage: Eukaryota > Metazoa > Chordata > Chondrichthyes > Squaliformes > Somniosidae > Somniosus > Somniosus microcephalus. The sequence continues at coordinate 170,071,125 of NC_140989.1, read as the reverse complement.
CTCTGACTGCAGTAATAACCCTATAGAAACAGGAGTAAGAATCTCTGACTGCAGTAATAACCCTATAGAAATAGGAGTAACAATCACTGACTGCAGTAATAACCCTATAGAAACAGCAGTAGCAATCTCTCACTGCAGTAATACCTGATAGAAACAGGGAGAAAGAGTCTCTGACTGCATTAATAACCCTATAGAAATAGGGAGTAAGAGTCTCTGACTGCAGAGATAACCCTATAGAACAGGAGTAAGAGTCTCTGACTGCAGCAATAACCTTATAGAAACAGGAGTAAGAGTCTCTGACTGCAGTAATAACCCTATAGGAAGAGGGAGTAAGAGTCTCTCACTGCAGTAATACTCGATAGAAACAGGAGTAATTGTCTCTGATTGCATTAATAACCCTATAGAAACATGAGTAAGAGTCTCCGTCTGCAGTAATAACCCAAAAGAAACAGGAGTAACAGTCTCTGACTGCAGTAATAACCCTATAGAAACAGGAGCAAGAGTCGCTGACTGCAGTAATAACCCTATAGAAACAGGGACTAAGAGTCTCTGACTGCAGTAATAACCTTATAGAAACTGGGCGTAAGAGTCTCTGACTGCAGTAATAGCCCTATACAAACAGGGATTAAGAGACTCTGACTGCAATAAAAACCCTATAGAAACAGGAGTAAGAATCTCTGACTGCAGTAATAACCCTATAGAAACAGGAGAAAGAATCTCTGACTGCAGTAATAACCCTATAGAAACAGGAGTAACAATCTCTCACTGCAGTAATACCCGATAGAAACAGGAGTAAGAGTCTCTGACTGCAGTAATAACCCTATAGAAACAGGAGAAAGCGTCTCTGACTGCAGTAATAGCCCTATACAAACAGGGAGTAAGAGCCTCTCACTGCAGTAATAACCCTATATAAACAGGAGTAACACTCTCTGACTGCAGTAATAACCCTATAGAAACAGGAGTAGCAATGTCTCACTGCAGTAATACCCGATAGAAACAGGAATACGAGTCACTGACTGCAGTAATAACCCTATAGAAACAGGTGTAACAATCTCTCACTGCAGTAATACCCAATAGAAACAGGAGTAAGTGTCTCTCACTGCAGTAATACGCAATAGAAACAGGAGTAAGAATCTCAGACTGCAGTAAGAACCCTATAGAAACAAGAGTAAGAGTCTCTGACTGCAGTAATAACCGTATAGAAACAGGAGTAAGGGTCTCTGACTGCAGTAATAACCCTATAGAAATAGGATTAACAGTGTATGACTGCAGTACTAACCCTATAGAAACAGGAGCAGCAATCTTTGACTGCAGTATTAACCCTATAGAAACAAGAGTAAGAGTCTCTGACTGCAGTAATAATCCCATAGAAACAGGAGTAACAATCTTTGACTGCAGTAATAACCCTATAGAAACAGGAGTAGCCATCTCTCACTGCAGTAATACCCGATAGAAACAGGATTAAGAGTCCCTGACTGCAGTAACAAACCTATAGAAACAGGAGTAACAATCTCTCACTACAGTAATACCCAATAGAAACAGGAGTAAGAGTCTCTGACTGCAGTAATAACCCTATAGAAACAGGAGTAAGAGTCTCTCACTGCAGTAATACCTGATAGAAACAGGATTAAGAGTCTCTGACTGCAGTAATAACCCTATAGAAACAGGAGTAAGTGTCTCTGACTGCAGTAATAACCCTATAGAAACAGGAGTAAGAGTCGCTGACTGCAGTAATAACCCTATAGAAACAGGAGTAAGAGTCTCTGACTGCAGTAATAACCTTATAGAAACAGGGAGTAAGAGTCTCTGACTGCAGTAATAGCCCTATACAAACAGGGAGTAAGAGTCTCTGACTGCAATAAAAACCTATAGAAACAGGAGTAAGAGTCTCTGACTGCAGTAATAACCTTATAGAAACAGGGAGTAAGAGTCTCTGACTGCAGTAATAGCCCTATACAACCAGGAGTAAGAGTCTCTGACTGCAGTAATAACCCTATAGAAACAGGAGTAAGAGTCTCTGACTGCAGTAATAACCCTATAGAAACAGGAGTAACAATCTCTCACTGCAGTAATACCTGATAGAAACAGGATTAAGAGTCTCTGACTGCAGTAATAACCCTATAGAAACAGGAGTAAGTGTCTCTGACTGCAGTAATAACCCTATAGAAACAGGAGTAAGAGTCTCTGACTGCAGTAATAACCCTATAGCAACAGGTAGTAAGAGTCTCTCACTGCAGTAATACCCAATAGAAACAGGAGTAAGTTTCTCTGGCTGCAGTAATAACCCTATAGAAACAGGAGTAAGAGGCTCTGACTGCAGTAATAACCCTATAGAAATAGGGAGTAAGAGACTCTGACTGCAGAGATAACCCTATAGAAACAGGAGTAAGAGTCTCTGACTGCAGCAATAACCCTATAGAAACAGGAGTAAGAATCTGACTGCAGTAATAAACCTATAGAAACAGGAGTAACAATCACTGACTGCAGTAATAACCCTACAGAAACAGGAGTAGCCATATCTCACTGCAGTAATATCTGATAGAAACAGGAGTAAGAGTCTCTGACTGCAGTAATAACCCTATAGAAACAGGAGTAACAATCTCTCACTACAGTAATAAACAATATAAAAAGGAGTAAGAGTCACTGACTGCAGTAATAACCCTATAGAAACAACAGTAAGAGTCTCTGACTGCAGTAATAACGCTATACAAACAGGAGTAAGAGTCTCTGACTGCAGTAATAACCCTATAGAAACAGGAGTAGCCATCTCTCACTACAGTAATACCCGACAGAAAGAGGAGTAAGAGTCTCTGACTGCAATAACAACCCTATTGAAACAGGAGTAACAATCTCTCACTACAATAATACCCAATAGAAACAGGAGTAAGTCTCTGACTGCAGTAATAACCCTATAGAAACAGGGAGTAAGAGACTCTCACTGCAGTAATACCCGACAGAAACAGGAGTAAGAGTCTCAGACTGCAGTACGAACCCTAAAGAAACAGGAGTAAGAGTCTCTGACTGCAGTAATAACCGTATAGAAACAGGAGTAAGATTCTCTGACTGCAGTAATAACCCTATAGAAACAGGGAGTAAGAGACTCTCACTGCAGTAATACCCGATAGAAACAGGAGTAAGTGTCTCTGACTGCAGTAATAACCCTATATAAACAGGAGTAAGAGTCTCTGACTGCAGCAATAACCCTATAGAAACAGGAGTAACAATCGCTGACTGCAGTAGTAACCCTATTGACACAGGAGTAGCAATCTCATACTGAGTAATACCCGATAGAAACAGGAGTAATAGTCTCTGACTGCAGTAATAACCCTATAAAGAGTAACAATCTCACACTGCAGTAATACCCGATAGAAACAGGAGTAAGAGTCTCTGACTGCAGGAATAACCCTATAGAAAAAGGGAAAAAGAGTGTCTGACTGCAGTAATAACCCTATAGAAACAGGGATTAAGAGTCTCTGACTGCAGTAATAACACTATACAAACAGGAGTAAGAGTCTCTGACTGCAGTAATAACCCTAAAGAAACAGGAGTAACAATCGCTCACTGCAGTAATACCCGATAGAAACAGGAGTAAGATTCTCTGACTGCAGTAATAACCCTATATAAACAGGAGTAAGTGTCTCTGACTGCAGTAATAACCCTATAGAAACAGGGATTAAGAGTCTCTGAATGCAGTAATAACACTATACAAACAGGAGTAAGAGTCTCTGACTGCAGTAATAACCCTAAAGAAACAGGAGTAACAATCGCTCACTGCAGTAATACCCGATAGAAACAGGGAGTAAGAGCCTCTGGCTGCAGTAATAACCCTATAGAAACAGGATTAAGAATCTCTGACTGCACTAGTAACCCTATAGAAACAGGAGTAAGAGTCTCTGACTGCAGTAATAACCTCATAGAAACAGGGAGTAAGAGTCTCTGACTGCAGTAATTGCTCTATACAAAAAGGGATTAAGAGTCTCTGTCTGCAATAAAAACCCTATAGAAACAGGAGTAAGAATCTCTGACTGCAGTAACAACCCTATAGGAACAGGAGAAAGAATCTCTGACTGCAGTAATAACCGTATAGAAACAGGATTAACAATCTCTGACTGCAGTAATAACCCAATAGAAACAGGAGTAACAATCTCTCACTGCAGTAATACCCAATAGAAACAGGAGTAAGTGTCTCTCACTGCAGTAATACCCGATAGAAACAGGAGTAAGAGTCTCAGACTGCAGTAAGAACCCTATAGAAACAAGAGGAAGAGTCTCTGACTGCAGTAATAACCGTATAGAAACAGGAGTAAGAGTCTCTGACTGCAGTAATAACCCTATAGAAACAGGGAGTAAGAGTCTCTCACCGCAGAAATACCCAATAGATACAAGAGTAAGTGTCTCTGACTGCAGTAATAACCCTATAGAAACAGGAGTAACAGTCTATGACTGCAGTAATAATCCTATAGAAACAGGAGTAGCAATCTCTCACTGCAGTGATACCCGATAGAAACAGGAGTAAGAGTCTCTGATTGCAGTAATAACCCTATAGAAACAGGGAGTAAGATTCTCTGACTGCAGTAATAACCCTATAGAAACGGAGTAAGAATCTCTGACTGCAGTAATAACCCTATAGAAACAGGAGTAAGAATCTCTGACTGCAGTAATAACACTATAGAAACAGGAGTAACACTCTCTGACTGCAGTAATAACCCTATAGAAACAGCAGTAGCAATGTCTCACTGCAGTAACACTCGATAGAAACAGGAATAAGAGTCACTGACTGCAGTAATAACCCTATAGAAACAGGTGTAACAATCTCTCACTGCAGTAATACCCAATAGAAACAGGAGTAAGTGTCTCTCACTGCAGTAATACCCGATAGAAACAGGAGTAAGAGTCTCAGACTGCAGTAAGAACCCTATAGAAACAAGAGGAAGAGTCTCTGACTGCAGTAATAACCGTATAGAAACAGGAGTAAGAGTCTCTGTCTGCAATAAAAACCCTATAGAAACAGGAGTAAGAATCTCTGACTGCAGTAACAACCCTATAGGAACAGGAGAAAGAATCTCTGACTGCAGTAATAACCCTATAGAAACAGGATTAACAATCTCTGACTGCAGTAATAACCCAATAGAAACAGGAGTAACAATCTCTCACTGCAGTAATACCCAATAGAAACAGGAGCAAGAGTCTCTGATTGCAGTAATAGCCCTATAGAAACAGGAGAAAAGGTCTCTGACTGCCGTAATAGCCCTATACAAACAGGGAGTAAGAGTCTCTCACTGCAGTAATAACACTATAGAAACAGGAGTAACACTCTCTGACTGCAGTAATAACCCTATAGAAACAGCAGTAGCAATGTCTCACTGCAGTAACACTCGATAGAAACAGGAATAAGAGTCACTGACTGCAGTAATAACCCTATAGAAACAGGTGTAACAATCTCTCACTGCAGTAATACCCAATAGAAACAGGAGTAAGTGTCTCTCACTGCAGTAATACCCGATAGAAACAGGAGTAAGAGTCTCAGACTGCAGTAAGAACCCTATAGAAACAAGAGGAAGAGTCTCTGACTGCAGTAATAACCGTATAGAAACAGGAGTAAGAGTCTCTGACTGCAGTAATAACCCTATAGAAACAGGGAGTAAGAGTCTCTCACCGCAGTAATACCCAATAGAAACAAGAGTAAGTGTCTCTGACTGCAGTAATAACCCTATAGAAACAGGAGTAACAGTCTATGACTGCAGTAATAATCCTATAGAAACAGGAGTAGCAATCTCTCACTGCAGTGATACCCGATAGAAACAGGAGTAAGAGTCTCTGATTGCAGTAATAACCCTATAGAAACAGGGAGTAAGATTCTCTGACTGCAGTAATAACCCTATAGAAACGGAGTAAGAATCTCTGACTGCAGTAATAACCCTATAGAAACAGGAGTAAGAATCTCTGACTGCAGTAATAACCCTATAGAAATAGGAGTAACAATCACTGACAGCAGTAATAACCCTATTGAAACAGGAGTAACAATCGCCCACTGCAGTAATACCCGAGAGAAACAGGAGTGAGATTTTCTGACTGCAGTTATAAACCTATAGAAACAGGGAGTAAGAGTCTCTGACTGCAGTAATAACGCTATAGAAACAGGAGTAAGAGTCTCTGACTGCATTAGTAACCCTATAGAAACAGGAGTAACAATCTCTGACTGCAGTAATACCTGATAGAAACAGGAGTAAGATTCTCTGACTGCAGTAATAACCCTATAGAAACAGGAGTAAGTGTCTCATACTGCAGTAATAACCCTATAGAAACACGGAGAAAGAGTCTCTGACTGCAGTATTAACCCTATAGAAATAGGGAGTAAGAGTCTCTGACTGCAGAGATAAACCTATAGAAACAGGAGTAAGAGTCTCTGACTGCAGCAATAACCCTATAGAAACAGGAGTAAGAATCTCTGACTGCAGTAATAACCCTATAGAAACAGGAGTAAGAGTGCCTGACTGCAGTAATAACCCTATAGAAACAGGAGTAACAAACTCTCACTACAGTAATACCCAATAGAAACAGGAGTAAGGGTCTCTGACTGCAGTAATAACCCTATAGAAACAAGAGTAAGTGTCTCTGACTGCAGTAATATCCCTATAGAAAGAGGGAATAAGAGTCTCTCACTGCAGTAATACCCGATAGAAACAGGAGTAAGTGTCTCTGACTGCAGTAATAACCGTATAGAAACAGGAGCAAGAGTCTCTGACTGCAGTAATAACCATATAGCAACAGGAGTAACAATCTCTCACTGCAGTAATACCCGATAGAAACAGGAGTTAGTGTCTCTGACTGCAATAACAACCCTATAGAAACAGGAGTAACAATCTCTCACTACAGTAATACCCAATAGAAACAGGAGTAAGAGTCTCTGACTGCAGTAATAACCGTATAGAAACAGGAGTAAGATTCTCTGACTGCAGTAATAACCCTATAGAAACAGGAGAAACAATCGCTGACTGCAGTAGTAACCCTGTTGACACAGGAGTAGCAATCTCACACTGAGTAATATCCGATAGAAACAGGAGTAATAGTCTCTGACTGCAGTAATAACCCTATAAAAATAGTAACAATCTCACACTGCAGTAATATCAATAGAAACAGGAGTAAGAGTCTCTGACTGCAGTAATAACACTATACAAACAGGAGTAAGAGTCTCTGACTGCAGTAATAACCCTAAAGAAACAGGAGTAACAATTGGTCACTGCAGTAATACCCGATAGAAACAGGAGTAAGATTCCCTGACTGCAGTAATAACCCTATAGAAACAGGAGTAAGTGTCTCTGACTGCAGTAATAACCCTATAGAAACAGGGAGAAAGTCTCTGACTGCAGTATTAACTCTATAGAAATAGGGAGTAACAGTCTCTGACTGCAGAGATAACCCTATAGAAACAGGAGTAAGAGTCTCTGACTGCAGCAATAAACCTATAGAAACAGGAGCAAGAATCTCTGACTGCAGTAATAGCCTTATAGAAACAGGAGTAAAAATCACTGACTGCAGTAATAACCCTATAGAAACAGGAGTAGCCATCTCTCACTGCCGTAATACCCGATAGAAACAGGAGTAAGAGGCCCTGACTGCAGTAATAACCCTATAGAAACAGGAGTAACAATCTCTCACTACAGTAATACCCAATAGAAACAGGAGTAAGAGTCTCTGACTGCAGAAATAACACTATAGAAACGAGAGTAAGAGTCTCTGACTGCAGTAATAATCCTATAGAAACAGGGAGTAAGAGTCTCTGGCTGCAGTAATAGCCCTATAGAAACAGGAGTAACAATCTCTCACTGCAGTAATACCCAATAGAAACAGGAGAAAGAACCTCTGACTGCAGTAATAACCCTATCGAAACAAGAGTAAGAGTCTCTGACTGCAGTAATAACCCTATAGAAACAGGAGCAACAATCTCTGACTGCAGTAATAACCCAATAGAAACAGGATTAAGAGTCTCTGCCTGCTGTGATAACCCTATAGAAACCGGAGTAATAATATCCCACTGCAGTAATACCCGAGAGAAACAGGAGTAAGATTTTCTGACTGCAGTTATAAACCTATAGAAACAGGGAGTAAGAGTCTCTGACTGCAGAATAACCCTATAGAAACAGGAGTAAGAGTCTCTAACTGCATTAGTAACCCTATAGAAACAGGAGTAACAAACTCTGACTGCAGTAATACCCGATAGAAACAGGAGTAAGATTCTCTGACTGCAGTATTAACCCTATAGAAATAGGGAGTAAGAGCCTCTGACTGCAGCAATAACCCTATAGAAACAGGAGTAAGAATCTCTGACTGCAGTAATAACCCTATAGAAACAGGTGTAAGAGTGCCTGACTGCAGTAATAACCCTATAGAAACGGGAGTAACAAACTCTCACTACAGTAATACCCAATAGAAACAGGAGTAAGAGTCTCTGACTGCAGTAATAACCCTATAGAAACAAGAGTAAGTGTCTCTGACTGCAGTAATAACCCTATAGAAAGAGGGAGTAAGAGTCTCTCACTGCAGTAATACCCGATAGAAACAGGAGTAAGTGTCTCTGACTGCAGTAATAACCCTATAGAAACAAGAGTAAGAGTCTTTGACTGCAGTAATAACCCTATAGAAACAGGGACTAAGAGTCTCTGACTGCAGTAATAATCCTATAGAAACAGGGAGTAAGAATCTCTGGCTGCAGTAAAAACTCTATAGAAACAGGAGTAAGAGTCTCTGACTGCAGTAATAACCTTATAGAAGCAGGGAGTAAGAGTCTCTGACTGCAGTAATAGCCCTATACAAACAGGGAGTAAGAGTCTCTCACTGCAATAAAAACCCTATAGAAACAGGAGTAAGAGTCTCTGACTGCTGTAATAACCCGATAGAAACAGGAAGTCTCTGACTGCAGTAATAACCCTATAGAAACAGGAGTAACTGTCTCTTACTGCAGTAATAACCCTATAGAAATAGGAGTAAAAATATCTCACTGCAGTAATACCCGATAGTAACAGGAGTAAGAGTCTCAGACTGCAGTAAGAACCATATAGAAACAGGAATAAGAGACTCTGACTGCAGTAATAACCCTATAGAAACAGGGGGTAAGAGTCTCTCACTGCAGTAATGCCCGATAGAAACAGGAGTAAGTGTCTCTGACTGCAGTAATAACCGTATAGAAACAGGAGTAAGAGTCTCTGCCTGCAGTAATAACCATATAGAAACAGGAGTAACAATATCTGACTGCAGTAGTATCCCTATAGACACAGGAGTAGCAATCACTCACTGCAGTAATACCCGATAGAACCAGGAGTACGAGTCTCTGACTGCAGTAATAACCCTATAGAAACAGGAGTAACAATCTCTCACTGCAGTAATACCCGATAGAAACAGGAGTAAGAATCTCAGACTGAAGTAATAACCTTGAGAAACAGGAGCAAGAGTCTCTGACTGCAGTAATAACCCTATAGAAACAGGAGTAAGAGTCTGTGATTACAGTAATAACCCTATAGAAAGTGAGCAAGAGTCTTTGACTGCAGTAATAACCCTATAGAAACAGGAGTAAGTGTCTCTGACTGCAGTAATAATCCTATAGAAACAGGAGTAACAACCTCTCAATGCAGTAAAATCCGATAGAAACAGGAGTAACAATCTCTCACTGCAGCAATAACCCTATAGAAACAGGAGTAAGAAACTCTGACTGCAGTAATAACCGAATAGAAACAAGAGTAAGAGTTTCTGACTGCAGTAATATCCCTATAGAAACAGGGAGTAAGAGTCTCTGGCTGCAGTAATAACCCGATAGAAACAGGAGTAAGAGTCTCTGACTGCAGTAATAACCCTATAGAAAAAGGAGTAAGAGTCTCTGACTGCAGTAATAACCCTATAGAAACAGGGAGTAAGAGTCTCTGACTGCAGTAATAACCTTATAGAAACAGGGAGTAAGAATCTCTGACTGCAGTAATAGCCCTATACAAACAGCGAGTAAGAGTCTCTGACTGCAGTAATAACCCTATAGAAACAGGGAGTAAGAGTCGCTGACAACAGTAAAAACTCTATAGAAACAGGAGTAAGAGTCTCTGACTGCAGTAATAACCTTATAGAAACAGGGAGTAAGAATCTCTGACTGCAGTAATAGCCCTATACAAACAGCGAGTAAGAGTCTCTGACTGCAGTAATAACCCTATAGAAACAGGGAGTAAGAGTCTCTGACTGCAGTAATAAACCTATAGAAACAGGAGTAAGAGTCTCTGACTGCAGTAAGAACCCTATAGAAACAGGAGTAACAATCTCTCACTGCAGTAATACCCGACAGAAACAGGAGTAAGAATCTCAGACTGAAGTAATAACCTGATAGAAACAGGAGTAAGCGTCTCTGACTGCAGTAAAAACCCAATAGAAACAGGAGTAAGAGTTTCTGACTGCAGTAATAACCCTATAGAAACAATGAGTAAGAGTCTCTGACTGCAGTAATAAACCTATGGAACCAGGAGTAAGAGTTGCTGACTGCAGTAATAATCCTATAGAAACAGGAGTAACAACCTCTCAATGCAGCAATAACCCTATCGAAACAGGAGTAAGAGTCTCTCACTGCAGTAATAACCATATAGAAACTGGAGTAAGAGTTTCTGATTGCAGTAATAACCCTATAGAAACAGGGAGAAAGAATTTCTGACTGCAGTAATAACCATATAGAAACAGGAGTAAGAGTATCTGACTGCAGTAATAACCCTATAGAAACAGGAGTAACAATCTCTGACTGCAGTAATAACCCTATAGAAACAGGAGTAGCAATCTCTCACTGCAGTAATACCCGATAGAAACAGGAGTAAGAGTTTCTGACTGCAGTAATAATCCTATAGAAAAAGGAGTAAGAGTCTCTGACTGCAGTAATAACCCTATAGAAACAGGGAGAAAGAGTGTCTGACAGCAGTAATAACCCTATAGAAACAGGAGTAAAAATCGCCCACTGCAGTAATACCCGAGAGAAACAGGAGTGAGATTTTCTGACTGCAGTTATAAACCTATAGAAACAGGGAGTAAGAGTCTCTGACTGCAGTAATAACCCTATAGAAACAGGAGTAAGAGTCTCTGACTGCATTAGTAACCCTGTCGAAACAGGAGTAACAATCTCTGACTGCAGTAATACCTGATAGAAACAGGAGTAAGATTCTCTGACTGCAGTAATAACCCTATAGAAACAGGAGTAAGTGTCTCTGACTGCAGTAATAACCCTATAGAAACACGGAGAAAGAGTCTCTGACTGCAGTATTAACCCTATAGAAATAGGGAGTAAGAGTCTCTGACTGCAGAGATAAACCTATAGAAACAGGAGTAAGAGTCTCTGACTGCAGCAATAACCCTATAGAAACAGGAGTAAGAATCTCTGACTGCAGTAATAACCCTATAGAAACAGGAGTAAGAGTGCCTGACTGCAGTAATAACCCTATAGAAACAGGAGTAACAAACTCTCACTACAGTAATACCCAATAGAAACAGGAGTAAGGGTCTCTGACTGCAGTAATAACCCTATAGAAACAAGAGTAAGTGTCTCTGACTGCAGTAATATCCCTATAGAAAGAGGGAATAAGAGTCTCTCACTGCAGTAATACCCGATAGAAACAGGAGTAAGGGTCTCTGACTGCAGTAATAACCATATAGAAACAGGAGTAACAATCTCTGACTGCAGTAATAACCCTATAGAAACAGGAGTAGCCATCTCTCACTGCAGTAATACCCGATAGAAACAGGAGTAAGTGTCTCTGACTGCATTAACAACCCTATAGAAACAGGAGTAACAATCTCTCACTACAGTAATACCCAATAGAAACAGGAGTAAGAGTCTCTGACTGCAGTAATAACCGTATAGAAACAGGAGTAAGATTCTCTGACTGCAGTAATAACCGTATAGAAACAGGGAGTAAGAGACTCTCACTGCAGTAATAAACCTATAGAAACAGGAGTAAGAGTCTCTGACTGCAGCAATAACCCTATAGAAACAGGAGTAAGAATCTCTGACTGCAGTAATAACCCTATAGAAACAGGAGTAAGAGTGCCTGACTGCAGTAATAACCCTATAGAAACGGGAGTAACAAACTCTCACTACAGTAATACCCAATAGAAACAGGAGTAAGAGTCTCTGACTGCAGTAATAACCCTATAGAAACAAGAGTAAGTGTCTCTGACTGCAGTAATAACCCTATAGAAAGAGGGAGTAAGAGTCTCTCACTGCAGTAATACCCGATAGAAACAGGAGTAAGTGTCTCTGACTGCAGTAATAACCCTATAGAAACAAGAGTAAGAGTCTTTGACTGCAGTAATAACCCTATAGAAACAGGGACTAAGAATCTCTGACTGCAGTAATAATCCTATAGAAACAGGGAGTAAGAGTCTCTGGCTGCAGTAAAAACTCTATAGAAACAGGAGTAAGAGTCTCTGACTGCAGTAATAACCTTATAGAAGCAGGGAGTAAGAGTCTCTGACTGCAGTAATAGCCCTATACAAACAGGGAGTAAGAGTCTCTCACTGCAATAAAAACCCTATAGAAACAGGAGTAAGAGTCTCTGACTGCTGTAATAACCCGATAGAAACAGGAAGTCTCTGACTGCAGTAATAACCCTATAGAAACAGGAGTAACTGTCTCTTACTGCAGTAATAACCCTATAGAAACAGGAGTAAAAATATCTCACTGCAGTAATACCCGATAGTAACAGGAGTAAGAGTCTCAGACTGCAGTAAGAACCATATAGAAACAGGAATAAGAGACTCTGACTGCAGTAATAACCCTATAGAAACAGGGAGTAAGAGTCTCTCACTGCAGTAATGCCCGATAGAAACAGGAGTAAGTGTCTCTGACTGCAGTAATAACCGTATAGAAACAGGAGTAAGAGTCTCTGCCTGCAGTAATAACCATATAGAAACAGGAGTAACAATATCTGACTGCAGTAGTATCCCTATAGACACAGGAGTAGCAATCACTCACTGTAGTAATACCCGATAGAACCAGGAGTAAGAGTCTCTGACTGCAGTAATAACCCTATAGAAACAGGAGTAACAATCTCTCACTGCAGTAATACCCGATAGAAACAGGAGTAAGAATCTCAGACTGAAGTAATAACCTTGAGAAACAGGAGCAAGAGTCTCTGACTGCAGTAATAACCCTATAGAAACAGGAGTAAGAGTCTGTGATTACAGTAATAACCCTATAGAAACAGTGAGTAAGAGTCTTTGACTGCAGTAATAACCCTATAGAAACAGGAGTAAGTGTCTCTGACTGCCGTAATAATCCTATAGAAACAGGAGTAACAACCTCTCAATGCAGTAAAATCCGATAGAAACAGGAGTAACAATCTCTCACTGCAGCAATAACCCTATAGAAACAGGAGTAAGAGTCTCTGACTGCAGTAATAACCGAATAGAAACAAGAGTAAGAGTTTCTGACTGCAGTAATATCCCTATAGCAACAGGGAGTAAGAGTCTCTGGCTGCAGTAATAACCCGAAAGAAACAGGAGTAAGAGTCTCTGACTGCAGTAATAACCCTATAGAAACAGGAGTAAGAGTCTCTGACTGCAGTAATAGCCCTATACAAACAGCGAGTAAGAGTCTCTGACTGCAGTAATAACCCTATAGAAACAGGGAGTAAGAGTCGCTGACTACAGTAAAAACTCTATAGAAACAGGAGTAAGAGTCTCTGACTGCAGTAATAACCTTATAGAAACAGGGAGTAAGAATCTCTGACTGCAGTAATAGCCCTATACAAACAGCGAGTAAGAGTCTCTGACTGCAGTAATAACCCTATAGAAACAGGGAGTAAGAGTCTCTGACTGCAGTAATAAACCTATAGAAACAGGAGTAAGAGTCTCTGACTGCAGTAAGAACCCTATAGAAACAGGAGTAACAATCTCTCACTGCAGTAATACCCGACAGAAACAGGAGTAAGAATCTCAGACTGAAGTAATAACCCTATAGAAACAGGAGTAAGCGTCTCTGACTGCAGTAAAAACCCAATAGAAACAGGAGTAAGAGTTTCTGACTGCAGTAATAACCCTATAGAAACAATGAGTAAGAGTCTCTGACTGCAGTAATAAACCTATGGAACCAGGAGTAAGAGTCGCTGACTGCAGTAATAATCCTATAGAAACAGGAGTAACAACCTCTCAATGCAGCAATAACCCTATCGAAACAGGAGTAAGAGTCTCTCACTGCAGTAATAACCATATAGAAACTGGAGTAAGAGTTTCTGACTGCAGTAATAACCAGATAGAAACAGGGAGAAAGAATTTCTGACTGCAGTAATAACCATATAGAAACAGGAGTAAGAGTCTCTGACTGCAGTAATAACCCTATAGAAAAAGGAGTAAGAGTCTCTGACTGCAGTAATAACCCTATAGAAACAGGAGTAACAATCTCTGACTGCAGTAATACCCGATAGAAACAGGAGTAAGAGTTTCTGACTGCAGTAATAATCCTATAGAAAAAGGAGTAAGAGTCTCTGACTGCAGTAATAACCCTATAGAAACAGGGAGAAAGAGTGTCTGACAGCAGTAATAACCCTATAGAAACAGGAGTAAAAATCGCCCACTGCAGTAATACCCGAGAGAAACAGGAGTGAGATTTTCTGACTGCAGTTATAAACCTATAGAAACAGGGAGTAAGAGTCTCTGACTGCAGTAATAACCCTATAGAAACAGGAGTAAGAGTCTCTGACTGCATTAGTAACCCTGTCGAAACAGGAGTAACAATCTCTGACTGCAGTAATACCTGATAGAAACAGGAGTAAGATTCTCTGACTGCAGTAATAACCCTATAGAAACAGGAGTAAGTGTCTCTGACTGCAGTAATAACCCTATAGAAACACGGAGAAAGAGTCTCTGACTGCAGTATTAACCCTATAGAAATAGGGAGTAAGAGTCTCTGACTGCAGAGATAAACCTATAGAAACAGGAGTAAGAGTCTCTGACTGCAGCAATAACCCTATAGAAACAGGAGTAAGAGTGCCTGACTGCAGTAATAACCCTATAGAAACAGGAGTAACAAACTCTCACTACAGTAATACCCAATAGAAACAGGAGTAAGGGTCTCTGACTGCAGTAATAACCCTATAGAAACAAGAGTAAGTGTCTCTGACTGCAGTAATATCCCTATAGAAAGAGGGAATAAGAGTCTCTCACTGCAGTAACACCCGATAGAAACAGGAGTAAGGGTCTCTGACTGCAGTAATAACCGTATAGAAACAGGAGCAAGAGTCTCTGACTGCAGTAATAACCATATAGAAACAGGAGTAACAATCTCTGACTGCAGTAATAACCCTATAGAAACAGGAGTAGCCATCTCTCACTGCAGTAATACCCGATAGAAACAGGAGTAAGTGTCTCTGACTGCAATAACAACCCTATAGAAACAGGAGTAACAATCTCTCACTACAGTAATACCCAATAGAAACAGGAGTAAGAGTCTCTGACTGCAGTAATAACCGTATAGAAACAGGAGTAAGATTCTCTGACTGCAGTAATAACCGTATAGAAACAGGGAGTAAGAGACTCTCACTGCAGAAATACCCGATAGAAACAGGAGGAAGAGTCTCTGACTGCAGTAATAACCCTATAGAAACAGGAGAAACAATCGCTGACTGCAGTAGTAACCCTGTTGACACAGGAGTAGCAATCTCACACTGAGTAATATCCGATAGAAACAGGAGTAATAGTCTCTGACTGCAGTAATAACCCTATAAAAATAGTAACAATCTCACACTGCAGTAATATCAATAGTAACAGGAGTAAGAGTCTCTGACTGCAGTAATAACACTATACAAACAGGAGTAAGAGTCTCTGACTGCAGTAATAACCCTAAAGAAACAGGAGTAACAATTGGTCACTGCAGTAATAACCCTGTAGAAACAGGAGTAAGTGTCTCTGACTGCAGTAATAACCCTATAGAAACAGGGAGAAAGTCTCTGCCTGCAGTATTAACTCTATAGAAATAGGGAGTAACAGTCTCTGACTGCAGAGATAACCCTATAGAAACAGGAGTAAGAGTCTCTGACTGCAGCAATAAACCTATAGAAACAGGAGCAAGAATCTCTGACTGCAGTAATAGCCTTATAGAAACAGGAGTAAAAATCACTGACTGCAGTAATAACCTTATAGAAACAGGAGTAGCCATCTCTCACTGCCGTAATACCCGATAGAAACAGGAGTAAGTGTCCCTGACTGCAGTAATAACCCTATAGAAACAGGAGTAACAATCTCTCACTACAGTAATACCCAATAGGAACAGGAGTAAGAGTCTCTGACTGCAGAAATAACACTATAGAAACGAGAGTAAGAGTCTCTGACTGCAGTAATAATCCTATAGAAACAGGGAGTAAGAGTCTCTGGCTGCAGTAATAGCCCTATAGAAACAGGAGTAACAATCTCTCACTGCAGTAATACCCAATAGAAACAGGAGAAAGAACCTCTGACTGCAGTAATAACCCTATCGAAACAAGAGTAAGAGTCTCTGACTGCAGTAATAACCCTATAGAAACAGGAGCAACAATCTCTGACTGCAGTAATAACCCAATAGAAACAGGATTAAGAGTCTCTGCCTGCTGTGATAACCCTATAGAAACAGGAGTAATAATATCCCACTGCAGTAATAACCGAGAGAAACAGGAGTAAGATTTTCTGACTGCAGTTATAAACCTATAGAAACAGGGAGTAAGAGTCTCTGACTGCAGTAATAACCCTATAGAAACAGGAGTAAGAGTCTCTAACTGCATTAGTAACCCTATAGAAACAGGAGTAACAAATTCTGACTGCAGTAATACCCGATAGAAAGAGGAGTAAGAATGCCTGACTGCAGTAATAACCCTATAGAAACGGGAGTAACAAACTCTCACTACAGTAATACCCAATAGAAACAGGAGTAAGAGTCTCTGACTGCAGTAATAACCCTATAGAAACAAGAGTAAGTGTCTCTGACTGCAGTAATAACCCTATAGAAAGAGGGAGTAAGAGTCTCTCACTGCAGTAATACCCGATAGAAACAGGAGTAAGTGTCTCTGACTGCAGTAATAACCCTATAGAAACAAGAGTAAGAGTCTTTGACTGCAGTAATAACCCTATAGAAACAGGGACTAAGAGTCTCTGACTGCAGTAATAATCCTATAGAAACAGGGAGTAAGAGTCTCTGGCTGCAGTAAAAACTCTATAGAAACAGGAGTAAGAGTCTCTGACTGCAGTAATAACCTTATAGAAGCAGGGAGTAAGAGTCTCTGACTGCAGTAATAGCCCTATACAAACAGGGAGTAAGAGTCTCTCACTGCAATAAAAACCCTATAGAAACAGGAGTAAGAGTCTCTGACTGCTGTAATAACCCGATAGAAACAGGAAGTCTCTGACTGCAGTAATAACCCTATAGAAACAGGAGTAACTGTCTCTTACTGCAGTAATAACCCTATAGAAACAGGAGTAAAAATATCTCACTGCAGTAATACCCGATAGTAACAGGAGTAAGAGTCTCAGACTGCAGTAAGAACCATATAGAAACAGGAATAAGAGACTCTGACTGCAGTAATAACCCTATAGAAACAGGAGTAAGAGTCTCTGACTGCAGTAATAACCCTATAGAAACAGGGAGTAAGAGTCTCTCACTGCAGTAATGCCTGATAGAAACAGGAGTAAGTGTCTCTGACTGCAGTAATAACCGTATAGAAACAGGAGTAAGAGTCTCTGCCTGCAGTAATAACCATATAGAAACAGGAGTAACAATATCTGACTGCAGTAGTATCCCTATAGACACAGGAGTAGCAATCACTCACTGCAGTAATACCCGATAGAACCAGGAGTAAGAGTCTCTGACTGCAGTAATAACCCTATAGAAACAGGAGTAACAATCTCTCACTGCAGTAATACCCGAAAGAAACAGGAGTAAGAATCTCAGACTGAAGTAATAACCCTAGAGAAACAGGAGCAAGAGTCTCTGACTGCAGTAATAACCCTATAGAAACAGGAGTAAGAGTCTGTGATTACAGTAATAACCCTATAGAAACAGTGAGTAAGAGTCTTTGACTGCAGTAAAAACCCTATAGAAACAGGAGTAAGTGTCTCTGACTGCAGTAATAATCCTATAGAAACAGGAGTAACAACCTCGCAATGCAGTAATACCCGATAGAAACAGGAGTAACAATCTCTCACTGCAGCAACAACCCTATAGAAACAGGAGTAAGAGTCTCTGGCTGCATTAATAACCGAATAGAAACAAGAGTAAGAGTCTCTGACTGCAGTAATATCCCTATAGAAACAGGAGTAAGAGTCGCTGACAGCAGTAATAACCCTATAGAAAAAGGGACTAAGAGTCTCTGACTGCAGTAATAACCTTATAGAAACAGGGCGTGAGTCTCTGACAGCATTAATAGCCCTATACAAACAGGGAGTAAGAGTCTCTGACTGCAATAAGAACCCTATAGAAACAGGAGTAAGAGTAGCTGACTGCAGTAATAATCCTATAGAAACAGGAGTAACAACCTCTCAATGCAGTAATACCCGATAGAAACAGGAGTAACAATCTCTCACTGCAGCAATAACCCTATAGAAACAGGGAGTTGGAGTCTCTGACTTCGCTAATAACCCTATAGAAACAGGAGTAACAATCTCTCACTGCTGTAATACCCAATAGAAACAGGAGTAAGAGTTTCTGACTGCAGTAATAATCCTATAGAAAAAGGGACTAAGAGTCTCTGACTGCAGTAATAACCCTATAGAAACAGGGAGAGAGTCTCTGACTGCAGTAATAACCCTATAGAAACAGGAGTAAGAGTCGCTGACTGCAGTAATAAACCTATAGAAAAAGGGACTAAGAGTCTCTGACTGCAGTAATAACCTTATAGAAACAGGGCGTAAGAGTCTCTGACAGCACTAATAGCCCTATACAAACAGGGAGTAAGAGTCTCTGACTGCAGTAAAAACGCTATAGAAACAGGAGTAAGAGTCTCTGACTGCAGTAATAACCTTATAGAAACAGGGAATAAGAGTGTCTGACTGCAGTAATAGCCCTATACAAACAGGGAGTAACAGTCTCTGACTGCAATAAAAACCCTATAGAAACAGGAGTAAGAGTCTCAGACTGAAGTAATAACCCTATAGAAACAGGAGTAAGCGTCTCTGACTGCAGTAATAAACCTATAGAACCAGGAGTAAGAGACGCTGACTGCAGTAATAATCCTATAGAAACAGGAGTAACAACCTCTCAATGCAGTAATACCCGATAGAAACAGGAGTAACAATCTCTCACTGCAGCAATAACCCTATAGAAACAGGAGTAAGAGTCGCTCACTGCAGTATTAACCCTATAGAAACTGGAGTAAGAGTTTCTGACTGCAGTAATAACCCTATAGAAAGAGGGAGAAAGAATTTCTGACTGCAGTAATAACCATATAGGAACAGGAGTAAGAGTCTCTGACTGCAGTAATAACCCTATAGAAACAGGAGTAAGAGTCTCTGACTGCAGTAATAACCCTATAGAAACAGGAGTAACAATCTCTGACTGCAGTAATAACCCTATAGAAAAAGGAGTAGCAATCTCTCACTGCAGTAATACCCGGTAGAAACAGGGAGTCGGAGACTCTGACTTCGCTAATAACCCTATAGAAACAGGAGTAACAATCTCTCACTGCAGTAATACCCAATAGAAACAGGAGTAAGAGTTTCTGACTGCAGTAATAATCCTATAGAAAAAGGAGTAACAATCTCTGACTGCAGTAATAACCCGATAGAAACAGGAGTAACAATCGTCCACTACAGTAATACCCAAGAGAAACAGGAGTAAGATTTTCTGACTGCAGTTATAAACCTATAGAAACAGGGAGTAAGAGTATCTGACTGCAGTAATCACCCTATAGAAACAGGAGTAAGAGTCTCAGACTGCATTAGTAACCCTATAGAGACAGGAGTAACAATCTGACTGCAGTAATACCCGATAGAAACAGGAGTAAGATTCTCTGACTGCAGAAATAACCCTATAGAAACAGTAGTAAGTGTGTCTGACTGCAGTAATAACCCTATAGAAACAGGGAGAAAGAGTCTCTGACTGCAGTATTAACCCTATAGAAATAGGGAGTAAGAGTCTCTGACTGCAGAGATAACCCTATAGAAACAGGAGTAAGAGTCTCTGACTGCAGCAATAACCCTATAGAAACAGGAGTAAGGAGCTCTGACTGCAGTAATAACCCTATAGAAACAGGAGTAAGAGTCTCTGACTGCAGTAATAACCCTATAGAAAGAGGGAGTAAGAGTCTCTCACTGCAGTAATACCCGATAGAAACAGGAGTAAGTGTCTCTGACTGCAGTAATAACCGTATAGAAACAGGAGTAAGAGTCTCTGACTGCAGTAATAACCGTATAGAAACAGGAGTAAGAGTCTCTGACTGCAGTAATAACCATATAGAAACAGGAGTAACAATCTCTGACTGCAGTAGTAACCCTATAGACACAGGAGTAGCAATCACTCACAGCAGTAATATCCGATAGAACCAGGAGTAAGAGTCTCTGACTGCAGTAATAACCCTATAGAAACAGGGAGTAAGAGTTTCTGAATGCAGTAATAACCATATAGAAACAGGAGGAACAGTCTCTGACTGCAGTAATAGCCCTATAGAAACACGAGTAGCCATCTCTCACTGCAGTAATACCCGATAGAAACAGGAGTAAGTGTCTCTGACTGCAGTAATAACCCTATACAAACAGGAGTAAGAGTCTCTGACTGCAGTAATAACCCTATAGAAACAGGAGTAACAATCTCTCACTACAGTAATACACAATAGAAACAGGAATAAGAGTCTCTGACTGCAGTAATAACCCTATAGAAACAGGGAGCAAGAGACTCTCACTGCAGTAATACCCGACAGAAACAGGAGTAAGAGTCTCTGACTGCAGTAATAACCCTATAGAAACAGGGAGTAAGAGACTCTCACTGCGTTAATATCCGACAGAAACAGGAGTAAGAGTCTCAGACTGCAGTAAGAACCCTAAAGAAACAGTAGTAAGAGTCTCTGACTGCAGTAATAACCTATAGATACAGGAGTAAGAGTCTCTGACTGCAGTAATAAACCTATAGAAACAGTGAGTAAGATTCTCTGACTGCAGTAATAAACCTATAGAAACAGGAGTAAGAGTCTCTGACTGCAGGAATACCCCAAAGAAACAGGGAGAAAGAGTGTCTGACTGCAGTAATAATCCTATAGAAACAGGGATTAAGAGTCTCTGACTGCAGTAATAACACTATACAAACAGGAGTAAGTGTCTCTGACTGCAGTAATAACCCTATAGAAACAGGGAGAAAGAGTCTCTGACTGCAGTATTAACCCTATAGAAATAGGGAGTAACAGTCTCTGACTGCAGAGATAACCTTATAGAACCAGGAGTAAGAGTCTCTGACTGCAGCAATAAACCTATAGAAACAGGAGTAAGAATCTCTGACTGCAGTAATAGCCCTATAGAAACAGGAGTAAAAATCACTGACTGCAGTAATAACCCTATAGAAACAGGAGTAACAATCTCTCACTGCAGTAATACCCGATAGAAACAGGAGAAACAATCTCTGACTGCAGCAATAACCCTATAGAAACAAGAGTAAGAGTCTTTGACTGCAGTAATAACCCTATAGAAACAGGAGTAAGAGTCGCTGACTGCAGTAATAACCCTATAGAAACAGGGACTAAGAAACACCGACTGCAGTAATAACCTTATAGAAACAGGAGTAAGAGTCTCTGACTGCAGTAATAACCTTATAGAAGCAGGGAGTAAGAGTCTCTGACCGCAGTAATAGCCCTATACAAACAGGGAGTAAGAGTCTCTGACTGCAATAAAAACCCTATAGAAACAGGAGTAAGTGTCTCTGACTGCTGTAATAACCCTATAGAAACAGGAAGTCTCTGACTGCAGTAATAACCCTATAGAAACAGGAGTAAAAATATCTCACTGCAGTAATACCCGATAGTAACAGGAGTAAGAGTCTCAGACTGCAGTAAGAACCCTATAGAAACAGCAGTAAGAGACTCTGACTGCAGTAATAACCCTATAGAAACAGGGAGTAAGAGTCTCTCACTGCAGTAATACCCGATAGAAACAGGAGTAAGTGTCTCTGACTGCAGTAATAACCGTATAGAAACAGGAGTAACAATCTCTCACTGCAGTAATACCCGGTAGAAACAGGAGTAAGAATCTCAGACTGAAGTAATAACCCTAGAGAAACAGGAGCAAGTGGCTTTGACTGCAGTAATAACCCTATCGAAACAGGAGTAACAACCTCTCAATGCATGTAATACCCGATAGAAACAGGAGTAACAATCTCTCACTGCAGCAATAACCCTATAGAAACAGGATTAAGAGTCTCTGACTGCAGTAATAACCGAATAGAAACAGGAGTAAGAGTCGCTGACTGCAGTAATAACCCTATAGAAACAGGAGTAAGAGTCTCTGACTGCAGTAATAACCCTATAGAAACAGGAGTAAGAGTCGCTGACTGCAGTAATAACCCTATAGAAAAAGGGACTAAGAGTCTCTGACTGCAGTAATAGCACTATACAAACAGGGAGTAAGAGTCTCTGACTGCAATAAGAACCCTATAGAAACAGGAGTAAGAGTCTCTGACTGCAGTAATAAACCTATAGAAACAGGGAGTAAGATTCTCTGATTGCAGTAATAAACCTATAGAAACTGGAGTAAGAGTCTCTGACTGCAGTAAGAACCCTATAGAAACAGAATAACAATCTCTCACTGCAGTAATACCCGATAGAAACAGGAGTAAGGGTTTCTGACTGCAGTAATAATCCAATAGAAAAAAGAGTAAGAGTCTCTTACTGCAGTAATAACCCTATAGAAACAGGGAGAAAGAGTGTCTGACAGCAGTAATAACCCTATAGAAACAGGGAGTACGAGTCTCTGACTGCAGTAATAACCCTATAGAAACAGGAGTAGCAATCTCTCACTGCAGTAATACCCGATAGAAACAGGAGTAAGAGTCTCAGACTGCAGTACTAACCCTATAGAAACAGGAGTAAGAGTCTCTGACTGCAGTAATAACCCTATAGAAACAGGAGCAAGAGTCTCTGACTGAAGTATTAACTCTATAGAAAGAGTAAGAGTCTCTGACTGTAGTAATAACCCTATAGAAACAGGAGTAACAATCTCTGACTGCAGTAATAACCCGATAGAAACAGGATTAAGAGTCTCTGACTGCAGTGATAACCCTATAGAAACAGGAGCAACAATCTCTGACTGCAGTAATAACCCTATAGAAACAGGAGTAACAATCGCCCACTGCAGTAATACCCGAGAGAAACAGGAGAAAGATTTTCTGGCTGCAGTAATAAACATATAGAAACAGGGAGTAAGAGTCTCTGACTGCAGTAATAACCCTATAGAAACAGGAGTAACAATCTCTCACTGCAGTAATACCCGACAGAAACAGGAGTAAGAATCTCAGACTGAAGTAATAACCCTATAGATACAGGAGTAAGCGTCTCTGACTGCAGTAAAAACCCTATAGAAACAGGAGTAAGAGTTTCTGACTGCAGTAATAACCGTATAGAAACAATGAGTAAGAGTCTCTGACTGCAGTAATAAACCTATAGAACCAGGAGTAAGAGTCGCTGACTGCAGTAATAATCCTATAGAAACAGGAGTAACAACCTCTCAATGCAGTAATACCCGATAGAAACAGGAGTAACAATCTCTCACTGCAGCAATAACCCTATAGAAACAGGAGTAAGAGTCTCTCACTGCAGTAATAACCCTATAGAAACTGGAGTAAGAGTATCTGATTGCAGTAATAACCCTATAGAAACAGGGAGAAAGAATTTCTGACTGCAGTAATAACCCTATAGAAACAGGAGTAGCAATCTCTCACTGCAGTAATACCCGATAGAAACAGGGAGTCGGAGTCTCTGACTTCGCTAATAACCCTATAGAAACAGGAGTAACAACCTCTCACTGCAGTAATACCCAATAGAAACAGGAGTAAGAGTTTCTGACTGCAGTAATAATCCAATAGAAAAAGGAGAAGAGTCTCTGACTGCAGTAATAACCCTATAGAAACAGGGAGAAAGAGTGTCTGACAGCAGTAATAACCCTATAGAAACAGGGAGTACGAGTCACTGACTGCAGTAATACCCGATAGAAACAGGAGTAAGAGTCTCAGACTGCAGTACTAACATTTTAGAAACAGGAGTAAGAGTCTCTGACTGCAGTAATAACCCTTTAGAAACAGGAGTAAGGGTCTCTGACTGAAGTATTAACTCTACAGAAAGAGTAAGAGGCTCTGACTGTAGAAATAACCCTATAGAAACAGGAGTAACAATCTCTGGCTGCAGTAATAACCCGATAGAAACAGGATTAAGAGTCTCTGACTGCAGTGATAACCCTATAGAAACAGGAGCAACAATCTCTGACTGCAGTAATAACCCTATAGAAACAGGAGTAACAATCGCCCACTGCAGTAATACCCGAGAGAAACAGGAGTAAGATTTTCTGACTGCAGTAATAACCCTATAGAAACAGGGAGTAAGAGTCTCTGACTGCAGTAATAACCCTATAGAAACAGGAGTAACAATCTCTCATGGCAGTATTACCCGATAGAAACAGGAGTAAAAATCTCAGACTGCAGTAAGAACCCTATAGAAACAGGAGTAACAATCTCTCACTGCAGTAATACCCGACAGAAACAGGAGTAAGAGTCTCAGACTGAAGTAATAACCCTATAGAAACAGGAGTAAGCATCTCTGACTGCAGTAATAACCCTATAGAAACAATGAGTAAGAGTCTCTGACTGCAGTAATAAACCTATAGAACCAGGAGTAAGAGTCGCTGACTGCAGTAATAATCCTATAGAAACAGGAGTAACAACCTCTCAATGAAGTAATACCCGATAGAAACAGGAGTAACAATCTCTCACTGCCGCAATAACCCTATAGAAACAGGAGTAAGAGTCTCTCACTGCAGTAATAACCCTATAGAAACAGGAGTAAGAGTCTCTGACTGCAGTAATAACCCTATAGAAACAGGAGTAACAATCTCTCACTACAGTAATACCCAATAGAAACAGGAGTAAGTCTCTGACTGCAGTAATAACCCTATAGAAACAGGGAGTAAGAGACTCTCACTGCAGTAATACCCGACAGAAACAGGAGTAAGAGTCTCAGACTGCAGTACGAACCCTAAAGAAACAGGAGTAAGAGTCTCTGACTGCAGTAATAACCGTATAGAAACAGGAGTAAGATTCTCTGACTGCAGTAATAACCCTATAGAAACAGGGAGTAAGAGACTCTCACTGCAGTAATACCCGATAGAAACAGGAGTAAGTGTCTCTGACTGCAGTAATAACCCTATATAAACAGGAGTAAGAGTCTCTGACTGCAGCAATAACCCTATAGAAACAGGAGTAACAATCGCTGACTGCAGTAGTAACCCTATTGACACAGGAGTAGCAATCTCATACTGAGTAATACCCGATAGAAACAGGAGTAATAGTCTCTGACTGCAGTAATAACCCTATAAAGAGCAACAATCTCACACTGCAGTAATACCCGATAGAAACAGGAGTAAGAGTCTCTGACTGCAGGAATAACCCTATACAAACAGGAGTAAGAGTCTCTGACTGCAGTAATAACCCTAAAGAAACAGGAGTAACAATCGCTCACTGCAGTAATACCCGATAGAAACAGGAGTAAGATTCTCTGACTGCAGTAATAACCCTATATAAACAGGAGTAAGTGTCTCTGACTGCAGTAATAACCCTATAGAAACAGGGATTAAGAGTCTCTGAATGCAGTAATAACACTATACAAACAGGAGTAAGAGTCTCTGACTGCAGTAATAACCCTAAAGAAACAGGAGTAACAATCGCTCACTGCAGTAATACCCGATAGAAACAGGGAGTAAGAGCCTCTGGCTGCAGTAATAACCCTATAGAAACAGGAGTAAGAGTCTCTGACTGCAGTAATAACCCTATAGAAACAGGAGTAACAATCTCTCACTGCAGTAATACCTGATAGAAACAGGATTAAGAATCTCTGACTGCACTAGTAACCCTATAGAAACAGGAGTAAGAGTCTCTGACTGCAGTAATAACCTCATAGAAACAGGGAGTAAGAGTCTCTGACTGCAGTAATTGCTCTATACAAACAGGGATTAAGAGTCTCTGTCTGCAATAAAAACCCTATAGAAACAGGAGTAAGAATCTCTGACTGCAGTAACAACCCTATAGGAACAGGAGAAAGAATCTCTGACTGCAGTAATAACCGTATAGAAACAGGATTAACAATCTCTGACTGCAGTAATAACCCAATAGAAACAGGAGTAACAATCTCTCACTGCAGTAATACCCAATAGAAACAGGAGCAAGAGTCTCTGATTGCAGTAATAGCCCTATAGAAACAGGAGAAAAGGTCTCTGACTGCAGTAATAGCCCTATACAAACAGGGAGTAAGAGTCTCTCACTGCAGTAATAACACTATAGAAACAGGAGTAACACTCTCTGACTGCAGTAATAACCCTATAGAAACAGCAGTAGCAATGTCTCACTGCAGTAACACTCGATAGAAACAGGAATAAGAGTCACTGACTGCAGTAATAACCCTATAGAAACAGGTGTAACAATCTCTCACTGCAGTAATACCCAATAGAAACAGGAGTAAGTGTCTCTCACTGCAGTAATACCAGATAGAAACAGGAGTAAGAGTCTCAGACTGCAGTAAGAACCCTATAGAAACAAGAGGAAGAGTCTCTGACTGCAGTAATAACCGTATAGAAACAGGAGTAAGAGTCTCTGACTGCAGTAATAACCCTATAGAAACAGGGAGTAAGAGTCTCTCACCGCAGTAATACCCAATAGAAACAAGAGTAAGTGTCTCTGACTGCAGTAATAACCCTATAGAAACAGGAGTAACAGTCTATGACTGCAGTAATAATCCTATAGAAACAGGAGTAGCAATCTCTCACTGCAGTAATACCAGATAGAAACAGGAGTAAGAGTCTCTGACAGCAGTAATAAAGCTATAGAAACAGGAGAAACAATCGATGACTGCAGTAATAACCCTATAGAAACAGGAGTAACAATCGCTCACTGCAGTGATACCCGATAGAAACAGGAGTAAGAGTCTCTGATTGCAGTAATAACCCTATAGAAACAGGGAGTAAGATTCTCTGACTGCAGTAATAACCCTATAGAAACGGAGTAAGAATCTCTGACTGCAGTAATAACCCTATAGAAACAGGAGTAAGAATCTCTGACTGCAGTAATAACCCTATAGAAATAGGAGTAACAATCACTGACAGCAGTAATAACCCTATTGAAACAGGAGTAACAATCGCCCACTGCAGTAATACCCGAGAGAAACAGGAGTGAGATTTTCTGACTGCAGTTATAAACCTATAGAAACAGGGAGTAAGAGTCTCTGACTGCAGTAATAACCCTATAGAAACAGGAGTAAGAGTCTCTGACTGCATTAGTAACCCTATAGAAACAGGAGTAACAATCTCTGACTGCAGTAATACCTGATAGAAACAGGAGTAAGATTCTCTGACTGCAGTAATAACCCTATAGAAACAGGAGTAAGTGTCTCTGACTGCAGTAATAACCCTATAGAAACACGGAGAAAGAGTCTCTGACTGCAGTATTAACCCTATAGAAATAGGGAGTAAGAGTGCCTGACTGCAGTAATAACCCTATAGAAACAGGAGTAACAAACTCTCACTACAGTAATACCCAATAGAAACAGGAGTAAGGGTCTCTGACTGCAGTAATAACCCTATAGAAACAAGAGTAAGTGTCTCTGACTGCAGTAATATCCCTATAGAAAGAGGGAATAAGAGTCTCTCACTGCAGTAATACCCGATAGAAACAGGAGTAAGTGTCTCTGACTGCAGTAATAACCGTATAGAAACAGGAGCAAGAGTCTCTGACTGCAGTAATAACCATATAGCAACAGGAGTAACAATCTCTCACTGCAGTAATACCCGATAGAAACAGGAGTAAGTGTCTCTGACTGCAATAACAACCCTATAGAAACAGGAGTAACAATCTCTCACTACAGTAATACCCAATAGAAACAGGAGTAAGAGTCTCTGACTGCAGTAATAACCGTATAGAAACAGGAGTAAGATTCTCTGACTGCAGTAATAACCGTATAGAAACAGGGAGTAAGAGACTCTCACTGCAGTAATACCCGATAGAAACAGGAGTAAGAGTCTCTGACTGCAGTAATAACCCTATAGAAACAGGAGAAACAATCGCTGACTGCAGTAGTAACCCTGTTGACACAGGAGTAGCAATCTCACACTGAGTAATATCCGATAGAAACAGGAGTAATAGTCTCTGACTGCAGTAATAACCCTATAAAAATAGTAACAATCTCACACTGCAGTAATATCAATAGAAACAGGAGTAAGAGTCTCTGACTGCAGTAATAACACTATACAAACAGGAGTAAGAGTCTCTGACTGCAGTAATAACCCTAAAGAAACAGGAGTAACAATTGGTCACTGCAGTAATACCCGATAGAAACAGGAGTAAGATTCCCTGACTGCAGTAATAACCCTATAGAAACAGGAGTAAGTGTCTCTGACTGCAGTAATAACCCTATAGAAACAGGGAGAAAGTCTCTGACTGCAGTATTAACTCTATAGAAATAGGGAGTAACAGTCTCTGACTGCAGAGATAACCCTATAGAAACAGGAGTAAGAGTCTCTGACTGCAGCAATAAACCTATAGAAACAGGAGCAAGAATCTCTGACTGCAGTAATAGCCTTATAGAAACAGGAGTAAAAATCACTGACTGCAGTAATAACCCTATAGAAACAGGAGTAGCCATCTCTCACTGCCGTAATACCCGATAGAAACAGGAGTAAGAGTCCCTGACTGCAGTAATAACCCTATAGAAACAGGAGTAACAATCTCTCACTACAGTAATACCCAATAGAAACAGGAGTAAGAGTCTCTGACTGCAGAAATAACACTATAGAAACGAGAGTAAGAGTCTCTGACTGCAGTAATAATCCTATAGAAACAGGGAGTAAGAGTCTCTGGCTGCAGTAATAGCCCTATAGAAACAGGAGTAACAATCTCTCACTGCAGTAATACCCAATAGAAACAGGAGAAAGAACCTCTGACTGCAGTAATAACCCTATCGAAACAAGAGTAAGAGTCTCTGACTGCAGTAATAACCCTATAGAAACAGGAGCAACAATCTCTGACTGCAGTAATAACCCAATAGAAACAGGATTAAGAGTCTCTGCCTGCTGTGATAACCCTATAGAAACAGGAGTAATAATA
This sequence comes from Somniosus microcephalus, assembly GCF_052327205.1. NCBI lineage: Eukaryota > Metazoa > Chordata > Chondrichthyes > Squaliformes > Somniosidae > Somniosus > Somniosus microcephalus. Next base: position 170,041,811 of record NC_140989.1, on the reverse strand, counting down.
TCCCACTGCAGTAATACCCGAGAGAAACAGGAGTAAGATTTTCTGACTGCAGTTATAAACCTATAGAAACAGGGAGTAAGAGTCTCTGACTGCAGAATAACCCTATAGAAACAGGAGTAAGAGTCTCTAACTGCATTAGTAACCCTATAGAAACAGGAGTAACAAACTCTGACTGCAGTAATACCCGATAGAAACAGGAGTAAGATTCTCTGACTGCAGTATTAACCCTATAGAAATAGGGAGTAAGAGTCTCTCACTGCAGCAATAACCCTATAGAAACAGGAGTAAGAATCTCTGACTGCAGTAATAACCCTATAGAAACAGGTGTAAGAGTGCCTGACTGCAGTAATAACCCTATAGAAACGGGAGTAACAAACTCTCACTACAGTAATACCCAATAGAAACAGGAGTAAGAGTCTCTGACTGCAGTAATAACCCTATAGAAACAAGAGTAAGTGTCTCTGACTGCAGTAATAACCCTATAGAAACAAGAGTAAGAGTCTTTGACTGCATTAATAACCCTATAGAAACAGGGACTAAGAGTCTCTGACTGCAGTAATAATCCTATAGAAACAGGGAGTAAGAGTCTCTGGCTGCAGTAAAAACTCTATAGAAACAGGAGTAAGAGTCTCTGACTGCAGTAATAACCTTATAGAAGCAGGGAGTAAGAGTCTCTGACTGCAGTAATAGCCCTATACAAACAGGGAGTAAGAGTCTCTCACTGCAATAAAAACCCTATAGAAACAGGAGTAAGAGTCTCTGACTGCTGTAATAACCCGATAGAAACAGGAAGTCTCTGACTGCAGTAATAACCCTATAGAAACAGGAGTAACTGTCTCTTACTGCAGTAATAACCCTATAGAAACAGGAGTAAAAATATCTCACTGCAGTAATACCCGATAGTAACAGGAGTAAGAGTCTCAGACTGCAGTAAGAACCATATAGAAACAGGAATAAGAGACTCTGACTGCAGTAATAACCCTATAGAAACAGGGGGTAAGAGTCTCTCACTGCAGTAATGCCCGATAGAAACAGGAGTAAGTGTCTCTGACTGCAGTAATAACCGTATAGAAACAGGAGTAAGAGTCTCTGCCTGCAGTAATAACCATATAGAAACAGGAGTAACAATATCTGACTGCAGTAGTATCCCTATAGACACAGGAGTAGCAATCACTCACTGCAGTAATACCCGATAGAACCAGGAGTACGAGTCTCTGACTGCAGTAATAACCCTATAGAAACAGGAGTAACAATCTCTCACTGCAGTAATACCCGATAGAAACAGGAGTAAGAATCTCAGACTGAAGTAATAACCTTGAGAAACAGGAGCAAGAGTCTCTGACTGCAGTAATAACCCTATAGAAACAGGAGTAAGAGTCTGTGATTACAGTAATAACCCTATAGAAACAGTGAGCAAGAGTCTTTGACTGCAGTAATAACCGTATAGAAACAGGAGTAAGTGTCTCTGACTGCAGTAATAATCCTATAGAAACAGGAGTAACAACCTCTCAATGCAGTAAAATCCGATAGAAACAGGAGTAACAATCTCTCACTGCAGCAATAACCCTATAGAAACAGGAGTAAGAATCTCTGACTGCAGTAATAACCGAATAGAAACAAGAGTAAGAGTTTCTGACTGCAGTAATATCCCTATAGAAACAGGGAGTAAGAGTCTCTGGCTGCAGTAATAACCCGATAGAAACAGGAGTAAGAGTCTCTGACTGCAGTAATAACCCTATAGAAACAGGAGTAAGAGTCTCTGACTGCAGTAATAACCCTATAGAAACAGGGAGTAAGAGTCTCTGACTGCAGTAATAAACCTATAGAAACAGGAGTAAGAGTCGCTGACTGCAGTAATAACCTTATAGAAACAGGGAGTAAGAATCTCTGACTGCAGTAATAGCCCTATACAAACAGCGAGTAAGAGTCTCTGACTGCAGTAATAACCCTATAGAAACAGGGAGTAAGAGTCGCTGACTACAGTAAAAACTCTATAGAAACAGGAGTAAGAGTCTCTGACTGCAGTAATAACCTTATAGAAACAGGGAGTAAGAATCTCTGACTGCAGTAATAGCCCTATACCAACAGCGAGTAAGAGTCTCTGACTGCAGTAATAACCCTATAGAAACAGTGAGCAAGAGTCTTTGACTGCAGTAATAACCGTATAGAAACAGGAGTAAGTGTCTCTGACTGCAGTAATAATCCTATAGAAACAGGAGTAACAACCTCTCAATGCAGTAAAATCCGATAGAAACAGGAGTAACAATCTCTCACTGCAGCAATAACCCTATAGAAACAGGAGTAAGAATCTCTGACTGCAGTAATAACCGAATAGAAACAAGAGTAAGAGTTTCTGACTGCAGTAATATCCCTATAGAAACAGGGAGTAAGAGTCTCTGGCTGCAGTAATAACCCGATAGAAACAGGAGTAAGAGTCTCTGACTGCAGTAATAACCCTATAGAAACAGGAGTAAGAGTCTCTGACTGCAGTAATAACCCTATAGAAACAGGGAGTAAGAGTCTCTGACTGCAGTAATAAACCTATAGAAACAGGAGTAAGAGTCGCTGACTGCAGTAATAACCTTATAGAAACAGGGAGTAAGAATCTCTGACTGCAGTAATAGCCCTATACAAACAGCGAGTAAGAGTCTCTGACTGCAGTAATAACCCTATAGAAACAGGGAGTAAGAGTCGCTGACTACAGTAAAAACTCTATAGAAACAGGAGTAAGAGTCTCTGACTGCAGTAATAACCTTATAGAAACAGGGAGTAAGAATCTCTGACTGCAGTAATAGCCCTATACCAACAGCGAGTAAGAGTCTCTGACTGCAGTAATAACCCTATAGAAACAGGGAGTAAGAGTCTCTGACTGCAGTAATAAACCTATAGAAACAGGAGTAAGAGTCTCTGACTGCAGTAAGAACCCTATAGAAACAGGAGTAACAATCTCTCACTGCAGTAATACCCGACAGAAACAGGAGTAAGAGTCTCAGACTGAAGTAATAACCCTATAGAAACAGGAGTAAGCGTCTCTGACTGCAGTAAAAACCCAATAGAAACAGGAGTAAGAGTTTCTGACTGCAGTAATAACCCTATAGAAACAATGAGTAAGAGTCTCTGACTGCAGTAATAAACCTATGGAACCAGGAGTAAGAGTCGCTGACTGCAGTAATAATCCTATAGAAACAGGAGTAACAACCTCTCAATGCAGCAATAACCCTATCGAAACAGGAGTAAGAGTCTCTCACTGCAGTAATAACCATATAGAAACTGGAGTAAGAGTTTCTGACTGCAGTAATAACCCTATAGAAACAGGGAGAAAGAATTTCTGACTGCAGTAATAACCATATAGAAACAGGAGTAAGAGTCTCTGACTGCAGTAATAACCCTATAGAAAATGGAGTAAGAGTCTCTGACTGCAGTAATAACCCTATAGAAACAGGAGTAACAATCTCTGACTGCAGTAATAACCCTATAGAAACAGGAGTAGCAATCTCTCACTGCAGTAATACCCGATAGAAACAGGAGTAAGAGTTTCTGACTGCAGTAATAATCCTATAGAAAAAGGAGTAAGAGTCTCTGACAGCAGTAATAACCCTATAGAAACAGGAGTAAAAATCGCCCACTGCAGTAATACCCGAGAGAAACAGGAGTGAGATTTTCTGACTGCAGTTATAAACCTATAGAAACAGGGAGTAAGAGTCTCTGACTGCAGTAATAACCCTATAGAAACAGGAGTAAGAGTCTCTGACTGCATTAGTAACCCTGTCGAAACAGGAGTAACAATCTCTGACTGCAGTAATACCTGATAGAAACAGGAGTAAGATTCTCTGACTGCAGTAATAACCCTATAGAAACAGGAGTAAGTGTCTCTGACTGCAGTAATAACCCTATAGAAACACGGAGAAAGTCTCTGACTGCAGTATTAACCCTATAGAAATAGGGAGTAAGAGTCTCTGACTGCAGAGATAAACCTATAGAAACAGGAGTAAGAGTCTCTGACTGCAGCAATAACCCTATAGAAACAGGAGTAAGAATCTCTGACTGCAGTAATAACCCTATAGAAACAGGAGTAAGAGTGCCTGACTGCAGTAATAACCCTATAGAAACAGGAGTAACAAACTCTCACTACAGTAATACCCAATAGAAACAGGAGTAAGGGTCTCTGACTGCAGTAATAACCCTATAGAAACAAGAGTAAGTGTCTCTGACTGCAGTAATATCCCTATAGAAAGAGGGAATAAGAGTCTCTCACTGCAGTAATACCCGATAGAAACAGGAGTAAGTGTCTCTGACTGCAGTAATAACCGTATAGAAACAGGAGCAAGAGTCTCTGACTGCAGTAATAACCATATAGAAACAGGAGTAACAATCTCTGACTGCAGTAATAACCCTATAGAAACAGGAGTAGCCATCTCTCACTGCAGTAATACCCGATAGAAACAGGAGTAAGTGTCTCTGACTGCAATAACAACCCTATAGAAACAGGAGTAACAATCTCTCACTACAGTAATACCCAATAGAAACAGGAGTAAGAGTCTCTGACTGCAGTAATAACCGTATAGAAACAGGAGTAAGATTCTCTGACTGCAGTAATAACCGTATAGAAACAGGGAGTAAGAGACTCTCACTGCAGTAATAAACCTATAGAAACAGGAGTAAGAGTCTCTGACTGCAGCAATAACCCTATAGAAACAGGAGTAAGAATCTCTGACTGCAGTAATAACCCTATAGAAACAGGAGTAAGAGTGCCTGACTGCAGTAATAACCCTATAGAAACGGGAGTAACAAACTCTCACTACAGTAATACCCTATAGAAACAGGAGTAAGAGTCTCTGACTGCAGTAATAACCCTATAGAAACAAGAGTAAGTGTCTCTGACTGCAGTAATAACCCTATAGAAAGAGGGAGTAAGAGTCTCTCACTGCAGTAATACCCGATAGAAACAGGAGTAAGTGTCTCTGACTGCAGTAATAACCCTATAGAAACAAGAGTAAGAGTCTTTGACTGCAGTAATAACCCTATAGAAACAGGGACTAAGAATCTCTGACTGCAGTAATAATCCTATAGAAACAGGGAGTAAGAGTCTCTGGCTGCAGTAAAAACTCTATAGAAACAGGAGTAAGAGTCTCTGACTGCAGTAATAACCTTATAGAAGCAGGGAGTAAGAGTCTCTGACTGCAGTAATAGCCCTATACAAACAGGGAGTAAGAGTCTCTCACTGCAATAAAAACCCTATAGAAACAGGAGTAAGAGTCTCTGACTGCTGTAATAACCCGATAGAAACAGGAAGTCTCTGACTGCAGTAATAACCCTATAGAAACAGGAGTAACTGTCTCTTACTGCAGTAATAACCCTATAGAAACAGGAGTAAAAATATCTCACTGCAGTAATACCCGATAGTAACAGGAGTAAGAGTCTCAGACTGCAGTAAGAACCATATAGAAACAGGAATAAGAGACTCTGACTGCAGTAATAACCCTATAGAAACAGGGAGTAAGAGTCTCTCACTGCAGTAATGCCCGATAGAAACAGGAGTAAGTGTCTCTGACTGCAATAATAACCGTATAGAAACAGGAGTAAGAGTCTCTGCCTGCAGTAATAACCATATAGAAACAGGAGTAACAATATCTGACTGCAGTAGTATCCCTATAGACACAGGAGTAGCAATCACTCACTGTAGTAATACCCGATAGAACCAGGAGTAAGAGTCTCTGACTGCAGTAATAACCCTATAGAAAGAGGAGTAACAATCTCTCACTGCAGTAATACCCGATAGAAACAGGAGTAAGAATCTCAGACTGAAGTAATAACCTTGAGAAACAGGAGCAAGAGTCTCTGACTGCAGTAATAACCCTATAGAAACAGGAGTAAGAGACTGTGATTACAGTAATAATCCTATAGAAACAGTGAGTAAGAGTCTTTGACTGCAGTAATAACCCTATAGAAACAGGAGTAAGTGTCTCTGACTGCCGTAATAATCCTATAGAAACAGGAGTAACAACCTCTCAATGCAGTAAAATCCGATAGAAACAGGAGTAACAATCTCTCACTGCAGCAATAACCCTATAGAAACAGGAGTAAGAGTCTCTGACTGCAGTAATAACCGAATAGAAACAAGAGTAAGAGTTTCTGACTGCAGTAATATCCCTATAGAAACAGGGAGTAAGAGTCTCTGGCTGCAGTAATAACACGATAGAAACAGGAGTAAGAGTCTCTGACTGCAGTAATAACCCTATAGAAACAGGAGTAAGAGTCTCTGACTGCAGTAATAGCCCTATACAAACAGCGAGTAAGAGTCTCTGACTGCAGTAATAACCCTATAGAAACAGGGAGTAAGAGTCGCTGACTACAGTAAAAACTCTATAGAAACAGGAGTAAGAGTCTCTGACTGCAGTAATAACCTTATAGAAACAGGGAGTAAGAATCTCTGACTGCAGTAATAGCCCTATACAAACAGCGAGTAAGAGTCTCTGACTGCAGTAATAACCCTATAGAAACAGCAGTAGCAATGTCTCACTGCAGTAACACTCGATAGAAACAGGAATAAGAGTCACTGACTGCAGTAATAACCCTATAGAAACAGGTGTAACAATCTCTCACTGCAGTAATACCCAATAGAAACAGGAGTAAGTGTCTCTCACTGCAGTAATACCAGATAGAAACAGGAGTAAGAGTCTCAGACTGCAGTAAGAACCCTATAGAAACAAGAGGAAGAGTCTCTGACTGCAGTAATAACCGTATAGAAACAGGAGTAAGAGTCTCTGACTGCAGTAATAACCCTATAGAAACAGGGAGTAAGAGTCTCTCACCGCAGTAATACCCAATAGAAACAAGAGTAAGTGTCTCTGACTGCAGTAATAACCCTATAGAAACAGGAGTAACAGTCTATGACTGCAGTAATAATCCTATAGAAACAGGAGTAGCAATCTCTCACTGCAGTAATACCAGATAGAAACAGGAGTAAGAGTCTCTGACAGCAGTAATAAAGCTATAGAAACAGGAGAAACAATCGATGACTGCAGTAATAACCCTATAGAAACAGGAGTAACAATCGCTCACTGCAGTGATACCCGATAGAAACAGGAGTAAGAGTCTCTGATTGCAGTAATAACCCTATAGAAACAGGGAGTAAGATTCTCTGACTGCAGTAATAACCCTATAGAAACGGAGTAAGAATCTCTGACTGCAGTAATAACCCTATAGAAACAGGAGTAAGAATCTCTGACTGCAGTAATAACCCTATAGAAATAGGAGTAACAATCACTGACAGCAGTAATAACCCTATTGAAACAGGAGTAACAATCGCCCACTGCAGTAATACCCGAGAGAAACAGGAGTGAGATTTTCTGACTGCAGTTATAAACCTATAGAAACAGGGAGTAAGAGTCTCTGACTGCAGTAATAACCCTATAGAAACAGGAGTAAGAGTCTCTGACTGCATTAGTAACCCTATAGAAACAGGAGTAACAATCTCTGACTGCAGTAATACCTGATAGAAACAGGAGTAAGATTCTCTGACTGCAGTAATAACCCTATAGAAACAGGAGTAAGTGTCTCTGACTGCAGTAATAACCCTATAGAAACACGGAGAAAGAGTCTCTGACTGCAGTATTAACCCTATAGAAATAGGGAGTAAGAGTGCCTGACTGCAGTAATAACCCTATAGAAACAGGAGTAACAAACTCTCACTACAGTAATACCCAATAGAAACAGGAGTAAGGGTCTCTGACTGCAGTAATAACCCTATAGAAACAAGAGTAAGTGTCTCTGACTGCAGTAATATCCCTATAGAAAGAGGGAATAAGAGTCTCTCACTGCAGTAATACCCGATAGAAACAGGAGTAAGTGTCTCTGACTGCAGTAATAACCGTATAGAAACAGGAGCAAGAGTCTCTGACTGCAGTAATAACCATATAGCAACAGGAGTAACAATCTCTCACTGCAGTAATACCCGATAGAAACAGGAGTAAGTGTCTCTGACTGCAATAACAACCCTATAGAAACAGGAGTAACAATCTCTCACTACAGTAATACCCAATAGAAACAGGAGTAAGAGTCTCTGACTGCAGTAATAACCGTATAGAAACAGGAGTAAGATTCTCTGACTGCAGTAATAACCGTATAGAAACAGGGAGTAAGAGACTCTCACTGCAGTAATACCCGATAGAAACAGGAGTAAGAGTCTCTGACTGCAGTAATAACCCTATAGAAACAGGAGAAACAATCGCTGACTGCAGTAGTAACCCTGTTGACACAGGAGTAGCAATCTCACACTGAGTAATATCCGATAGAAACAGGAGTAATAGTCTCTGACTGCAGTAATAACCCTATAAAAATAGTAACAATCTCACACTGCAGTAATATCAATAGAAACAGGAGTAAGAGTCTCTGACTGCAGTAATAACACTATACAAACAGGAGTAACAGTCTCTGACTGCAGTAATAACCCTATAGAAACAGGGAGAAAGTCTCTGACTGCAGTATTAACTCTATAGAAATAGGGAGTAACAGTCTCTGACTGCAGAGATAACCCTATAGAAACAGGAGTAAGAGTCTCTGACTGCAGCAATAAACCTATAGAAACAGGAGCAAGAATCTCTGACTGCAGTAATAGCCTTATAGAAACAGGAGTAAAAATCACTGACTGCAGTAATAACCCTATAGAAACAGGAGTAGCCATCTCTCACTGCCGTAATACCCGATAGAAACAGGAGTAAGAGTCCCTGACTGCAGTAATAACCCTATAGAAACAGGAGTAACAATCTCTCACTACAGTAATACCCAATAGAAACAGGAGTAAGAGTCTCTGACTGCAGAAATAACACTATAGAAACGAGAGTAAGAGTCTCTGACTGCAGTAATAATCCTATAGAAACAGGGAGTAAGAGTCTCTGGCTGCAGTAATAGCCCTATAGAAACAGGAGTAACAATCTCTCACTGCAGTAATACCCAATAGAAACAGGAGAAAGAACCTCTGACTGCAGTAATAACCCTATCGAAACAAGAGTAAGAGTCTCTGACTGCAGTAATAACCCTATAGAAACAGGAGCAACAATCTCTGACTGCAGTAATAACCCAATAGAAACAGGATTAAGAGTCTCTGCCTGCTGTGATAACCCTATAGAAACAGGAGTAATAATATCCCACTGCAGTAATACCCGAGAGAAACAGGAGTAAGATTTTCTGACTGCAGTTATAAACCTATAGAAACAGGGAGTAAGAGTCTCTGACTGCAGAATAACCCTATAGAAACAGGAGTAAGAGTCTCTAACTGCATTAGTAACCCTATAGAAACAGGAGTAACAAACTCTGACTGCAGTAATACCCGATAGAAACAGGAGTAAGATTCTCTGACTGCAGTATTAACCCTATAGAAATAGGGAGTAAGAGTCTCTGACTGCAGCAATAACCCTATAGAAACAGGAGTAAGAATCTCTGACTGCAGTAATAACCCTATAGAAACAGGTGTAAGAGTGCCTGACTGCAGTAATAACCCTATAGAAACGGGAGTAACAAACTCTCACTACAGTAATACCCAATAGAAACAGGAGTAAGAGTCTCTGACTGCAGTAATAACCCTATAGAAACAAGAGTAAGTGTCTCTGACTGCAGTAATAACCCTATAGAAACAAGAGTAAGAGTCTTTGACTGCATTAATAACCCTATAGAAACAGGGACTAAGAGTCTCTGACTGCAGTAATAATCCTATAGAAACAGGGAGTAAGAGTCTCTGGCTGCAGTAAAAACTCTATAGAAACAGGAGTAAGAGTCTCTGACTGCAGTAATAACCTTATAGAAGCAGGGAGTAAGAGTCTCTGACTGCAGTAATAGCCCTATACAAACAGGGAGTAAGAGTCTCTCACTGCAATAAAAACCCTATAGAAACAGGAGTAAGAGTCTCTGACTGCTGTAATAACCCGATAGAAACAGGAAGTCTCTGACTGCAGTAATAACCCTATAGAAACAGGAGTAACTGTCTCTTACTGCAGTAATAACCCTATAGAAACAGGAGTAAAAATATCTCACTGCAGTAATACCCGATAGTAACAGGAGTAAGAGTCTCAGACTGCAGTAAGAACCATATAGAAACAGGAATAAGAGACTCTGACTGCAGTAATAACCCTATAGAAACAGGGGGTAAGAGTCTCTCACTGCAGTAATGCCCGATAGAAACAGGAGTAAGTGTCTCTGACTGCAGTAATAACCGTATAGAAACAGGAGTAAGAGTCTCTGCCTGCAGTAATAACCATATAGAAACAGGAGTAACAATATCTGACTGCAGTAGTATCCCTATAGACACAGGAGTAGCAATCACTCACTGCAGTAATACCCGATAGAACCAGGAGTACGAGTCTCTGACTGCAGTAATAACCCTATAGAAACAGGAGTAACAATCTCTCACTGCAGTAATACCCGATAGAAACAGGAGTAAGAATCTCAGACTGAAGTAATAACCTTGAGAAACAGGAGCAAGAGTCTCTGACTGCAGTAATAACCCTATAGAAACAGGAGTAAGAGTCTGTGATTACAGTAATAACCCTATAGAAACAGTGAGCAAGAGTCTTTGACTGCAGTAATAACCGTATAGAAACAGGAGTAAGTGTCTCTGACTGCAGTAATAATCCTATAGAAACAGGAGTAACAACCTCTCAATGCAGTAAAATCCGATAGAAACAGGAGTAACAATCTCTCACTGCAGCAATAACCCTATAGAAACAGGAGTAAGAATCTCTGACTGCAGTAATAACCGAATAGAAACAAGAGTAAGAGTTTCTGACTGCAGTAATATCCCTATAGAAACAGGGAGTAAGAGTCTCTGGCTGCAGTAATAACCCGATAGAAACAGGAGTAAGAGTCTCTGACTGCAGTAATAACCCTATAGAAACAGGAGTAAGAGTCTCTGACTGCAGTAATAACCCTATAGAAACAGGGAGTAAGAGTCTCTGACTGCAGTAATAAACCTATAGAAACAGGAGTAAGAGTCGCTGACTGCAGTAATAACCTTATAGAAACAGGGAGTAAGAATCTCTGACTGCAGTAATAGCCCTATACAAACAGCGAGTAAGAGTCTCTGACTGCAGTAATAACCCTATAGAAACAGGGAGTAAGAGTCGCTGACTACAGTAAAAACTCTATAGAAACAGGAGTAAGAGTCTCTGACTGCAGTAATAACCTTATAGAAACAGGGAGTAAGAATCTCTGACTGCAGTAATAGCCCTATACCAACAGCGAGTAAGAGTCTCTGACTGCAGTAATAACCCTATAGAAACAGGGAGTAAGAGTCTCTGACTGCAGTAATAAACCTATAGAAACAGGAGTAAGAGTCTCTGACTGCAGTAAGAACCCTATAGAAACAGGAGTAACAATCTCTCACTGCAGTAATACCCGACAGAAACAGGAGTAAGAGTCTCAGACTGAAGTAATAACCCTATAGAAACAGGAGTAAGCGTCTCTGACTGCAGTAAAAACCCAATAGAAACAGGAGTAAGAGTTTCTGACTGCAGTAATAACCCTATAGAAACAATGAGTAAGAGTCTCTGACTGCAGTAATAAACCTATGGAACCAGGAGTAAGAGTCGCTGACTGCAGTAATAATCCTATAGAAACAGGAGTAACAACCTCTCAATGCAGCAATAACCCTATCGAAACAGGAGTAAGAGTCTCTCACTGCAGTAATAACCATATAGAAACTGGAGTAAGAGTTTCTGACTGCAGTAATAACCCTATAGAAACAGGGAGAAAGAATTTCTGACTGCAGTAATAACCATATAGAAACAGGAGTAAGAGTCTCTGACTGCAGTAATAACCCTATAGAAAATGGAGTAAGAGTCTCTGACTGCAGTAATAACCCTATAGAAACAGGAGTAACAATCTCTGACTGCAGTAATAACCCTATAGAAACAGGAGTAGCAATCTCTCACTGCAGTAATACCCGATAGAAACAGGAGTAAGAGTTTCTGACTGCAGTAATAATCCTATAGAAAAAGGAGTAAGAGTCTCTGACTGCAGTAATAACCCTATAGAAACAGGGAGAAAGAGTGTCTGACAGCAGTAATAACCCTATAGAAACAGGAGTAAAAATCGCCCACTGCAGTAATACCCGAGAGAAACAGGAGTGAGATTTTCTGACTGCAGTTATAAACCTATAGAAACAGGGAGTAAGAGTCTCTGACTGCAGTAATAACCCTATAGAAATAGGAGTAAGAGTCTCTGACTGCATTAGTAACCCTGTCGAAACAGGAGTAACAATCTCTGACTGCAGTAATACCTGATAGAAACAGGAGTAAGATTCTCTGACTGCAGTAATAACCCTATAGAAACAGGAGTAAGTGTCTCTGACTGCAGTAATAACCCTATAGAAACACGGAGAAAGAGTCTCTGACTGCAGTATTAACCCTATAGAAATAGGGAGTAAGAGTCTCTGACTGCAGAGATAAACCTATAGAAACAGGAGTAAGAGTCTCTGACTGCAGCAATAACCCTATAGAAACAGGAGTAAGAATCTCTGACTGCAGTAATAACCCTATAGAAACAGGAGTAAGAGTGCCTGACTGCAGTAATAACCCTATAGAAACAGGAGTAACAAACTCTCACTACAGTAATACCCAATAGAAACAGGAGTAAGGGTCTCTGACTGCAGTAATAACCCTATAGAAACAAGAGTAAGTGTCTCTGACTGCAGTAATATCCCTATAGAAAGAGGGAATAAGAGTCTCTCACTGCAGTAATACCCGATAGAAACAGGAGTAAGTGTCTCTGACTGCAGTAATAACCGTATAGAAACAGGAGCAAGAGTCTCTGACTGCAGTAATAACCATATAGAAACAGGAGTAACAATCTCTGACTGCAGTAATAACCCTATAGAAACAGGAGTAGCCATCTCTCACTGCAGTAATACCCGATAGAAACAGGAGTAAGTGTCTCTGACTGCAATAACAACCCTATAGAAACAGGAGTAACAATCTCTCACTACAGTAATACCCAATAGAAACAGGAGTAAGAGTCTCTGACTGCAGTAATAACCGTATAGAAACAGGAGTAAGATTCTCTGACTGCAGTAATAACCGTATAGAAACAGGGAGTAAGAGACTCTCACTGCAGTAATAAACCTATAGAAACAGGAGTAAGAGTCTCTGACTGCAGCAATAACCCTATAGAAACAGGAGTAAGAATCTCTGACTGCAGTAATAACCCTATAGAAACAGGAGTAAGAGTGCCTGACTGCAGTAATAACCCTATAGAAACGGGAGTAACAAACTCTCACTACAGTAATACCCTATAGAAACAGGAGTAAGAGTCTCTGACTGCAGTAATAACCCTATAGAAACAAGAGTAAGTGTCTCTGACTGCAGTAATAACCCTATAGAAAGAGGGAGTAAGAGTCTCTCACTGCAGTAATACCCGATAGAAACAGGAGTAAGTGTCTCTGACTGCAGTAATAACCCTATAGAAACAAGAGTAAGAGTCTTTGACTGCAGTAATAACCCTATAGAAACAGGGACTAAGAATCTCTGACTGCAGTAATAATCCTATAGAAACAGGGAGTAAGAGTCTCTGGCTGCAGTAAAAACTCTATAGAAACAGGAGTAAGAGTCTCTGACTGCAGTAATAACCTTATAGAAGCAGGGAGTAAGAGTCTCTGACTGCAGTAATAGCCCTATACAAACAGGGAGTAAGAGTCTCTCACTGCAATAAAAACCCTATAGAAACAGGAGTAAGAGTCTCTGACTGCTGTAATAACCCGATAGAAACAGGAAGTCTCTGACTGCAGTAATAACCCTATAGAAACAGGAGTAACTGTCTCTTACTGCAGTAATAACCCTATAGAAACAGGAGTAAAAATATCTCACTGCAGTAATACCCGATAGTAACAGGAGTAAGAGTCTCAGACTGCAGTAAGAACCATATAGAAACAGGAATAAGAGACTCTGACTGCAGTAATAACCCTATAGAAACAGGGAGTAAGAGTCTCTCACTGCAGTAATGCCCGATAGAAACAGGAGTAAGTGTCTCTGACTGCAATAATAACCGTATAGAAACAGGAGTAAGAGTCTCTGCCTGCAGTAATAACCATATAGAAACAGGAGTAACAATATCTGACTGCAGTAGTATCCCTATAGACACAGGAGTAGCAATCACTCACTGTAGTAATACCCGATAGAACCAGGAGTAAGAGTCTCTGACTGCAGTAATAACCCTATAGAAAGAGGAGTAACAATCTCTCACTGCAGTAATACCCGATAGAAACAGGAGTAAGAATCTCAGACTGAAGTAATAACCTTGAGAAACAGGAGCAAGAGTCTCTGACTGCAGTAATAACCCTATAGAAACAGGAGTAAGAGTCTGTGATTACAGTAATAATCCTATAGAAACAGTGAGTAAGAGTCTTTGACTGCAGTAATAACCCTATAGAAACAGGAGTAAGTGTCTCTGACTGCCGTAATAATCCTATAGAAACAGGAGTAACAACCTCTCAATGCAGTAAAATCCGATAGAAACAGGAGTAACAATCTCTCACTGCAGCAATAACCCTATAGAAACAGGAGTAAGAGTCTCTGACTGCAGTAATAACCGAATAGAAACAAGAGTAAGAGTTTCTGACTGCAGTAATATCCCTATAGAAACAGGGAGTAAGAGTCTCTGGCTGCAGTAATAACACGATAGAAACAGGAGTAAGAGTCTCTGACTGCAGTAATAACCCTATAGAAACAGGAGTAAGAGTCTCTGACTGCAGTAATAGCCCTATACAAACAGCGAGTAAGAGTCTCTGACTGCAGTAATAACCCTATAGAAACAGGGAGTAAGAGTCGCTGACTACAGTAAAAACTCTATAGAAACAGGAGTAAGAGTCTCTGACTGCAGTAATAACCTTATAGAAACAGGGAGTAAGAATCTCTGACTGCAGTAATAGCCCTATACAAACAGCGAGTAAGAGTCTCTGACTGCAGTAATAACCCTATAGAAACAGGGAGTAAGAGTCTCTGACTGCAGTAATAAACCTATAGAAACAGGAGTAAGAGTCTCTGACTGCAGTAAGAACCCTATAGAAACAGGAGTAACAATCTCTCACTGCAGTAATACCCGACAGAAACAGGAGTAAGAATCTCAGACTGAAGTAATAACCCTATAGAAACAGGAGTAAGCGTCTCTGACTGCAGTAAAAACCCAATAGAAACAGGAGTAAGAGTTTCTGACTGCAGTAATAACCCTATAGAAACAATGAGTAAGAGTCTCTGACTGCAGTAATAAACCTATGGAACCAGGAGTAAGAGTCGCTGACTGCAGTAATAATCCTATAGAAACAGGAGTAACAACCTCTCAATGCAGCAATAACCCTATCGAAACAGGAGTAAGAGTCTCTCACTGCAGTAATAACCATATAGAAACTGGAGTAAGAGTTTCTGACTGCAGTAATAACCCTATAGAAACAGGGAGAAAGAATTTCTGACTGCAGTAATAACCATATAGAAACAGGAGTAAGAGTCTCTGACTGCAGTAATAACCCTATAGAAAAAGGAGTAAGAGTCTCTGACTGCAGTAATAACCCTATAGAAACAGGAGTAACAATCTCTGACTGCAGTAATCACCCTATAGAAACAGGAGTAGCAATCTCTCACTGCAGTAATACCCGATAGAAACAGGAGTAAGAGTTTCTGACTGCAGTAATAATCCTATAGAAAAAGGAGTAAGAGTCTCTGACTGCAGTAATAACCCTATAGAAACAGGGAGAAAGAGTGTCTGACAGCAGTAATAACCCTATAGAAACAGGAGTAAAAATCGCCCACTGCAGTAATACCCGAGAGAAACAGGAGTGAGATTTTCTGACTGCAGTTATAAACCTATAGAAACAGGGAGTAAGAGTCTCTGACTGCAGTAATAACCCTATAGAAACAGGAGTAAGAGCCTCTGACTGCATTAGTAACCCTGTCAAAACAGGAGTAACAATCTCTGACTGCAGTAATACCTGATAGAAACAGGAGTAAGATTCTCTGACTGCAGTAATAACCCTATAGAAACAGGAGTAAGTGTCTCTGACTGCAGTAATAACCCTATAGAAACACGGAGAAAGAGTCTCTGACTGCAGTATTAACCCTATAGAAATAGGGAGTAAGAGTCTCTGACTGCAGAGATAAACCTATAGAAACAGGAGTAAGAGTCTCTGACTGCAGCAATAACCCTATAGAAACAGGAGTAAGAATCTCTGACTGCAGTAATAACCCTATAGAAACAGGAGTAAGAGTGCCTGACTGCAGTAATAGCCCTATAGAAACAGGAGTAACAAACTCTCACTACAGTAATACCCAATAGAAACAGGAGTAAGGGTCTCTGACTGCAGTAATAACCCTATAGAAACAAGAGTAAGTGTCTCTGACTGCCGTAATATCCCTATAGAAAGAGGGAATAAGAGTCTCTCACTGCAGTAACACCCGATAGAAACAGGAGTAAGGGTCTCTGACTGCAGTAATAACCGTATAGAAACAGGAGCAAGAGTCTCTGACTGCAGTAATAACCATATAGAAACAGGAGTAACAATCTCTGACTGCAGTAATAACCCTATAGAAACAGGAGTAGCCATCTCTCACTGCAGTAATACCCGATAGAAACAGGAGTAAGTGTCTCTGACTGCAATAACAACCCTATAGAAACAGGAGTAACAATCTCTCACTACAGTAATACCCAATAGAAACAGGAGTAAGAGTCTCTGACTGCAGTAATAACCGTATAGAAACAGGAGTAAGATTCTCTGACTGCAGTAATAACCGTATAGAAACAGGGAGTAAGAGACTCTCACTGCAGAAATACCCGATAGAAACAGGAGGAAGAGTCTCTGACTGCAGTAATAACCCTATAGAAACAGGAGAAACAATCGCTGACTGCAGTAGTAACCCTGTTGACACAGGAGTAGCAATCTCACACTGAGTAATATCCGATAGAAACAGGAGTAATAGTCTCTGACTGCAGTAATAACCCTATAAAAATAGTAACAATCTCACACTGCAGTAATATCAATAGTAACAGGAGTAAGAGTCTCTGACTGCAGTAATAACACTATACAAACAGGAGTAAGAGTCTCTGACTGCAGTAATAACCCTAAAGAAACAGGAGTAACAATTGGTCACTGCAGTAATAACCCTGTAGAAACAGGAGTAAGTGTCTCTGACTGCAGTAATAACCCTATAGAAACAGGGAGAAAGTCTCTGACTGCAGTATTAACTCTATAGAAATAGGGAGTAACAGTCTCTGACTGCAGAGATAACCCTATAGAAACAGGAGTAAGAGTCTCTGACTGCAGCAATAAACCTATAGAAACAGGAGCAAGAATCTCTGACTGCAGTAATAGCCTTATAGAAACAGGAGTAAAAATCACTGACTGCAGTAATAACCTTATAGAAACAGGAGTAGCCATCTCTCACTGCCGTAATACCCGATAGAAACAGGAGTAAGAGTCCCTGACTGCAGTAATAACCCTATAGAAACAGGAGTAACAATCTCTCACTACAGTAATACCCAATAGGAACAGGAGTAAGAGTCTCTGACTGCAGAAATAACACTATAGAAACGAGAGTAAGAGTCTCTGACTGCAGTAATAATCCTATAGAAACAGGGAGTAAGAGTCTCTGGCTGCAGTAATAGCCCTATAGAAACAGGAGTAACAATCTCTCACTGCAGTAATACCCAATAGAAACAGGAGAAAGAACCTCTGACTGCAGTAATAACCCTATCGAAACAAGAGTAAGAGTCTCTGACTGCAGTAATAACCCTATAGAAACAGGAGCAACAATCTCTGACTGCAGTAATAACCCAATAGAAACAGGATTAAAAGTCTCTGCCTGCTGTGATAACCCTATAGAAACAGGAGTAATAATATCCCACTGCAGTAATAACCGAGAGAAACAGGAGTAAGATTTTCTGACTGCAGTTATAAACCTATAGAAACAGGGAGTAAGAGTCTCTGACTGCAGTAATAACCCTATAGAAACAGGAGTAAGAGTCGCTAACTGCATTAGTAACCCTATAGAAACAGGAGTAACAAACTCTGACTGCAGTAATACCCGATAGAAACAGGAGTAAGAGTGCCTGACTGCAGTAATAACCCTATAGAAACGGGAGTAACAAACTCTCACTACAGTAATACCCAATAGAAACAGGAGTAAGAGTCTCTGACTGCAGTAATAACCCTATAGAAGCAAGAGTAAGTGTCTCTGACTGCAGTAATAACCCTATAGAAAGAGGGAGTAAGAGTCTCTCACTGCAGTAATACCCGATAGAAACAGGAGTAAGTGTCTCTGACTGCAGTAATAACCCTATAGAAACAAGAGTAAGAGTCTTTGACTGCAGTAATAACCCTATAGAAACAGGGACTAAGAGTCTCTGACTGCAGTAATAATCCTATAGAAACAGGGAGTAAGAGTCTCTGGCTGCAGTAAAAACTCTATAGAAACAGGAGTAAGAGTCTCTGACTGCAGTAATAACCTTATAGAAGCAGGGAGTAAGAGTCTCTGACTGCAGTAATAGCCCTATACAAACAGGGAGTAAGAGTCTCTCACTGCAATAAAAACCCTATAGAAACAGGAGTAAGAGTCTCTGACTGCTGTAATAACCCGATAGAAACAGGAAGTCTCTGACTGCAGTAATAACCCTATAGAAACAGGAGTAACTGTCTCTTACAGCAGTAATAACCCTATAGAAACAGGAGTAAAAATATCTCACTGCAGTAATACCCGATAGTAACAGGAGTAAGAGTCTCAGACTGCAGTAAGAACCATATAGAAACAGGAATAAGAGACTCTGACTGCAGTAATAACCCTATAGAAACAGGAGTAAGAGTCTCTGACTGCAGTAATAACCCTATAGAAACAGGGAGTAAGAGTCTCTCACTGCAGTAATGCCCGATAGAAACAGGAGTAAGTGTCTCTGACTGCAGTAATAACCGTATAGAAACAGGAGTAAGAGTCTCTGCCTGCAGTAATAACCATATAGAAACAGGAGTAACAATATCTGACTGCAGTAGTATCCCTATAGACACAGGAGTAGCAATCACTCACTGCAGTAATACCCGATAGAACCAGGAGTAAGAGTCTCTGACTGCAGTAATAACCCTATAGAAACAGGAGTAACAATCTCTCACTGCAGTAATACCCGAAAGAAACAGGAGTAAGAATCTCAGACTGAAGTAATAACCCTAGAGAAACAGGAGCAAGAGTCTCTGACTGCAGTAATAACCCTATAGAAACAGGAGTAAGAGTCTGTGATTACAGTAATAACCCTATAGAAACAGTGAGTAAGAGTCTTTGACTGCAGTAAAAACCCTATAGAAACAGGAGTAAGTGTCTCTGACTGCAGTAATAATCCTATAGAAACAGGAGTAACAACCTCTCAATGCAGTAATACCCGATAGAAACAGGAGTAACAATCTCTCACTGCAGCAACAACCCTATAGAAACAGGAGTAAGAGTCTCTGGCTGCAGTAATAACCGAATAGAAACAAGAGTAAGAGTCTCTGACTGCAGTAATATCCCTATAGAAACAGGAGTAAGAGTCGCTGACAGCAGTAATAACCCTATAGAAAAAGGGACTAAGAGTCTCTGACTGCAGTAATAACCTTATAGAAACAGGGCGTGAGTCTCTGACAGCATTAATAGCCCTATACAAACAGGGAGTAAGAGTCTCTGACTGCAATAAGAACCCTATAGAAACAGGAGTAAGAGTAGCTGACTGCAGTAAGAATCCTATAGAAACAGGAGTAACAACCTCTCAATGCAGTAATACCCGATAGAAACAGGAGTAACAATCTCTCACTGCAGCAATAACCCTATAGAAACAGGGAGTTGGAGTCTCTGACTTCGCTAATAACCCTATAGAAACAGGAGTAACAATCTCTCACTGCTGTAATACCCAATAGAAACAGGAGTAAGAGTTTCTGACTGCAGTAATAATCCTATAGAAAAAGGAGTAAGAGTCTCTGACTGCAGTAATAACCCTATAGAAACAGGGAGAGAGTCTCTGACTGCAGTAATAACCCTATAGAAACAGGAGTAAGAGTCGCTGACTGCAGTAATAAACCTATAGAAAAAGGGACTAAGAGTCTCTGACTGCAGTAATAACCTTATAGAAACAGGGCGTAAGAGTCTCTGACAGCACTAATAGCCCTATACAAACAGGGAGTAAGAGTCTCTGACTGCAGTAAAAACGCTATAGAAACAGGAGTAAGAGTCTCTGACTGCAGTAATAACCTTATAGAAACAGGGAATAAGAGTGTCTGACTGCAGTAATAGCCCTATACAAACAGGGAGTAACAGTCTCTGACTGCAATAAAAACCCTATAGAAACAGGAGTAAGAGTCTCAGACTGAAGTAATAACCCTATAGAAACAGGAGTAAGCGTCTCTGACTGCAGTAATAAACCTATAGAACCAGGAGTAAGAGACGCTGACTGCAGTAATAATCCTATAGAAACAGGAGTAACAACCTCTCAATGCAGTAATACCCGATAGAAACAGGAGTAACAATCTCTCACTGCAGCAATAACCCTATAGAAACAGGAGTAAGAGTAGCTCACTGCAGTATTAACCCTATAGAAACTGGAGTAAGAGTTTCTGACTGCAGTAATAACCCTATAGAAAGAGGGAGAAAGAATTTCTGACTGCAGTAATAACCATATAGGAACAGGAGTAAGAGTCTCTGACTGCAGTAATAACCCTATAGAAACAGGAGTAAGAGTCTCTGACTGCAGTAATAACCCTATAGAAACAGGAGTAACAATCTCTGACTGCAGTAATAACCCTATAGAAAAAGGAGTAGCAATCTCTCACTGCAGTAATACCCGGTAGAAACAGGGAGTCGGAGACTCTGACTTCGCTAATAACCCTATAGAAACAGGAGTAACAATCTCTCACTGCAGTAATACCCAATAGAAACAGGAGTAAGAGTTTCTGACTGCAGTAATAATACTATAGAAAAAGGAGTAACAATCTCTGACTGCAGTAATAACCCGATAGAAACAGGAGTAACAATCGTCCACTACAGTAATACCCAAGAGAAACAGGAGTAAGATTTTCTGACTGCAGTTATAAACCTATAGAAACAGGGAGTAAGAGTATCTGACTGCAGTAATCACCCTATAGAAACAGGAGTAAGAGTCTCAGACTGCATTAGTAACCCTATAGAGACAGGAGTAACAATCTGACTGCAGTAATACCCGATAGAAACAGGAGTACGATTCTCTGACTGCAGTAATAACCCTATAGAAACAGTAGTAAGTGTGTCTGACTGCAGTAATAACCCTATAGAAACAGGGAGAAAGAGTCTCTGACTGCAGTATTAACCCTATAGAAATAGGGAGTAAGAGTCTCTGACTGCAGAGATAACCCTATAGAAACAGGAGTAAGAGTCTCTGACTGCAGTAATAACCCTATAGAAACAGGGAGAAAGAGTCTCTGACTGCAGTATTAACCCTATAGAAATAGGGAGTAACAGTCTCTGACTGCAGAGATAACCTTATAGAACCAGGAGTAAGAGTCTCTGACTGCAGCAATAAACCTATAGAAACAGGAGTAAGAATCTCTGACTGCAGTAATAGCCCTATAGAAACAGGAGTAAAAATCACTGACTGCAGTAATAACCCTATAGAAACAGGAGTAACAATCTCTCACTGCAGTAATACCCGATAGAAACAGGAGAAACAATCTCTGACTGCAGCAATAACCCTATAGAAACAAGAGTAAGAGTCTTTGACTGCAGTAATAACCCTATAGAAACAGGAGTAAGAGTCGCTGACTGCAGTAATAACCCTATAGAAACAGGGACTAAGAAACACCGACTGCAGTAATAACCTTATAGAAACAGGAGTAAGAGTCTCTGACTGCAGTAATAACCTTATAGAAGCAGGGAGTAAGAGTCTCTGACCGCAGTAATAGCCCTATACAAACAGGGAGTAAGAGTCTCTGACTGCAATAAAAACCCTATAGAAACAGGAGTAAGTGTCTCTGACTGCTGTAATAACCCTATAGAAACAGGAAGTCTCTGACTGCAGTAATAACCCTATAGAAACAGGAGTAAAAATATCTCACTGCAGTAATACCCGATAGTAACAGGAGTAAGAGTCTCAGACTGCAGTAAGAACCCTATAGAAACAGCAGTAAGAGACTCTGACTGCAGTAATAACCCTATAGAAACAGGGAGTAAGAGTCTCTCACTGCAGTAATACCCGATAGAAACAGGAGTAAGTGTCTCTGACTGCAGTAATAACCGTATAGAAACAGGAGTAACAATCTCTCACTGCAGTAATACCCGGTAGAAACAGGAGTAAGAATCTCAGACTGAAGTAATAACCCTAGAGAAACAGGAGCAAGTGGCTTTGACTGCAGTAATAACCCTATCGAAACAGGAGTAACAACCTCTCAATGCATGTAATACCCGATAGAAACAGGAGTAACAATCTCTCACTGCAGCAATAACCCTATAGAAACAGGATTAAGAGTCTCTGACTGCAGTAATAACCGAATAGAAACAAGAGTAAGAGTCTCTGACTGCAGTAATATCCCTATAGAAACAGGGAGTAAGAGTCTCTGGCTGCAGTAATAACCCGATAGAAACAGGAGTAAGAGTCTCTGACTGCAGTAATAACCCTATAGAAACAGGAGTAAGAGTCGCTGACTGCAGTAATAACCCTATTGAAAAAGGGACTAAGAGTCTCTGACTGCAGTAATAGCACTATACAAACAGGGAGTAAGAGTCTCTGACTGCAATAAGAACCCTATAGAAACAGGAGTAAGAGTCTCTGACTGCAGTAATAAACCTATAGAAACAGGGAGTAAGATTCTCTGACTGCAGTAATAAACCTATAGAAACTGGAGAAAGAGTCTCTGACTGCAGTAAGAACCCTATAGAAACAGAATAACAATCTCTCACTGCAGTAATACCCGATAGAAACAGGAGTAAGAGTTTCTGACTGCAGTAATAATCCAATAGAAAAAAGAGTAAGAGTCTCTTACTGCAGTAATAACCCTATAGAAACAGGGAGAAAGAGTGTCTGACAGCAGTAATAACCCTATAGAAACAGGGAGGACGAGTCTCTGACTGCAGTAATAACCCTATAGAAACAGGAGTAGCAATCTCTCACTGCAGTAATACCCGATAGAAACAGGAGTAAGAGTCTCAGACTGCAGTACTAACCCTATAGAAACAGGAGTAAGAGTCTCTGACTGCAGTAATAACCCTATAGAAACAGGAGTAAGAGTCTCTGACTGAAGTATTAACTCTATAGAAAGAGTAAGAGTCTCTGACTGTAGTAATAACCCTATAGAAACAGGAGTAACAATCTCTGACTGCAGTAATAACCCGATAGAAACAGGATTAAGAGTCTCTGACTGCAGTGATAACCCTATAGAAACAGGAGCAACAATCTCTGACTGCAGTAATAACCCTATAGAAACAGGAGTAACAATCGCCCACTGCAGTAATACCCGAGAGAAACAGGAGAAAGATTTTCTGGCTGCAGTAATAAACATATAGAAACAGGGAGTAAGAGTCTCTGACTGCAGTAATAACCCTATACAAACAGGAGTAACAATCTCTCACTGCAGTAATACCCGACAGAAACAGGAGTAAGAATCTCAGACTGAAGTAATAACCCTATAGATACAGGAGTAAGCGTCTCTGACTGCAGTAAAAACCCTATAGAAACAGGAGTAAGAGTTTCTGACTGCAGTAATAACCGTATAGAAACAATGAGTAAGAGTCTCTGACTGCAGTAATAAACCTATAGAACCAGGAGTAAGAGTCGCTGACTGCAGTAATAATCCTATAGAAACAGGAGTAACAACCTCTCAATGCAGTAATACCCGATAGAAACAGGAGTAACAATCTCTCACTGCAGCAATAACCCTATAGAAACAGGAGTAAGAGTCTCTCACTGCAGTAATAACCCTATAGAAACTGGAGTAAGAGTATCTGATTGCAGTAATAACCCTATAGAAACAGGGAGAAAGAATTTCTGACTGCAGTAATAAACATATAGAAACAGGAGTAAGAGTCTCTGACGGCAGTAATAACCCTATAGAAACAGGAGTAACAATCTCTGACTGCAGTAATAACCATATAGAAACAGGAGTAGCAATCTCTCACTGCAGTAATACCCGATAGAAACAGGGAGTCGGAGTCTCTGACTTCGCTAATAACCCTATAGAAACAGGAGTAACAACCTCTCACTGCAGTAATACCCAATAGAAACAGGAGTAAGAGTTTCTGACTGCAGTAATAATCCAATAGAAAAAGGAGAAGAGTCTCTGACTGCAGTAATAACCCTATAGAAACAGGGAGAAAGAGTGTCTGACAGCAGTAATAACCCTATAGAAACAGGGAGTACGAGTCACTGACTGCAGTAATACCCAATAGAAACAGGAGTAAGAGTCTCTGGCTGCAGTAATAACCCGATAGAAACAGGATTAAGAGTCTCTGACTGCAGTGATAACCCTATAGAAACAGGAGCAACAATCTCTGACTGCAGTAATAACCCTATAGAAACAGGAGTAACAATCGCCCACTGCAGTAATACCCGAGAGAAACAGGAGTAAGATTTTCTGACTGCAGTAATAACCCTATAGAAACAGGGAGTAAGAGTCTCTGACTGCAGTAATAACCCTATAGAAACAGGAGTAACAATCTCTCACGGCAGTATTACCCGATAGAAACAGGAGTAAAAATCTCAGACTGCAGTAAGAACCCTATAGAAACAGGAGTAACAATCTCTCACTGCAGTAATACCCGACAGAAACAGGAGTAAGAGTCTCAGACTGAAGTAATAACCCTATAGAAACAGGAGTAAGCATCTCTGACTGCAGTAATAACCCTATAGAAACAATGAGTAAGAGTCTCTGACTGCAGTAATAAACCTATAGAACCAGGAGTAAGAGTCGCTGACTGCAGTAATAATCCTATAGAAACAGTAGTAACAACCTCTCAATGAAGTAATACCCGATAGAAACAGGAGTAACAATCTCTCACTGCCGCAATAACCCTATAGAAACAGGAGTAAGAGTCTCTCACTGCAGTAATAACCCTATAGAAACAGGAGTAAGAGTCTCTGACTGCAGTAATAACCCTATAGAAACAGGATTAAGAGTCCCTGACTGCAGTAATAACCCTATAGAAACAGGAGTAACCATCTCTGACTGCAGTAATAACCCTATAGAAACAGGAGTAGCAATCTCTCACTGCAGTAATACCCGATAGAAACAGGGAGTCGGAGTCTCTGACTTAGCTAATAACCCTATAGAAACAGGAGTAACAATCTCTCAGTGCAGTAATACCCAATAGAAACAGGAGTAAGAGTTTCTGACTGCAGTAATAAACTTATAGAAAAAGGAGTAAGAGTCTCTGACTGCAGTAATAACCCTATTGAAACAGGAGTAACAACTGCTCACTGCAGTACTACCCGATAGAAACAGGAGTAAGAGTCTCAGACTGCAGTACTAACCATATAGAAACAGGAGTAAGAGTCTCTGACTGAAGTATTAACTCTATAGAAAGAGTAAGAGTCTCTGACTGTAGTAATAACCCTATAGAAACAGGAGTAACAATCTTTGACTGCAGTAATAACCCGATAGAAACAGGATTAGGAGTCTCTGACTGCAGTAATAACCCTATAGAAACAGGAGTAACAATCGCCCACTGCAGTAATACCCAATAGAAACAGGAGTAAGAGTTTCTGACTGCAGTAATAAACCTATAGAAAAAGGAGTAAGAGTCTCTGACTGCAGTAATAACCCTATTGAAACAGGAGTAACAATTGCTCACTGCAGTACTACCCGATAGAAACAGGAGTAAGAGTCTCAGACTGCAGTACTAACCCTATAGAAACAGGAGTAAGAGTCTCTGACTGAAGTATTAACTCTATAGAAAGAGTAAGAGTCTCTGACTGTAGTAATAACCCTATAGAAACAGGAGTAACAATCTTTGACTGCAGTAATAATCCGATAGAAACAGGATTAGGAGTCTCTGACTGCAGTAATAACCCTATAGAAACAGGAGTAACAATCGCCCACTGCAGTAATACCGGAGAGAAACAGGAGTAAGATTTTCTGACTGCAGTAATAGCCCTATACAAACAGGGAGTAAGAATCGCTGACTGCAATAAAAAAGCTACAGAAAAAGGAGTAAGAGTCTCTGATTGCAGCAATAACCCTATAGAAACAGGGAGTAAAAGTCTCTGACTGCAGTAATAACCCTATAGAAACAGGAGTAATAGTCTCTGACTGCAGTAATAACCCTATAGAAACAGGTAGTAAGAGTCTCTCACTGCAGTAATACCCGATAGAAACAGGAGTAAGAGTCTCTGACTGCAGTAATAAACCTGTAGAAAGAGGAGTAAGAGGCTCTGACTGCAGTAATAACCCTATAGAAACAGGAGTAATAGTCTCTGACTGCAGTAATAATCCTATAGAAACAGGTAGTAAGAGTCTCTCACTGCAGTAATACCCGATAGAAACAGGAGTAAGAGTCTCTGACTGCAGTAATAACCCTATAGAAAGAGGAGTAAGAGTCTCTGACTGCAGTAATAACCCTATAGAAACAGGAGTAACAATCTCTGACTACAGTAATAACACTATAGAAACAGGAGTAACAATCTCTGACTGCAGTAATAACCCTATAGAACAGGAATAACAATCTCTCACTGCAGTAATACCCAATAGAAACAGGAGTAAGTGCCTCAGACTGCAGTAATAACCGTTTAGAAACAGGAGTAAGAGTCTCTGACTGCAGTAATAACCCTATAGAAACAGGAGTAACAATCTCTCACTGCAGTAATACCCGATAGAAACAGGAGTAAGTCTCTGACTGCAGTAATAACATTATAGAAACAGGGAGTAAGAGTCTCTGACTGCAGTAATAGCCCTATACAAACAGGGAGTAAGAGTCTCTGACTGCAATAAAAACCCTATAGAAACAGGAGTAAGAGTCTCTGACTGCAGTAATAACCCTATAGAAACAGGGAGTAAGAGTCTCTGACTGCAGTAATAACCCTATAGAAACAGGAGTAAGCGTCTCTGACTGCAGTAATAACCATATAGAAACAGGGAGTAAGAATCTCTCACTGCAGAAATACCCGATAGAAACAGGAGTAAGAGCCTCTGACTGCAGTAATAACACTATAGAAACAGGAGTAACAATCTCTGACTGCAATAATAACCCTATAGAAACAGGAGTAACAACCTCTGGCTGCAGTAATAACCCTATAGAAACAGGAGTAAGAGTATCTGACTGCAGCAATAACCCTATAGAAACAGGAGTAAGAGTCGCTGACTGCAGTAATAACCCTATAGAAACAGGGACTAAGAGATACTCTGACTGCATTAATAGCCCTATACAAACAGGGAGTAAGAGTCTCTGACTGCAGTAAAAAATCTATAGAAACAGGAGTAAGAGTATCTGACTGCAGTAATAACCTTATAGAAACAGGAAGTAAGAGTCTCTGACTGCAGTAATAGCCCTATACAAACAGGGAGTAAGAGTCTCTGACTGCAATAAAAACCCTATAGAAACAGGAGTAAGAGTGTCTGACTGCAGTAATAACCCTATAGAAACAGGGAGTAAGAGTTTCTGACTGCAGTAATAACCCTATAGAAACAGGAGTAGCAATCTCTCACTGCAGTAATGCCCGATAGAAACAGGAGTAAGAGTCTCTGACTGCAGTAATAACCCTATAGAAACAGGGAGTAAGAGTCTCTGACTGCAGTAATAAACCTATAGAAACAGGAGTAAAAGTTTCTGACTGCAGTAATAGCCCTATACAAACAGGGAGTAAGAGTCTCTCACTGCAATAAAAACCCTATAGAAACAGGAGTAAGAGTCTCTGACTGCTGTAATAACCCGATAGAAACAGGAAGTCTCTGACTGCAGTAATAACCCTATAGAAACAGGAGTAACTGTCTCTTACAGCAGTAATAACCCTATAGAAACAGGAGTAAAAATATCTCACTGCAGTAATACCCGATAGTAACAGGAGTAAGAGTCTCAGACTGCAGTAAGAACCATATAGAAACAGGAATAAGAGACTCTGACTGCAGTAATAACCCTATAGAAACAGGAGTAAGAGTCTCTGACTGCAGTAATAACCCTATAGAAACAGGGAGTAAGAGTCTCTCACTGCAGTAATGCCCGATAGAAACAGGAGTAAGTGTCTCTGACTGCAGTAATAACCGTATAGAAACAGGAGTAAGAGTCTCTGCCTGCAGTAATAACCATATAGAAACAGGAGTAACAATATCTGACTGCAGTAGTATCCCTATAGACACAGGAGTAGCAATCACTCACTGCAGTAATACCCGATAGAACCAGGAGTAAGAGTCTCTGACTGCAGTAATAACCCTATAGAAACAGGAGTAACAATCTCTCACTGCAGTAATACCCGAAAGAAACAGGAGTAAGAATCTCAGACTGAAGTAATAACCCTAGAGAAACAGGAGCAAGAGTCTCTGACTGCAGTAATAACCCTATAGAAACAGGAGTAAGAGTCTGTGATTACAGTAATAACCCTATAGAAACAGTGAGTAAGAGTCTTTGACTGCAGTAAAAACCCTATAGAAACAGGAGTAAGTGTCTCTGACTGCAGTAATAATCCTATAGAAACAGGAGTAACAACCTCTCAATGCAGTAATACCCGATAGAAACAGGAGTAACAATCTCTCACTGCAGCAACAACCCTATAGAAACAGGAGTAAGAGTCTCTGGCTGCAGTAATAACCGAATAGAAACAAGAGTAAGAGTCTCTGACTGCAGTAATATCCCTATAGAAACAGGAGTAAGAGTCGCTGACAGCAGTAATAACCCTATAGAAAAAGGGACTAAGAGTCTCTGACTGCAGTAATAACCTTATAGAAACAGGGCGTGAGTCTCTGACAGCATTAATAGCCCTATACAAACAGGGAGTAAGAGTCTCTGACTGCAATAAGAACCCTATAGAAACAGGAGTAAGAGTAGCTGACTGCAGTAAGAATCCTATAGAAACAGGAGTAACAACCTCTCAATGCAGTAATACCCGATAGAAACAGGAGTAACAATCTCTCACTGCAGCAATAACCCTATAGAAACAGGGAGTTGGAGTCTCTGACTTCGCTAATAACCCTATAGAAACAGGAGTAACAATCTCTCACTGCTGTAATACCCAATAGAAACAGGAGTAAGAGTTTCTGACTGCAGTAATAATCCTATAGAAAAAGGAGTAAGAGTCTCTGACTGCAGTAATAACCCTATAGAAACAGGGAGAGAGTCTCTGACTGCAGTAATAACCCTATAGAAACAGGAGTAAGAGTCGCTGACTGCAGTAATAAACCTATAGAAAAAGGGACTAAGAGTCTCTGACTGCAGTAATAACCTTATAGAAACAGGGCGTAAGAGTCTCTGACAGCACTAATAGCCCTATACAAACAGGGAGTAAGAGTCTCTGACTGCAGTAAAAACGCTATAGAAACAGGAGTAAGAGTCTCTGACTGCAGTAATAACCTTATAGAAACAGGGAATAAGAGTGTCTGACTGCAGTAATAGCCCTATACAAACAGGGAGTAACAGTCTCTGACTGCAATAAAAACCCTATAGAAACAGGAGTAAGAGTCTCAGACTGAAGTAATAACCCTATAGAAACAGGAGTAAGCGTCTCTGACTGCAGTAATAAACCTATAGAACCAGGAGTAAGAGACGCTGACTGCAGTAATAATCCTATAGAAACAGGAGTAACAACCTCTCAATGCAGTAATACCCGATAGAAACAGGAGTAACAATCTCTCACTGCAGCAATAACCCTATAGAAACAGGAGTAAGAGTAGCTCACTGCAGTATTAACCCTATAGAAACTGGAGTAAGAGTTTCTGACTGCAGTAATAACCCTATAGAAAGAGGGAGAAAGAATTTCTGACTGCAGTAATAACCATATAGGAACAGGAGTAAGAGTCTCTGACTGCAGTAATAACCCTATAGAAACAGGAGTAAGAGTCTCTGACTGCAGTAATAACCCTATAGAAACAGGAGTAACAATCTCTGACTGCAGTAATAACCCTATAGAAAAAGGAGTAGCAATCTCTCACTGCAGTAATACCCGGTAGAAACAGGGAGTCGGAGACTCTGACTTCGCTAATAACCCTATAGAAACAGGAGTAACAATCTCTCACTGCAGTAATACCCAATAGAAACAGGAGTAAGAGTTTCTGACTGCAGTAATAATACTATAGAAAAAGGAGTAACAATCTCTGACTGCAGTAATAACCCGATAGAAACAGGAGTAACAATCGTCCACTACAGTAATACCCAAGAGAAACAGGAGTAAGATTTTCTGACTGCAGTTATAAACCTATAGAAACAGGGAGTAAGAGTATCTGACTGCAGTAATCACCCTATAGAAACAGGAGTAAGAGTCTCAGACTGCATTAGTAACCCTATAGAGACAGGAGTAACAATCTGACTGCAGTAATACCCGATAGAAACAGGAGTACGATTCTCTGACTGCAGTAATAACCCTATAGAAACAGTAGTAAGTGTGTCTGACTGCAGTAATAACCCTATAGAAACAGGGAGAAAGAGTCTCTGACTGCAGTATTAACCCTATAGAAATAGGGAGTAAGAGTCTCTGACTGCAGAGATAACCCTATAGAAACAGGAGTAAGAGTCTCTGACTGCAGTAATAACCCTATAGAAACAGGGAGAAAGAGTCTCTGACTGCAGTATTAACCCTATAGAAATAGGGAGTAACAGTCTCTGACTGCAGAGATAACCTTATAGAACCAGGAGTAAGAGTCTCTGACTGCAGCAATAAACCTATAGAAACAGGAGTAAGAATCTCTGACTGCAGTAATAGCCCTATAGAAACAGGAGTAAAAATCACTGACTGCAGTAATAACCCTATAGAAACAGGAGTAACAATCTCTCACTGCAGTAATACCCGATAGAAACAGGAGAAACAATCTCTGACTGCAGCAATAACCCTATAGAAACAAGAGTAAGAGTCTTTGACTGCAGTAATAACCCTATAGAAACAGGAGTAAGAGTCGCTGACTGCAGTAATAACCCTATAGAAACAGGGACTAAGAAACACCGACTGCAGTAATAACCTTATAGAAACAGGAGTAAGAGTCTCTGACTGCAGTAATAACCTTATAGAAGCAGGGAGTAAGAGTCTCTGACCGCAGTAATAGCCCTATACAAACAGGGAGTAAGAGTCTCTGACTGCAATAAAAACCCTATAGAAACAGGAGTAAGTGTCTCTGACTGCTGTAATAACCCTATAGAAACAGGAAGTCTCTGACTGCAGTAATAACCCTATAGAAACAGGAGTAAAAATATCTCACTGCAGTAATACCCGATAGTAACAGGAGTAAGAGTCTCAGACTGCAGTAAGAACCCTATAGAAACAGCAGTAAGAGACTCTGACTGCAGTAATAACCCTATAGAAACAGGGAGTAAGAGTCTCTCACTGCAGTAATACCCGATAGAAACAGGAGTAAGTGTCTCTGACTGCAGTAATAACCGTATAGAAACAGGAGTAACAATCTCTCACTGCAGTAATACCCGGTAGAAACAGGAGTAAGAATCTCAGACTGAAGTAATAACCCTAGAGAAACAGGAGCAAGTGGCTTTGACTGCAGTAATAACCCTATCGAAACAGGAGTAACAACCTCTCAATGCATGTAATACCCGATAGAAACAGGAGTAACAATCTCTCACTGCAGCAATAACCCTATAGAAACAGGATTAAGAGTCTCTGACTGCAGTAATAACCGAATAGAAACAAGAGTAAGAGTCTCTGACTGCAGTAATATCCCTATAGAAACAGGGAGTAAGAGTCTCTGGCTGCAGTAATAACCCGATAGAAACAGGAGTAAGAGTCTCTGACTGCAGTAATAACCCTATAGAAACAGGAGTAAGAGTCGCTGACTGCAGTAATAACCCTATTGAAAAAGGGACTAAGAGTCTCTGACTGCAGTAATAGCACTATACAAACAGGGAGTAAGAGTCTCTGACTGCAATAAGAACCCTATAGAAACAGGAGTAAGAGTCTCTGACTGCAGTAATAAACCTATAGAAACAGGGAGTAAGATTCTCTGACTGCAGTAATAAACCTATAGAAACTGGAGAAAGAGTCTCTGACTGCAGTAAGAACCCTATAGAAACAGAATAACAATCTCTCACTGCAGTAATACCCGATAGAAACAGGAGTAAGAGTTTCTGACTGCAGTAATAATCCAATAGAAAAAAGAGTAAGAGTCTCTTACTGCAGTAATAACCCTATAGAAACAGGGAGAAAGAGTGTCTGACAGCAGTAATAACCCTATAGAAACAGGGAGGACGAGTCTCTGACTGCAGTAATAACCCTATAGAAACAGGAGTAGCAATCTCTCACTGCAGTAATACCCGATAGAAACAGGAGTAAGAGTCTCAGACTGCAGTACTAACCCTATAGAAACAGGAGTAAGAGTCTCTGACTGCAGTAATAACCCTATAGAAACAGGAGTAAGAGTCTCTGACTGAAGTATTAACTCTATAGAAAGAGTAAGAGTCTCTGACTGTAGTAATAACCCTATAGAAACAGGAGTAACAATCTCTGACTGCAGTAATAACCCGATAGAAACAGGATTAAGAGTCTCTGACTGCAGTGATAACCCTATAGAAACAGGAGCAACAATCTCTGACTGCAGTAATAACCCTATAGAAACAGGAGTAACAATCGCCCACTGCAGTAATACCCGAGAGAAACAGGAGAAAGATTTTCTGGCTGCAGTAATAAACATATAGAAACAGGGAGTAAGAGTCTCTGACTGCAGTAATAACCCTATACAAACAGGAGTAACAATCTCTCACTGCAGTAATACCCGACAGAAACAGGAGTAAGAATCTCAGACTGAAGTAATAACCCTATAGATACAGGAGTAAGCGTCTCTGACTGCAGTAAAAACCCTATAGAAACAGGAGTAAGAGTTTCTGACTGCAGTAATAACCGTATAGAAACAATGAGTAAGAGTCTCTGACTGCAGTAATAAACCTATAGAACCAGGAGTAAGAGTCGCTGACTGCAGTAATAATCCTATAGAAACAGGAGTAACAACCTCTCAATGCAGTAATACCCGATAGAAACAGGAGTAACAATCTCTCACTGCAGCAATAACCCTATAGAAACAGGAGTAAGAGTCTCTCACTGCAGTAATAACCCTATAGAAACTGGAGTAAGAGTATCTGATTGCAGTAATAACCCTATAGAAACAGGGAGAAAGAATTTCTGACTGCAGTAATAAACATATAGAAACAGGAGTAAGAGTCTCTGACGGCAGTAATAACCCTATAGAAACAGGAGTAACAATCTCTGACTGCAGTAATAACCATATAGAAACAGGAGTAGCAATCTCTCACTGCAGTAATACCCGATAGAAACAGGGAGTCGGAGTCTCTGACTTCGCTAATAACCCTATAGAAACAGGAGTAACAACCTCTCACTGCAGTAATACCCAATAGAAACAGGAGTAAGAGTTTCTGACTGCAGTAATAATCCAATAGAAAAAGGAGAAGAGTCTCTGACTGCAGTAATAACCCTATAGAAACAGGGAGAAAGAGTGTCTGACAGCAGTAATAACCCTATAGAAACAGGGAGTACGAGTCACTGACTGCAGTAATACCCAATAGAAACAGGAGTAAGAGTCTCTGGCTGCAGTAATAACCCGATAGAAACAGGATTAAGAGTCTCTGACTGCAGTGATAACCCTATAGAAACAGGAGCAACAATCTCTGACTGCAGTAATAACCCTATAGAAACAGGAGTAACAATCGCCCACTGCAGTAATACCCGAGAGAAACAGGAGTAAGATTTTCTGACTGCAGTAATAACCCTATAGAAACAGGGAGTAAGAGTCTCTGACTGCAGTAATAACCCTATAGAAACAGGAGTAACAATCTCTCACGGCAGTATTACCCGATAGAAACAGGAGTAAAAATCTCAGACTGCAGTAAGAACCCTATAGAAACAGGAGTAACAATCTCTCACTGCAGTAATACCCGACAGAAACAGGAGTAAGAGTCTCAGACTGAAGTAATAACCCTATAGAAACAGGAGTAAGCATCTCTGACTGCAGTAATAACCCTATAGAAACAATGAGTAAGAGTCTCTGACTGCAGTAATAAACCTATAGAACCAGGAGTAAGAGTCGCTGACTGCAGTAATAATCCTATAGAAACAGTAGTAACAACCTCTCAATGAAGTAATACCCGATAGAAACAGGAGTAACAATCTCTCACTGCCGCAATAACCCTATAGAAACAGGAGTAAGAGTCTCTCACTGCAGTAATAACCCTATAGAAACAGGAGTAAGAGTCTCTGACTGCAGTAATAACCCTATAGAAACAGGATTAAGAGTCCCTGACTGCAGTAATAACCCTATAGAAACAGGAGTAACCATCTCTGACTGCAGTAATAACCCTATAGAAACAGGAGTAGCAATCTCTCACTGCAGTAATACCCGATAGAAACAGGGAGTCGGAGTCTCTGACTTAGCTAATAACCCTATAGAAACAGGAGTAACAATCTCTCAGTGCAGTAATACCCAATAGAAACAGGAGTAAGAGTTTCTGACTGCAGTAATAAACTTATAGAAAAAGGAGTAAGAGTCTCTGACTGCAGTAATAACCCTATTGAAACAGGAGTAACAACTGCTCACTGCAGTACTACCCGATAGAAACAGGAGTAAGAGTCTCAGACTGCAGTACTAACCATATAGAAACAGGAGTAAGAGTCTCTGACTGAAGTATTAACTCTATAGAAAGAGTAAGAGTCTCTGACTGTAGTAATAACCCTATAGAAACAGGAGTAACAATCTTTGACTGCAGTAATAACCCGATAGAAACAGGATTAGGAGTCTCTGACTGCAGTAATAACCCTATAGAAACAGGAGTAACAATCGCCCACTGCAGTAATACCCAATAGAAACAGGAGTAAGAGTTTCTGACTGCAGTAATAAACCTATAGAAAAAGGAGTAAGAGTCTCTGACTGCAGTAATAACCCTATTGAAACAGGAGTAACAATTGCTCACTGCAGTACTACCCGATAGAAACAGGAGTAAGAGTCTCAGACTGCAGTACTAACCCTATAGAAACAGGAGTAAGAGTCTCTGACTGAAGTATTAACTCTATAGAAAGAGTAAGAGTCTCTGACTGTAGTAATAACCCTATAGAAACAGGAGTAACAATCTTTGACTGCAGTAATAATCCGATAGAAACAGGATTAGGAGTCTCTGACTGCAGTAATAACCCTATAGAAACAGGAGTAACAATCGCCCACTGCAGTAATACCGGAGAGAAACAGGAGTAAGATTTTCTGACTGCAGTAATAGCCCTATACAAACAGGGAGTAAGAATCGCTGACTGCAATAAAAAAGCTACAGAAAAAGGAGTAAGAGTCTCTGATTGCAGCAATAACCCTATAGAAACAGGGAGTAAAAGTCTCTGACTGCAGTAATAACCCTATAGAAACAGGAGTAATAGTCTCTGACTGCAGTAATAACCCTATAGAAACAGGTAGTAAGAGTCTCTCACTGCAGTAATACCCGATAGAAACAGGAGTAAGAGTCTCTGACTGCAGTAATAAACCTGTAGAAAGAGGAGTAAGAGGCTCTGACTGCAGTAATAACCCTATAGAAACAGGAGTAATAGTCTCTGACTGCAGTAATAATCCTATAGAAACAGGTAGTAAGAGTCTCTCACTGCAGTAATACCCGATAGAAACAGGAGTAAGAGTCTCTGACTGCAGTAATAACCCTATAGAAAGAGGAGTAAGAGTCTCTGACTGCAGTAATAACCCTATAGAAACAGGAGTAACAATCTCTGACTACAGTAATAACACTATAGAAACAGGAGTAACAATCTCTGACTGCAGTAATAACCCTATAGAACAGGAATAACAATCTCTCACTGCAGTAATACCCAATAGAAACAGGAGTAAGTGCCTCAGACTGCAGTAATAACCGTTTAGAAACAGGAGTAAGAGTCTCTGACTGCAGTAATAACCCTATAGAAACAGGAGTAACAATCTCTCACTGCAGTAATACCCGATAGAAACAGGAGTAAGTCTCTGACTGCAGTAATAACATTATAGAAACAGGGAGTAAGAGTCTCTGACTGCAGTAATAGCCCTATACAAACAGGGAGTAAGAGTCTCTGACTGCAATAAAAACCCTATAGAAACAGGAGTAAGAGTCTCTGACTGCAGTAATAACCCTATAGAAACAGGGAGTAAGAGTCTCTGACTGCAGTAATAACCCTATAGAAACAGGAGTAAGCGTCTCTGACTGCAGTAATAACCATATAGAAACAGGGAGTAAGAATCTCTCACTGCAGAAATACCCGATAGAAACAGGAGTAAGAGCCTCTGACTGCAGTAATAACACTATAGAAACAGGAGTAACAATCTCTGACTGCAATAATAACCCTATAGAAACAGGAGTAACAACCTCTGGCTGCAGTAATAACCCTATAGAAACAGGAGTAAGAGTATCTGACTGCAGCAATAACCCTATAGAAACAGGAGTAAGAGTCGCTGACTGCAGTAATAACCCTATAGAAACAGGGACTAAGAGATACTCTGACTGCATTAATAGCCCTATACAAACAGGGAGTAAGAGTCTCTGACTGCAGTAAAAAATCTATAGAAACAGGAGTAAGAGTATCTGACTGCAGTAATAACCTTATAGAAACAGGAAGTAAGAGTCTCTGACTGCAGTAATAGCCCTATACAAACAGGGAGTAAGAGTCTCTGACTGCAATAAAAACCCTATAGAAACAGGAGTAAGAGTGTCTGACTGCAGTAATAACCCTATAGAAACAGGGAGTAAGAGTTTCTGACTGCAGTAATAACCCTATAGAAACAGGAGTAGCAATCTCTCACTGCAGTAATGCCCGATAGAAACAGGAGTAAGAGTCTCTGACTGCAGTAATAACCCTATAGAAACAGGGAGTAAGAGTCTCTGACTGCAGTAATAAACCTATAGAAACAGGAGTAAAAGTTTCTGACTGCAGTAATAACCCTATAGAAACAGGAGTAACAATCTCTCACTGCAGTAATACCCGATAGAAACAGGAGTAAGAGTCTCAGACTGCAGTTAGAACCCTATAGAAACAGGAGTGAGTCTCTGATTGCAGTAATAACCCTATAGAAACAGGAGTAAGAGTCTCTGACTGCAGTAATAACCCTATAGAAACAGGGAGTAAGAGTCCCTCACTGCAGTAATACCCGATAGAAACAGGAGTACGTGTCTCTGACTGCAGTAATAACCCTATAGAAACAGGAGTAACAACCTCTGGCTGCAGTAATAACCCTATAGAAACAGGAGTAAGAGTATCTGACTGCAGCAATAACCCTATAGAAACAGGAGTAGGAGCCTCTGACTGCAATAATAACCTTATCGAAACAGGAGTAACAATCTCTGACTGCAGTAATAACCCTACAGAAACAGGAGTAACAATCTCTCACTGCAGTAATACCCAACAGAAACAGGAGTAAGAGTCTCAGACTGCAGTAATAACTCTATGGAAACAGGAGTAAGAGTCTCTGACTGCAGTAATAATCCTATAGAAACAGTAAGAGTCTCTGACTGCAGTAATAACCCTATCGAAACAGGAGTAAGAGTCTCTGACTGCAGTAATAATCCTATAGAAACAGGAGTAACAATCTCTCACTGCAGTAATACAAGATAGAAACAGGGAGTCGGAGTCTCAGACTGCGCTAATAACCCTATAGAAACGGGAGTAACAATCTCTCACTGCAGCAATACCCAATAGAAACAGGAGTAAGAGTCTCAGACTGCAGTAAGAACCCTATAGAAACAGGAGTAAGAGTATCTGACTGCAGTAATAACCCTATAGATACAGGAGTAAGAGTCTCTGACTGCAGTAATAACCATATAGAAACGGAGTAAGAGTCTCTCACTGCAGTAATACCCGATAGAAACAGGAGTACGTGTCTCTGACTGCAGTAATAACCCTATAGAAACAGGAGTAAGAGTCTCTGACTGCAGTAATAACCCGATAGAAACAGGATTAAGAGTCTCTGACTGCAGTGATAACCGTACAGAAACAGGAGCAACAATCTCTGACTGCAGTAATAACACTATAGAAACAGGAGTAACAATCTCCCACTGCAGTAATACCCGAGAGAAACAGGAGTAAGATTTTCTGACTGCAGTAATAAACCTATAGAAACAGGGAGTAAGAGTCTCTGACTGCAGTAATAACCCTATAGAAACAGGAGTAAGAGTCTCTGACTGCATTAATAACCCTATAGAAACAGGAGTAACAATCTCTGACTGCAGTAATACCCGATAGAAACAGGAGTAAGATTCTCTGCCTGCAGTAATAACCCTATAGAAACAGGAGTAACTGTCTCTGACTGCAGTAATAACCCTATAGAAACAGGGAGAAATAGTCTCTGACTGCAGTATTAAACCTATAGAAATAGGGAGCAAGAGTCTCTGACTGCAGCAATAACCCAATAGAAACAGGAGTAAGAATCTATGACTGCAGTAATAACCCTATAGAAACAGGAGTAAGAGTCCCTGACTGCAGTAATAATCCTATAGAAACAGGAGTAACAATCTCTCACTACAGTAACACCCAATAGAAACAGGAGAAAGAGTCTCTGGCTGCAGTAATAACCCTATAGAAACAAGAGTAAGAGTCTCTGACTGCAGTAATAACCCTATAGAAACAGGAGGAAGAGCCTCTGACTGCAGTAATAACCCTATAGAAACAGGGAGTAAGAGTCGCTGACTGCAGTAATAACCCTATAGAAACAGGGACTAAGAGATACTCTGACTGCATTAATAGCCCTATACAAACAGGGAGTAAGAGTCTCTGACTGCAGTAAAAACTCTATAGAAACAGGAGTAAGAGTCTCTGACTGCAGAAATAACCCTATACAAACAGGGAGTAAGAGTCCCTGACTGCAATAAAAACCCTGCAGAAACAGGAGTAAGAGTCTCTGACTGCAGTAATAACCCTATAGAAACAGGGAGTAAGAGACTCTGACTGCAGTAATAACCCTATAGAAACAGGAGTAACAGTCTCTGACTGCAGTAATAACCCTATAGAAACAGGAGTAACAATCTCTCACTGCAGTAATACCCGATAGAAACAGGAGTAAGAGTCTCAGACTGCAGTAAGAACCCTATAGAAACAGGAGGAAGAGTCTCTGACTGCAGTAATAACCTTATAGAAACAGGGAGTAAGAATCTCTGACTGCAGTAATAGCCCTATACAAACAGGGATAAAGAGACTCTGACTGCAATAAAAACCCTATAGAAACAGGAGTAAGAATCTCTGACTGCAGTAATAACCCTATAGAAACAGGAGAAAGAATCTCTGACTGCAGTAATAACCTTATAGAAACAGGAATTAAGAGTCTCTGACTGCAGTAATAGCCCTATACAAACAGGGCGTAAGAGTCTCTGACAGCATTAATAGCCCTATACAAACAGGGGGTAAGAGTCTCTGACTACAGTAAAAACTCTATAGAAGCTGGTGTAAGAATCTCTGACTGCAGTAATAACCTTATAGAAACAGGGAGTAAGAGTCTCTGACTGCAGTAATAAACCTATAGAAACAGGAGTAACAATCTCTCACTGCAGTAATACCCGATAGAAACAGGAGTAAGAGTCTCAGACTGCAGTAAGAACCCTATAGAAACAGGAGTAAGAATCTCTGACTGCAGTAATAACCCTATAGAAACGGGAGTAAGCATCTCTGACTGCAGTAATAACCATATAGAAACAGGGAGTAACAGTCTCTCACTGCAGTAATACCCAATAGAAACAGGAGTAAGTGTCTCTGACTGCAGTAATAACCCTATAGAAACAGGAGTAGGAGCCTCTGACTGCAATAATAACCTTATCGAAACAGGAGTAACAATCTCTGACTGCAGTAATAACCCTACAGAAACAGGAGTAACAATCTCTCACTGCAGTAATACCCAACAGAAACAGGAGTAAGAGTCTCAGACTGCAGTAATAACTCTATGGAAACAGGAGTAAGAGTCTCTGACTGCAGTAATAATCCTATAGAAACAGTAAGAGTCTCTGACTGCAGTAATAACCCTATCGAAACAGGAGTAAGAGTCTCTGACTGCAGTAATAATCCTATAGAAACAGGAGTAACAATCTCTCACTGCAGTAATACAAGATAGAAACAGGGAGTCGGAGTCTCAGACTGCGCTAATAACCCTATAGATACAGGAGTAAGAGTCTCTGACTGCAGTAATAACCCTATAGAAACAGGAGTAAGAGTTTCTGACTGCAGTAATAACCCTATAGAAACAGGATTAGCAATCTCTGACTGCAGTAGTAACCCTATAGACACAGGAGTAGCAATCACTCACTGCAGTAATACAAATAGAAACAGGAGTAAGAGACTCTGACTGCAGTAATAACCCTATAGATACAGGAGTAACAATCTCTCACTGCAGTAATACCCGATAGAAACAGGAGTAAGAGTCTCAGACTGCAGTAATACCCGATAGAAACAGGAGTAAGAATCTCTGACTGCAGTAATAACCCTATAGAAACAGTGAGTAAGGTTCTCTGACTGCAGTAATAACCTGTAGAAACAGGACTAAGAGTCTCTGACTGCAGTAATAATCCTATAGAAACAGGAGTAACAACCTCTCAATGCAGTAATAACCGATAGAAACAGGAGTAACAATCTCTCACTGCAGTAATACAAGATAGAAACAGGGAGTCGGAGTCTCAGACTGCGCTAATAACCCTATAGAAACAGGAGTAACAATCTCTCACTGCAGCAATACCCAATAGAAACAGGAGTAAGAGGCTCAGACTGCAGTAAGAACCCTATAGAAACAGGAGTAAGAGTATCTGACTGCAGTAATAACCCTATAGATACAGGAGTAAGAGTCTCTGACTGCAGTAATAACCATATAAAAACGGAGTAAGAGTCTCTCACTGCAGTAATACCCGATAGAAACAGGAGTGTCTCTGACTGCAGTAGTAACCCTATAGACACAGGAGTAGCAATCACTCACTGCAGTAATACCCGATAGAAACAGGAGTAAGAGTCGCTGACTGCAGTAATAACCCGATAGAAACAGGAGTAACAACCTCTCAATGCAGTAATACCCGATAGAAACAGGATTAACAATCTCTCACTGCAGCAGTAACCCTATTGAAACAGGAGTAAGAGTCTCTGACTGCAGTAATAACCCTATAGAAACTGGAGTAAGAGTCTCTGACTGCAGTAATAACCCTATAGAAACAGGGAGAAAGAATTTCTGACTGCAGTAATAACCCTATAGAAACAGGAGTAAGATTCTCTGACTGCAGTAATAACCCTATAGAAACAGGAGTAACAATCTCTGACTGCAGTAATAACCCTATAGAAACAGGAGTAGCAATCTCTCACTGCAGTAATACCGATAGAAACAGGGAGTCGGAGACTCTGACTGCGCTAATAACCCGATAGAAACAGGAGTAACAAACTCTCACTGCAGTAATACCTAATAGAAACAGGAGTAAGAGTTTATGACTGCAGTAATAACCCTATAGAAAGAGTAAGAGTCTCTGACTGCAGTAATAACCCTATAGAAACAGGAGTAAGAGTCTCTGTCTGCATTAATAACCCTATAAACAGGAGTAACAATCTCTGACTGCAGTAATACCCAATAGAAACAGGAGTAAGTGTCTCTGACTGCAGTAATAACCCTATAGAAACAGGAGTAAGAGTCTCTCACTGCAGTAATAACCCTATAGAAACAGGAGTAAGTGTCTCTGACTGCAGTAATAACCCTATAGAAACAGGAGTAAGTGT
Organism: Somniosus microcephalus; assembly: GCF_052327205.1. Classification (NCBI taxonomy): domain Eukaryota; kingdom Metazoa; phylum Chordata; class Chondrichthyes; order Squaliformes; family Somniosidae; genus Somniosus; species Somniosus microcephalus. Next base: position 169,999,970 of record NC_140989.1, on the reverse strand, counting down.
CTCTGACTGCAGTAATAACCCTATAGAAACAGGAGAAACAATCTCTCACGGCAGTAATACCCGATAGAAACAGGAGTAAGAGTCTCAGACTGAAGAAATAACACAATAGAAACAGGAGTAAGCGTCTCTGACTGCAGTAATAGCCCTATACAAACAGGGATTAAGAGACTCTGACTGCAATAAAAACCCTATAGAAACAGGAGTAAGAATCTCTGACTGCAGTAATAACCCTATAGAAACAGGAGAAAGAATCTCTGACTGCAGTAATAACCTTAACAACACAGGGATTAAGAGTCTCTGACTGCAGAAATAGCCCTAGACAAACAGGGCGTAAGAGTCTCTGACAGCATTAATAGCCCTATACAAACAGGGAGTAAGAGTCTCTGACTACAGTAAAAACTCTATAGAAGCAGGTGTAAGAATCTCTGACTGCAGAAATAACCTTATAGAAAGAGGGAGTAAGAGTCTCTGACTGCAGTAATAAATCTATAGAAACAGGAGTAACAATCTCTCACTGCAGTAATACCCGATAGAAACAGGAGTAAGAGTCTCAGACTGCAGTAAGAACCCTATAGAAACAGGAGTAAGAATCTCTGACTGTAGTAATAACCCTATAGAAACAGGAGTAAGCGTCTCTGACTGCAGTAATAACCCTATAGAAACAGGAGTAGGAGCCTCTAACTGCAATAATAACCCTATAGAATCAGGAGTAACAATCTCTCACTGCTGTAATACCCGATAGAAACAGGTGTAAGAGTCTCTGACTGCCGTAATAACCCTATAGAAACAGGAGTAACAATCTCTCACTGCAGTAATACCCGATAGAATCAGGAGTAAGAGTCTCAGACTGCAGTAATAACCCTATAGAAACAGGAGAAAGCGTCTCTGACTGCAGTAATAACCCTATAGAAACAGGAGTAAGAGTCTCTGACTGCAGTAGTAACCCTATAGAAACAGTGAGTAAGAGTCTCTGACTGCAGTAATAACCCTATAGAAACAGGAGTAAGAGTCTCTGGCTGCAGTAATAATCCTATAGAAACAGGAGTAACAATCTCTCACTGCAGTAATACAAGATAGAAACAGGGAGTCGGATTCTCAGACTGCGCTAATAACCCTATAGAAACGGGAGTAACAATCTCTCACTGCAGTAATACCCAATAGAAACAGGAGTAAGAGCTTGTGACTGCAGTAATAATCCTATAGAAACAGGAGTAAATATCTCTGACTGCAGTAATAACCCTATTGAAACAGGAGTAAGGGTCTCTGACTGCAGTAATAACCCTTTAGAAACAGGATTAAGTGTCTCTGACTGCAGTAATAACCCTATAGAAAAAGGGAGTAAGTGTCTCTCACTGCAGTAATACCTGATAGAAACAGGAGTAACAATCTCTGACTGCAGTAATAACCCTATAGAAAGAGTAAGTGTCTCTGACAGCAGTGGTAACCCTATAGAAACAGGAGAAACAATCTCTGACTGCAGTAATAACCCTATAGAAACAGGAGTAACAATCGCCCACTGCAGTAATACACGATAGAAACAGGAGTAAGATTCTCTGACTGCAGCAATAGCCAATAGAAACAGGAGTAAGATTCTCTGACTGCAGTTATAAACCTATAGAAACAGGAGTAATTGTCTCTGACTGCAGTAATAACCCAATAGAAACAGGGAGAAAGAGTCTCTGACTGCAGTATTAACCCTATAGAAATAGGGAGTAAGAGTCTCTGACTGCAGCAATAAACCTATAGAAACAGGAGTAAGAATCGCAGACTGCAGTAATAACCCTATAGAAACAGGAGTAACAATCACTGACTGCAGTAATAACCCTATAGAAACAGGAGTAGCCATTTCTCACTGCAGTAATACCCGATTGAAACAGGAGTAAGACTCTGCGACTGCAGTAATAACCCAATAGAAACAAGAGTAAGAGTCTCTGACTGCAGTAATAACCCTATAGAAACAGGAGTAAGAGTCTCTGATTGCAGTAATAACCCTATAGAAACAGGAGTAACAATCTCTCACTGCAGTAATACCCGATAGAAACAGGAGTAAGAGACTCTGACTGCAGTAATAACCCGATAGAAACAGGAGTAAGAGTCGCTGACTGCAGTAATACCCGATAGAAACAGGAGTAAGAATCTCTGACTGCAGTAATAATCCAATAGAAAAAGGAGAAGAGTCTCTGACTGCAGTAATAACCCTATAGAAACAGGGAGTACGAGTCTCTGACTGCAGTAATAACACTATAGAAACAGGAGTAGCAATCTCTCACTGCAGTAATACCCGATAGAAACAGGAGTAAGAGTCTCATACTGCAGTACTAATCCTATAGAAACAGGAGTAAGAGTCACTGACTGCAGTAATAACCCTTTAGAAACAGGAGTAAGGGTCTCTGACTGAAGTATTAACTCTATAGAAAGAGTAAGAGGCTCTGACTGTAGAAATAACCCTATAGAAACAGGAGTAACAATCTCTGGCTGCAGTAATAACCCGATAGAAACAGGATTAAGAGTCTCTGACTGCAGTGATAGCCCTATAGCAACAGGAGCAACAATCTCTGACTGCAGTAATAACCCTATAGAAACAGGAGTAACAATCGCCCACTGCAGTAATACCCGAGAGAAACAGGAGTAAGATTTTCTGACTGCAGTAATAACCCTATAGAAACAGGGAGTAAGAGTCTCTGACTGCAGTAATAACCCTAAAGAAACAGGAGTAACAATCTCTCACGGCAGTAATACACGATAGAGCAGGAGGAAAAATCTCAGACTGCAGTAAGAACCCTATAGAAACAGGAGTAACAATCTCTCACTGCGGTAATACCCGACAGAAACAGGAGTAAGAGTCTCAGACTGAAGTAATAACCCTATAGAAACAGGAGTAAGCATCTCTGACTGCAGTAATAACCCTATAGAAACAATGAGTAAGAGTCTCTGACTGCAGTAATAAACCTATAGAACCAGGAGTAAGAGTCGCTGACTGCAGTAATAATCCTATAGAAACAGGAGTAACAACCTCTCAATGAAGTAATACCCGATAGAAACAGGAGTAACAATCTCTCACTGCCGCAATAACCCTATAGAAACAGGAGTCAGAGTCTCTCACTGCAGTAATAACCCTATAGAAACTGGAGTAAGAGTTTCTGACTGCAGTAATAACCCTATAGAAACAGGGAGAAAGAATTTCTGACTGCAGTAATAACCATATAGAAACAGGAGTAAGAGTCTCTGACTGCAGTAATAACCCTATAGAAACAGGAGTAAGAGTCCCTGACTGCAGTAATAACCCTATAGAAACATGAGTAACCATCTCTGACTGCAGTAATAACCCTATAGAAACAGGAGTACCAATCTCTCACTGCAGTAATACCTGATAGAAACAGGGAGTCGGAGTCTCTGACTTAGATAATAACCCTATAGAAACAGGAGTAACAATCTCTCAGTGCAGTAATACCCAATAGAAACAGGAGTAACAATCTTTGACTGCAGTAATAACCCGATAGAAACAGGATTAGGAGTCTCTGACTGCAGTAATAACCCTATAGAAACAGGAGTAACAATCGCACACTGCAGTAATACCCAGTAGAAACTGGAGTAAGAGTTTCTGACTGCAGTAATAAACCTATAGAAAAAGGAGTAAGAGTCTCTGACTGCAGTAATAACCCTATTGAAACAGGAGTAACAATTGCTCACTGCAGTACTACCCGATAGAAACAGGAGTAAGAGTCTCAGACTGCAGTACTAACCCTATAGAAACAGGAGTAAGAGTCTCTGACTGAAGAATTAACTCTATAGAAAGAGTAAGAGTCTCTGACTGTAGTAATAACCCTATAGAAACAGGAGTAACAATCTTTGACTGCAGTAATAACCCGATAGAAACAGGATTAGGAGTCTCTGACTGCAGTAATAACCCTATAGAAACAGGAGTAACAATCGCCCACTGCAGTAATACCGGAGAGAAACAGGAGTAAGATTTTCTGACTGCAGTAATAGCCCTATACAAACAGGGAGTAAGAATCGCTGACTGCAATAAAAAAGCTATAGAAAAAGGAGTAAGAGTCTCTGACTGCAGCAATAACCCTATAGAAACAGGGAGTAAGAGTCTCTGACTGCAGTAATAACCCTATAGAAACAGGAGTAACAATTGCCCACTGCAGTAATACCCGATAGAAACAGGAGTAAGAGTCTCAGACTGCAGTACTAACCCTTTAGAAACAGGAGTAAGTGTCTCTCACTGCAGTAATAACCCTATAGAAACAGGAGTAATAGTCTCTGACTGCAGTAATAACCCTATAGAAACAGGTAGTAAGAGTCTCTCACTGCAGTAATACCCGATAGAAAAAGGAGTAAGAGTCTCTGACTGCAGTAATAACCCTATAGAAAGAGGAGTAAGAGTCTCTGACTCAGTAATAACCCGATAGAAACAGGAGTAACAATCTCTGACTACAGTAATAACACTATAGAAACAGGAGTAGCAATCTCCCACTGCAGTAATACCCGATAGAAACAGGAGTATGTGTCTCTGACTGCAGTAATAACCCTATAGAACAGGAATAACAATCTCTCACTGCAGTAATACCCAATAGAAACAGGAGTAAGTGCCTCAGACTGCAGTAATAACCGTTTAGAAACAGGAGTAACAATCTCTCACTGCAGTAATACCCGATAGAAACAGGAGTAAGTCTCTGACTGCAGTAATAACCTTATAGAAACAGGGCGTAAGAGTCTCTGACAGCATTAATAGCCCTATACAAACAGGGAGTAAGAGTCTCTGACTACAGTAAAAACTCTATAGAAACAGGTGTAAGAGTCTCTGACTGCAGTAATAACCTTATAGAAACAGGGAGTAAGAGTCTCTGACTGCAGTAATAGCCCTATACAAACAGGGAGTAAGAATCTCTGACTGCCATAAAAACCCTATAGAAACAGGAGTAAGAGTCTCTGACTGCAGTAATAACCCTATAGAAACAGGGAGTAAGAGTCTCTGACTGCAGTAATAACACTATAGAAACAGGAGTAACAATCTCTGACTGCAATAATAATCCTATAGAAACAGGAGTAACAATCTCTGGCTGCAGGAATAACCCTATAGAAACAGGAGTAAGAGTATCTGACTGCAGCAATAACCCTATAGAAACAGGAGTAAGAGTCGCTGACTGCAGTAATAACCCTATAGAAACAGGGACTAAGAGATACTCTGACTGCATTAATAGCCCTATACAAACAGGGAGTAAGAGTCTCTGACTGCAGTTAAAAATCTATAGAAACAGGAGTAAGAGTCTCTGACTGCAGCAATAATCCTATATAAACAGGAGTAACAATCTCTCACTGCAGTAATACCCGATAGAAACAGGAGTAAGAGTCTCAGACTGCAGTAAGAACCCTATAGAAACAGGGAGTAAGAGTCTCTGACTGCAGTAATAAACCTATAGAAACAGGAGTAACAATCTCTCACTGCAGTAATACCCGATAGAAACAGGATTAAGATTCTGAGACTGCAGTAAGAACCCTATAGAAACAGGAGTAAGAGTCTCTGACTGCAGTAATAACCCTATAGAAACAGGAGTAAGCGTCTCTGACTGCAGTAATAACCATATAGAAACAGGGAGTAAGAGTCTCTCACTGCAGAAATACCCGATAGAAACAGGAGTAAGTGTCTCTGACTGCAGTAATAATCCTATAGAAACAGGAGTAAGAGTCTCTGACTGCAATAATAACCCTATAGAAACAGGAGTAACAATCTCTGACTGCAGTAGTAACCCTATAGGCACAGGAGTAGCAATCACTCACTGCAGTAATACCCAATAGAAACAGGAGTAAGAGTCTCTGACTGCAGTAATAACCCTATAGAAACAGGAGTAAGAGTCTCTGACCGCAGTAATACCCGAGAGAAACAGGATTAAGAGTCTCTGACTGCAGTGATAACCCTATAGAAACAGGAGCAACAATCTCTGACTGCAGTAATAACACTATAGAAACAGGAGTAACAATCTCCCACTGCAGTAATACCCGAGAGAAACAGGAGTAAGATTTTCTGACTGCAGTAATAAACCTATAGAAACAGGGAGTAAGAGTCTCTGACTGCAGTAATAACCCTATAGAAACAGGAGTAAGAGTCTCTGACTGCATTAATAACCCTATAGAAACAGGAGTAACAATCTCTGACTGCAGTAACACCTGATAGAAAAAGGAGTAAGATTCTCTGACTGCAGTAATAACCCTATAGAAACAGGAGTAACTGTCTCTGACTGCAGTAATAACTCTATAGAAACAGGGAGAAAGAGTCTCTGACTGCAGTATTAAACCTATAGAAATAGGGAGCAAGAGTCTCTGACTGCAGCAATAACCCAATAGAAACAGGAGTAAGAATCTCTGACTGCAGTAATAACCCTATAGAAACAGGAGTAAGAGTCCCTGACTGCAGTAATAATCCTTTAGAAACAGGAGTAACAATCTCTCACTACAGTAACACCCAATAGAAACAGGAGAAAGAGTCTCTGGCTGCAGTAATAACCCTATAGAAACAAGAGTAAGAGTCTCTGACTGCAGTAATAACCCTATAGAAACAGAGAGTAAGAGTCTCTGGCTGCAGTAATAACCCTATAGAAACAGGAGTAAGAGCCTCTGACTGCAGTAATAACCCTATAGAAACAGGAGTAACAATCTCTCACTGTAGTAATACCCGATAGAAACAGGAGTAAGAACCTCTGGCTGCAGTAGTAACCCTATAGAAACAGGAGTAAGAGTCTCTGACTGCAGTAATAACCCTATAGAAACAGGAGTAAGAGTCGCTGACTGCATTAATAACCCTACAGAAACAGGGACTAAGAGATACTCTGACTGCATTAATAGCCCTATACAATCAGGGAGTAAGAGTCTCTGACTGCAGTAAAAACTCTATAGAAACAGGAGTAAGAGTCTCTGACTGCAGAAATAACTCTATACAAACAGGGAGTAAGAGTCCCTGACTGCAATAAAAACCCTACAGAAAGAGGAGTAAGAGTCTCTGACTGCAGTAATAACCCTATAGAAACAGGGAGTAAGAGTCTCTGACTGCAGTAATAACCCTATAGAAACAGGAGTAACAGTCTCTGACTGCAGTAATAACCCTATAGAAAGAGTAACAATCTCTCACTGCAGTAATACCTGATAGAAACAGGAGTAAGAGTCTCAGACTGAAGAAATAACCCAATAGAAACAGGAGTAAGAATCTCTGACTGCAGTAATAACTCTATAGAAACAGGAGTAACAATCGCCCACTGCAGTAATACCCGATAGAAACAGGAGTAAGAATCTCTGACTGCAGCAATAGCCAATAGAAACAGGAGTAAGATTCTCTGACTGCAGTTATAAACCTATAGAAACAGGAGTAATTGTCTCTGACTGCAGTAATAACCCAATAGAAACAGGGAGAAAGAGTCTCTGACTGCAGTATTAACCCTATAGAAATAGGGAGTAAGAGTCTCTGACTGCAGCAATAAACCTATAGAAACAGGAGTAAGAATCGCTGACTGCAGTAATAACCCTATAGAAACAGGAGTAATAATGACTGACTGCAGTAATAACCCTATAGAAACAGGAGTAGCCATTTCTCACTGCAGTAATACCCGATTGAAACAGGAGTAAGACTCTGCGACTGCAGTAATAACCCAATAGAAACAAGAGTAAGATTCTCTGACTGCAGTAAAAAATCTATAGAAACAGGAGTAAGAGTCTCTGATTGCAGTAATAACCCTATAGAAACAGGAGTAACAATCTCTCACTGCAGTCATACCCAATAGAAACAGGAGTAAGAGACTCTGACTGCAGTAATAACCCGATAGAAACAGGAGTAAGAGTCTCTGACTGCAGCAATAACCCTATAGAAACAGGAGTAAGAGACTCTGACTGCAGTAATAACCCTATAGAAACAGGAGTAAGAGTCGCTGACTGCAGTAATAAACCTATCGAAACAGGAGTAACAATCTCTCACTGCAGTAATACCCGATAGAAACAGGAGTAAGAGTCTCAGACTGCAGTAATGACCCTATAGAAACAGGAGTAAGCGTCTCTGACTGCAGTAATAACCATATAGAAACAGGGAGTAAGAGTCTCTCACTGCAGTAATACCCAATAGAAACAGGAGTAAGTGTCTCTGACTGCAGTAATAACCCTATAGAAACAGGAGTAGCAATCACTCACTGCAGTAATACCAAATAGAAACAGGATTAAGAGACTCTGACTGCAGTAATAACCCTATAGAAACAGGAGTAACAATCTCTCACTGCAGTAATACCCGATAGAAACAGAAGTAAGAATCTCAGACTGCAGTAATACCCGATAGAAACAGGAGTAAGAGTCTCTGACTGCAGTAATAACCCTATAGAAACAGTGAGTAAGATTCTCTGACTGCAGTAATAATCCTATAGAAACAGGAGTAACAACCTCAGTGCAGTAATAACCGATAGAAACAGGAGTAACAATCTCTCACTGCAGTAATACAAGATAGAAACAGGGAGTCGGAGTCTCAGACTGCGCTAATAACCCTATAGAAACAGGAGTAACAATCTCTCACTGCAGCAATACCCAATAGAAACAGGAGTAAGAGTCTCAGACTGCAGTAAGAACCCTATAGAAACAGGAGTAAGAGTATCTGACTGCAGTAATAACCCTATAGATACAGGAGTAAGAGTCTCTGACTGCAGTAATAACCATATAGAAACGGAGTAAGAGTCTCTCACTGCAGTAATACCCGATAGAAACAGGAGTGTCTCTGACTGCAGTAATAACCCTATAGAAACAGGAGTAAGAGTTTCTGACTGCAGTAGTAACCCTATAGACACAGGAGTAGCAATCTCTGACTGCAGTAATACCCGATAGAAACAGGAGTAAGAGTCTCTGACTGCAGTAATAACCCTATAGAAACAGGAGTAACAACCTCTCAATGCAGTAATACCCAATATAAACAGGATTTACAATCTCTCACTGCAGCAACAACCCTATAGAAACAGGAGTACGAGTCTCTGACTGCAGTAATAACCCTATAGAAACTGGAGTAAGAGTCTCTGACTGCAGTAATAACCCTATAGAAACAGGGAGAAAGAATTTCTGACTGCAGTAATAACCCTATAGAAACAGGAGTAAGAGTCTCTGACTGCAGTAATAACCCTATAGAAACAGGAGTAGCAATCTCTCACTGCAGTAATACCGATAGAAACAGGGAGTTGGAGACTCTGACTGCGCTAATAACCCTATAGAAACAGGAGTAACAATCTCTCACTGCAGTAATACCTAATAGAAACAGGAGTAAGAGTTTATGACTGCAGTAATAACCCTATAGAAAGAGTAAGAGTCTCTGACTGTAGTAATAACCCTATAGAAACAGGAGTAACAATCTCCGACTGCAGTAATACCCAATAGAAACAGGAGTAAGATCCTCAGACTGCCTTACTAACCCTATAGAAACAGGAGTAAGGGTCTCTGACTGCAGTAATAACCCTATAGAAACAGGAGTAACAATCTCTGACTGCAGTAATAACCCTATAGAAACAGGAATAACAATCGCCCACTGCAGTAATACCCGATAGAAGCAGGAGTAAGATTCTCTGACTGCAGTAATAAACCTATAGAAACAGGGAGTAAGAGTCTCTGACTGCAGTAATAACCCTATAGAAACAGGAGTAAGAGTCTCTGACTGCATTAATAACCCTATAAACAGGAGGAACAATCTCTGACTGCAGTAATACCCAATAGAAACAGGAGTAAGTGTCTCTGACTGCAGTAATAACCCTATAGAAACAGGGAGAAAGAGTCTCTGACTGCTGTATTAACCCTATAGAAATAGGGAGTAAGTGTCTCTGACTGCAGAGATAACCCTATAGAAACAGGAGTAAGAGTCTCTGACTGCAGCAATAAACCTATAGAAAACGGAGTAAGAATCTCTGACTGCAGTAATAACCCTATAGAAACAGGAGTAAGAATCTCTGACTGCAGTAATAACCCTATAGAAACAGGAGTAAGAATCTCTGACTGCAGTAATAACCATATAGAAACAGGAGTAAGAGTCTCTGACTGCAGCAATAAACCTATAGAAAACGGAGTAAGAATCTCTGACTGCAGTAATAACCCTACAGAAACAGGAGTAAGAATCTCTGACTGCAGTAATAACCCTATAGAAACAGGAGTAAGAATCTCTGACTGCAGTAATAACCATATAGAAATAGGAGTAAGAGTCTCTGACTGCATTAATAGCCCTATACAAACAGGGAGTAAGAGTCTCTGACTGCAGTAAAAACTCTATAGAAACAGGAGTAAGAGTCTCTGACTGCAGTAATAACCTTATAGAAACAGGGAGTAAGAGTCTCTGACTGCAGTAATAGCCCTATACAAACAGGGAGTAAGAGTCTCTGACTGCAGTAAAGCCCCATAGAAACAGGAGTAAGAGTCTCTGACTGCAGTCATAACCTTATAGAAACAGGAGTGAGAGTCTACCACTGCAGTAATACCCGATAGAAACAGGAGTAAGTGTCTCTGACTGCAGTAATAAACCTATAGAAAGAGGGAGTAACAATCTCTCACTGCAGTAATACCCGATAGAAACAGGAGTAAGAGTCTCAGATTGCAGTAAGAACCCTATAGAAACAGGAGTAACAATCTTTCACTGCAGCAATAACCCTATAGAAACAGGAGGAAAGAATCTCTGACTGCAGTAATAACCCTATAGAAAGAGCAGCAATCTCTCACTGCAGTAATACCCAATAGAAGGATGGAGTCAGAGTCTCTGACTGCAGTAATAACCCTATAGAAACAGGAGTAACAATCTCTCACTGCAGTAATAACCCTATAGAAACAGGAGTAACAATTGCTCACTGCAGTAATACCCGATAGAAACAGGAGTAAGAGTCTCAGACTGCAGTACCATCCCTATAGAACCAGGAGTAAGAGTCTCTCACTGCAGTAATAACCCTATAGAAACAGGAGTAAGAGTCTCTGACTGCAGTAATAAACCTATAGAAACAGGTAGTAAGAGTCTCTCACTGCAGTAATACCTGATAGAAACAGGAGTAAGAGTCTCTGACTGCAGTAATAACCCGATAGAAACAGGAGTAAGATTCTCTGACTGCAGTAACAACCCTATAGAAACAGGAGTAACAATCTCTCACTGCAGTAATACCCGATAGGAACAGGAGTAAGAGTCTCAGACTGAAGTAAATCCCTATAGAAACAGGAGTAAGCGTCTCTGACTGCAGTAATAACCCTATAGAAACAGGAGTAAGAGTCTCTGACTGCAGTAATAACCCTTTAGAAACAGTAAGAGTCTCTGTGGTAAACCACTGTTTGTATTCCACTGTGTACATGCCTGGACATGCCTCGGCTGACTCCTCCCACAAGTCCTAGTATAAAGGTGACTGCTCCCCAGCCCTTTGTATTTCTGGACCGGTCGACCACTCGAGGCAGACCTTCATTCTTTTGTTAATAAAAGCCTTTAGTTACTCTCTTAACTCTCAGTCTTTTATGAGTAATTGATAGCGCATCAATTTTATTAACAAAATTTTTATAATGGAGAAGATCCTCACACCAGCATGCCTGGACTTAAATCATCGGGAGGCGGACTCATCCACCAAGTTTACTCACTGGCTTAAGTGTTTCGAAAAATTCCTGACCGCCTCCGCAGCAATCAAATCGGACGAGGACAAACTGGATGTCCTGACCTCCAAAGTGAACCACCGAGTGTACTCGGTCATCCAAGACGCGACCTCGTACGCGGACGCTATCAAGCTCCTCAAGGACCAGTACATGCGCCCAGTGAACGAAGTGTACGCCAGGCACCTTCTGGGGAGTCGTAAACAACAACCTGGGGAATCGACCGTGGAATACCTTCAGGCACAGTCTGTGCTTGGCCGGGCCTGTGGTTGTAAGGATGTAAAGGCCGCCGTGTACACAGAGGAACTTATCTGGGACGCTTTTGTAGCGGGCCACAGATCCAATTACACCCGACAGCGACTGTTGGAGCAGAGTGACCTCAACCTCAACAAGGCCTCTGAACTCGCACTATCATTGGATGCAGCCTACCGGGGCATGGATGCCTACTCCTCTGCACCGTGGACGCCACGGGGAATGACAGCCTGGGACATGGTAGGACCGCCTCATAGCGCCGTGCCACCCCAGCCACACCCCAGCAACGGCCCAACTACCGCAGCAGTGTCCCAAGGGCAGACAGCAGTGCCCCAAGGCCAGAAATGCTACTTCTGTGGCCAGGCAAAACACCCCAGAGCGCGCTGCCCGGCGAAAAACGAGATCTGCTCGGGCTGCAGGAAGAAGGGACACTACGCTAGCGTCTGCAGGGCCAAAGCCACCCCGAACCCCAGCAGCGCCGCGTGTGGGCCATGCGGGCCGCCATCTTGGGCCTCCCCGGCCATGTGCGAACCACCGGTACAGCAGCCATTTTGGACGCCTCCAGCCACATGGGGATCATGGGTGCCGCCATCTTGGACGACAGCCGGAGCGCAGCAGGCCCCCAACACCGCCTCATCTGATACCCGCAGCGACACACCAACCCCTACGCTGGCATCTGTTACACTGGACCAAGCGAGACCGCACCAGCTGGCCAGTTCCACAATGGACATTAAGGTAAATGGTCACGATACAATCTGCCTTTTTGACTCTGGGAGCACGGAGAGCTTCATCCACCCCGACACGGTGCAGCGTTGCTCTCTCCCAGTCCTGCCTGCGCACCAGCGGATTTCTATGGCCTCCGAGTCCCAGTCGGCGGACATCGGCGGCTACTGCATGGTGACACTCGTAGTAGACGGGACTGTGTACGATCATTTTAAACTTCTGGTCCTGCCCGACCTCTGCGCTGCCGTCCTGCTGGGGTTAGATTTTCAGTGCCACCTTAAAAGTGTTACGATGGCGTACGGTGGACCCCTACCCCCACTCACAGTCCGCAGCCAGCAGCTTCCAAATTGCCCGCCGCGCACCAGGTGCAACCTCTCCACACTCAGAGTCACCCCCCCCCCACTGTTTGCTAACCTCACCCCCGGCTGTAAGCCCATCGCCACAAAGAGCAGGCGATACAGTGCCAGGGACAGGGTTTTCATTAAAACCGAAGTGGAGCGGCTCCTGAAGGAAAGGGATTATTGAGGGCAGCACCAGCCCCTGGCGAGCCCAGGTTGTGGTCGTTAAGACCAGCGAGAAGCAGCGCCTGGTCATCGACTACAGCCAGACAATAAATCGCTACACCCTGCTGGACGCCTACCCACTCCCCCGCATAGCTGATATGGTCAACCAGATCGCGCAGTACCGCGTCTTCTCGACCATTGACCTGAAATCAGCGTACCACCAGCTCCCTATCCGCCCTGAGGACCGCCAGTATACTGCCTTTGAGGCAAACGGCCGCCTCTATCACTTCCTTAGGGTTCCCTTTGGTGTCACCAACGGGGTCTCCGTCTTCCAAAGGGAGATGGGCCGGATGGTAGATCAAAATGCGTTGCAGGCCACTTTCCCATATCTGGGCAATGTGACCATCTGCGGCCGTGACTTGCAGGACCATGACGCAAACCTCGAAAAATTCCTCCGCACCGCCCAACTCCTGAACCTGACATATAACAAGGAGAAGTGCATATTCCGCACAAACCGCCTCGCCATCCTTGGCTGTGTTGTGGAACACGGAGTCATCGGCCCCGACCCCGACCGGATGCGTCCCCTTATGGAACTCCCACTGCCCCACTGCCTCAAGGCCCTGAAGAGGTGCCTAGGGTTTTTCTCCTATTACGCCCAGTGGGTCCCCTACTATGCGGACAAGGCCCGTCCGCTGATCAAGTCCACCTCTTTTCCCTTGACGGCAGAGGCCCGCTTAGCCTTCCACCGTATCAAGGAGGACATTGCCAAAGCCACCATGCACGCAGTGGACGAATCCATCCCCTTCCAGGTGGAAAGCGACGCGTCTGACTTTGCCCTGGCCGCTACCCTCAATCAGGCGGGGAGACCCGTGGCCTTCTTTTCACGAACCCTCCAAGGCCCGGAGACCAGACACTCCGCTGTTGAGAAGGAGGCCCAGGCGATTGTGGAGGCTGTGCGTCATTGGAGGCACTACCTGGCCGGAAAACGATTTACCCTGCTCACTGACCAGCGTTCAGTTGCTTTCATGTTTAACAACAAGCAGAGGGGCAAAATCAAAAACGACAAGATCTTGAGGTGGAGAATCGAACTTTCCACCTACAATTACGAGAACTTGTACCGGCCCGGGAAGCTCAATGAACCCCCGGATGCGCTATCGCGTGGCACCTGCGCCAGCGCGCAGATCGATAGACTGCGGGCCCTCCACAATGACCTCTGCCACCCGGGGGTCACCAGGTTCTTCCACTTCATCAAGGCCCGCAACCTGCCTTACTCTATTGAGGAGGTCAGGACCATGACCAGGAACTGCCAAGTCTGCGCTGAGTGCAAACCGCACTTTTATAGACCAGACAGGGCCCACCTGATAAAAGCCACTCGCCCCTTCGAGCGCCTGAGCATTGATTTTAAAGGGCCTCTCCCCTCCTCCGACCGCAATGTGTACTTCCTCAATATTATTGATGAGTACTCCCGTTTCCCGTTCGCCATCCCCTGCCCGGACATGACCAGTGCCACGGTCATTAAATGTCTGAACGACCTCTTCACCCTGTTCGGTTTCCCCAGCTATATCCATAGCGACCGGGGCTCATCGTTTATGAGCGACGAAATCCGTCAGTACCTGCTAACTAGGGGTATTGCCACAAGCAGGACCACCAGTTACAACCCCCGGGGGAACGGACAGGTGGAAAGAGAAAATGCGACAGTTTGGAAGGCCGCCCTGCTAGCCTTAAAGTCTAGAGGCCTTCCAACCTCCCGCTGGCAGGATGTGCTCCCCGATGCGCTCCACTCTATTCGGTCACTGCTCTGCACTGCCACTAACGCCACCCCTCATGAGAAAATGTTTGTCTTCCCAAGGAAGTCCACATCGGGGACATCGCTACCGCCATGGCTGACGTCCCCAGGGCCGGTCCTACTGAGAAGACACGTGAGGACCCATAAAACGGACCCCCTGGTCGAGAGGGTCGACCTCCTCCACGCCAACCCCCTGTGTCCTCCCGGACGGGCGGGAGGACACAGTCTCCATAAGAGACCTTGCACCCTCGGGGGCTGCAGTAACCCACTACTCACTACCACCCCGCCCCACGATCCGATATCCAGCCCCAGCAGACGGCAGGCCTGGGCCCCGCGACCCGCTCGACATCTACGAGGACAACACGCCTGTGCCACAGCCTACGCAGGACGCTCCACTACCCCTGCCATCGCCACGCCGATCACAGCGGCAGACAACACCTCCGGAGAGACTCCAATACACTAACTTTTAATACATTTCACCCCGCCGGACTCAATTTTAAACAAGGGGTGAATGTGGTAAACCACTGTTTGTATTCCACTGTGTACATGCCTAGACATGCCTCGGCTGACTCCTCCCACAAGTCCTAGTATAAAGGTGACTGCTCCCCAGCCCTTTGCATTTCTGGACCGGTCGACCACTCGAGGCAGACCTTCATTCTTTTGTTAATAAAAGCCTTTAGTTACTCTCTTAACTCTCAGCCCTTTATGAGTAATTGATAGCGCATCAGTCTCTGACTGCAGTAATAACCCTATAGAAACAGGAGTAAGAGTCTCTGACTGCAGTAATAATCCTATAGAAACAGGAGTAACAACCTCTCAATGCAGTAATACTCGATAGAAACAGGAGTAACAATCTCTCACTGCAGCAATAACCCTATAGAAACAGGAGTAAGAGTCTCTGACTGCAGTAATAACCCTATAGAAACTGCAGTAAGAGTCTCTGACTGCAGTAATAACCCTATAGAAACAGGGAGAAAGAATTTCTGACAGCAGTAATAACCATATAGAAACAGGAGCAAGAGTCTCTGACTGCAGCAATAACCCTATAGAAACAGGAGTAACAATCTCTCACTGCAGTAATACCCAATAGAAACAGGAGAAAGAGTGTCTGACTGCAGTAATAACCCGATAGAAACAGGAAGTAAGAATCTCTGACTGCAGTATTAACAATATAGAAACAGGAGTAAGAGTCTCTGACTGCAGTAATAACCCTATGGAAACAGGAGTAACAATCTCTGACTGCAGTAATAACCCTATAGAAAGAGTAAGTGTCTCTGACTGTCATAATAACCCTATAGAAACAGGAGTAACAATCACTGACTGCAGTAATAACCCTATAGAAACAGGAGTCGCCATCTCACTGCAGTAATACCCACTAGAAACAGGAGTAAGAGTCCCTGACTGCAGTTACAACCCTATAGAAACAGGAGTAACAATCTCTCACTACAGTAATACCCAATAGAAACAGGAGTAAGAGTCTCTGACTGCAGTAATAACCCAATAGAAACAAGAGTAAGAGTCTCTGTCTGCAGTAATAACCCTATGGAAACAGGAGTAACAATCACTGACTGCAGTAATAACCCTATAGAAACAGGAGTCGCCATCTCACTGCAGTAATACCCACTAGAAACAGGAGTAAGAGTCCCTGACTGCAGTAATAACCCTATAGAAACAGGAGTAACAATCTCTCACTACAGTAATACCCAATAGAAACAGGAGTCAGAGTCTCTGACTGCAGTAATAACCCAATAGAAACAAGAGTAAGAGTCTCTGTCTGCAGTAATAACCCTATAGAAACAGGGAGTAAGAGTCTCTGGCTGCAGTAATAACCCTATAGAAACAGGAGTAAGATTCTCTGACTTCAGTAATAATCCTATAGAAACAGGAGAAAGTGTCTCTGACTGCAGTAATAACCCTATAGAAACAGGAGTAACAATCCCTGACTGCAGTAATAACCCTATAGAAATAGGAGTAGCAATCTCTCACTGCAATAATACCTGATAGAAACAGGAGTAAGAGCCCCTGACTGCTGTAATAACCCTATAGAAACAGGGGTAAGATTCTCTGACTGCAGTAAAAACCCTATAGAAACAGGAGTACGAGTCCCTGACTGCAGTAATAACCCTATAGAAACAGAGACTAAGAGTTTCTGACTGCAATAAAAACTCTATAGAAACAGGAGTAAGAGTCTCTGACTGCAGTAATAACCCTATAGAAACAGGGACTAAGAGTCTCTGACTGCAGTAATAACCCTACAGAAACAGGGACTAAGATTATCTGACTGCAGTAATAACCCTATAGAAACAGGAGTAAGAGTCTCTGACTGCAGTATTAACACTATAGAAACAGGAGTAACACCTCTGACTGCAGTAATAAACCTATAGAAACGGGAGTAGCAATCTCACTGCAGTAATACCCAGTAGAAACAGGAGTAAGATTCTCTGACTGCAGTAATAAACCTATAGAAACAGGAGTAACAATCTCGCACTGCAGTAATACCCAGTAGAAACAGGAGTAAGAGTCTCAGGCTGCAGTAATAACCCTATAGAAACAGGAGTAAGAGTCTCTGACTGCAGTAATAACCCTATAGAAACAGGAGTAAGAGTCTCTGAATGCAGTAATAACCCTATAGAAACAGGGAGTAAGAGTCTCTCACTGCAGTAATACCCAATAGACACAGGAGTAAGAGTCCCTGACTGCAGTAATAACCCTATCGAAAAAGGAGTAACAATCTCTGACTGCAGTAATAACCCTATAGGAACAGGAGTAACAAGCTCTCCGTGCAGTAATACCCAATACAAACAGGAGTAACAATCTCTCACTGCAGTAATAACCCTATAGAAACAGGAGTAAGAGTCTCTGACTGCAGTAATAATCCTATAGAAACAGGGAGTAAGGGTCTCTGACTGCGGTAATAATCCTATAGAAACAGGGAGTAAGAGTCTCTGACTACAGTAATACCCCAATAGAAACAGGAGTAAGAGTCTCTGACTGCAGTAATAACCCTATAGAAACAGGGAGTAAGAGTCTCTGACTGCAGTAATAACCATATTGTAACAGGAGTAAGAATCTCTGAGTGTAGTTATAACCTATAGAAACAGGAGTAAGAGTCTCTGACTGCAGTAATAAACCTATAGAAACAGGAGTAACAATTACTGACTGCAGTAATAACCCCATAGACACAGGAGTAGCAATTTCTCACTGCAGTAATACCCGATAGAAGCAGGAGTAAGAGTCTCTGACTGCAGTAATGCCCGATAGAAACAGGAGTAAGAGTCTCTGACTGCAGTGATAACCTATAGAAACAGGATTAACAATCTGACTGCAGTAATAACCCTATAGAAACAGGAGTAACAATCTGAGACTGCAGTAATAACCCGATAGAAACAGGAGTAGCAATCTCACACTGCAGTAATACCTGATAGAAACAGGGAGAAAGAGCCTCTGACTGCAGTAATAACCCTATAGAAACAGGAGTAAGAGTTTCTGAATGCAGTAGTAATCCTATAGAAACAGGAGAAAGAGTCTCTCACTGCAGTAATAACCCGATAGAAACAGGAGTAACAATCTCTGACTGCAGTATTACCCGATAGAAACAGGAGTAAGATTCTCTGACTGCAGTAATAACCCTATAGAAACAAGAGTAAGAGTCTCTGACTGCAGTAATAACCCTATAGAAACAGGGAGTAAGAGTCTCTGACTGCAATAAAAACTCTGTAGAAACAGGAGTAAGAGTCTCTGACTGCAGCAATAACCCTATCGAAACAGGGACTAAGAGTCTCTGACTGCAGTAATAACCCTACAGAAACAGGGACTATGAGTATCTGACTGCAGTAATAATCCTATAGAAACAGGAGTAAGAGTCTCTGACTGCAGTAATAACCCTATAGAAACAGGAGTAACAGTCTCTGACTGCAGTAATAACCCTATAGAAACAGGAGTAGCAATCTCTCACTGCAGTAATACCCAGTAGAAACAGGAGTAAGAATCTCTGACTGCAGTAATAAACCTATAGAAACAGGGGTAACAATCTCTCACTGCAGTAATACCCAATAGAAACAGGAGTAAGAGTCTCTGAATGCAGTAATAACCCTATAGAAACAGGGAGTAAGAGTCTCTCACTGCAGCAATAAACCTATAGAAAAAGGAGTAACAATCTCTGACTGCAGTAATAACCCTGTAGAAACAGGAGTAACAAGCACTCAGTGCAGCAATACCCGATTCAAACAGGAGTAACAATCTCTCACTGCAGTAATAACCCTATAGAAAGCGGAGTAAGAGTCTCTGACTGCAGTATTAATCCTATAGAAACAGGGAGTAAGAGGCTCTGACTGCAGTAATAATCCTATAGAAACAGGGAGTAAGAGTCTCTGACTACAGTAATACCCCAATAGAAACAGGAGTAAGAGTCTCTGACGGCAGTAATAACCCTATAGAAACAGGGACTAAGAGTCTCTGACTGCAGCAATACCCGATAGAAACAGGAGTAAGAGTCTCTGACTGCAGTAATAACCCAATAGAAACAGGGAGTAAGAGTTTCTGACTGCAGTAATAACCCTATTGAAAGAGGAGTAAGAGTCTGTGAGTGTAGTTATAACCTATAGAAACAGGAGTAAGAGTTTCTGACTGCAGTAATAACCCTTTAGAAACAAGAGTAACAATCTCTGACAGCAGTAATTACCCTATAGAAACAGGAGTAAGAGTCTCTGACTGCAGTAATAATCCTATAGAAACAGGAGTAACAATCTCTGACTGCACTGCTAACCCTATAGAAACAGGAGTAAGAGTCTCTGACTGCAGTAATAACCCTATAGAAACAAGAGAAACAATCTGACTGCAGTAATTACCCTATAGAAACAGGAGTAAGAGTCTCTGACTGCAGTAATAATCCTATAGAAACAGGAGTAACAATCTCTGACTGCAGTAATAGCCCTATAGAAGTAGGAGTAGCAATCTCTCACTGCAATAATACCTGATAGTAACAGGAGTAAGAGCCCGTGACTGCAGTAATAACCCTATATAGAGTAACAATCTCTCACTACATTAATACCCGATAGAAACAGGAGTAAGATTCTCTGACTGCAGTACTAACCCTAGAGAAACAAGAGTAAGAGTCTCTGACTGCAGTAATAACCCTATAGGAACAGGGAGTAACAATCTCTCACTGCAGTAATAACCTTATAGAGACAGAGACTAAGAGTTTCTGACTGCAGGAATAACCTTATAGAAACAGGGAGTAAGAGTTTCTGACTGCAGTAATAGCCCTATACAAACAGGGAGTAAGAGTCTCTGACTGCAGTAATAACCCTATAGAAACAGGGACTAAGCGTCTCTGACTGCAGTAATAACCCTATAGAAACAGGGGTAGCAATCTTTCACTGCAGTAATACCCAGTAGAAACAGGAGTAAGAATCGCTGACTGCAGTAATAAACCAATAGAAACAGGAGTAACAATCTCTCACTGCAGTAATACCCAATGGAAACAGGAGTAAGAGTCTAAGGCTGCAGTAATTACCCTATAGAAACAGGAGTAAGAGTCTCTGACTGCAGTAACAACCCTATAGAAACAGGAGTAGCAATCTCTCACTGCAGTAATACCCGATAGAAACAGGAGTAAGAGTCTCAGACTGCAGTAACAACCCTATAGAAAGAGGAGTAAGAGACTCTGACTGCAGTAATAACCCAATAGAAACAGGAGTAAGAGTCTCTGACTGCAGTAATAACCCTATAGAAACAGGAGTAAGAGTCTCTGACTGCAGTAATAGCCCTATACAAAAAGGGATTAAGAGTCTCTGACTGCAGTAATAACCCTATAGAAACAGGAGTAAGAGTCTCTGACTGCAGTAATAACCCTATTGAAACAGGAGTAAGAGTCTCTGACTGCAGTACTAACCCTATAGAAACAGGGACTAAGAGTCTCTGACTGCAGTAATAACCCTACAGAAATAGGGAGTAAGAGTCTCTGACTGCAGCAATACCCGATAGAAACAGCCGTAAGACTCTCTGACTGCAGCAATAAACGTATAGAAACAGGAGTAAGAGTCTCTGACTGCAGTAATAATCCTATAGGAACAGGGAGTAAGAGTCTCTGACTGCAGTAATAACCCTATAGTAACAGGAGTAACAATCTCTCACTGCAGTAATAACCCTATCGAGACAGAGACTAAGAGTTTCTGACTGCAGGAATAACCTTATAGAAACAGGGAGTAAGAGTTTCTGACTGCAGTAATAGCCCTATACAAACAGGGAGTAAGAGTCTCTGACTGCAATAAAAACTCTATAGAAACAGGAGTAAGAGTCTCTGACTGCAGTAATAACCCTATAGAAACAGGGACTAAGCATCTCTGACTGCAGTAATAACACGATAGACACAGGAGTAAGAACCTCTGACTGCAGTAATAACCCTATATAAACAGGAGTAACAGTCTCTGACTGCAGTAATAACCCTATAGAAACAGGGGTAGCAATCTCTCACTGCAGTAATACCCAGTAGAAACAGGAGTAAGAATCGCTGACTGCAGTAATAAACCTATAGAAAAAGGAGCAACAATCTCTCACTGCAGTAATACCCAATGGAAACAGGAGTAAGAATCTCAGGCTGCAGTAATTACCCTATAGAAACAGGAGTAAGAGTCTCTGACTGCAGTAACAACCCTATAGAAATAGGGAGTAAGAGTCTCTGACTGCAGTAATAACCCTATAGAAACAGGAGTAGCAATCTCTCACTGCAGTAATACCCGATAGAAACAGGAGTAAGAGTCTCAAACTGCAGTAAACACCCTATAGAAACAGGAGTAAGAGTCTCTGACTGCAGTAATAACCCAATAGAAACAGGAGTAAGAGTCTCTGACTGCAGTAACAACCCTATAGAAATAGGGAGTAAGAGTCTCTGACTGCAGTAATAACCCTATAGAAACAGGAGTAAGAGTCTCTGACTGCAGTAATAACCCTATAGAAACAGGAGTAAGAGTCTCTGACTGCAGTAATAGCACTATACAAAAAGGGATTAAGAGTCTCTGTGCAGTAAAAACTCTATAGAAACAGGAGTAAGAGTCTCTGACTGCAGTAATAACCCTATAGAAACAGAGACTAAGAGTCTCTGGCTGCAGTAATAACCCGACAGAAATAGGGAGTAAGAGTCTTTGACTGCAGCAATACCCGATAGAAACAGCAGTAAGTCTCTGTGACTGCAGTAATAATCCTATAGAAACAGGAGTAAGAGTCTCTGACTGCAGTAATAACCATATAGAAACAGGGAGTAAGAATCTCTGACTGCAGTAATAACCTTATAGAAACAGGGAGTAAGAGTCTCTGACTGCAGTAATAACCCTATAGAAGCAGGAGTACCAATCTCTCACTGCAGTAATAACCCTATAGAAACAGGGAGTAAGAATCTCTGACTGCAGTAATAATCCTATAGAAACAGGAGTAAGAGTATCTGACTGCAGTAATAACCCTATAGAAACAGGAGTAAGAGTCTCTGACTGCAGTAATAACCCTATAGAAACAGGAGTAACAATCTCTCACTGCAGTGATATCCGATAGAAACAGGAGTAAGAGTCTCTGACTGCAGTAATAACCCTATAGAAACAGGAATAACAATCTCTCACTACAGTAATACCTGATAGAAACAGGAGTAAGAGTCACTGACTGCAGTAATAATCCTATAGAAACAGGAGTAAGAGTCTCTGACTTCAGTAATAGCCCTATAAAAAAAGGGAGTAAGAGTCTCTGACTGCAGCAATAACCCCATAGAAACAGGAGTAAGAATCTCTGACTGCGGTAATAACCCTATAGAAACAGGAGTAATAGTCTCTGACTGCAGTAATAAACCTATAGAAACAGAGTAACAATCTCTCACTGCAGTAATACCGAATAGAAACAGGAGTAAGAGTCTCAGGCTGCAGTAACAACCCTGTAGAAATAGGGGGTAAGAGTCTCTGACTGCAGTAATAACCCTATAGAAACAGGAGTAAGAGTCTCTGACTGCAGTAATAACCCTATAGAAACAGGATTAAGAGTCTCTGACTCCAGTAATAGCCCTATACAAAAAGGGATTAAGAGTTTCTGACTGCAGTAATAGCCCTATACAAACAGGAAGTAAGAGTCTCTGACTGCAGTAATAAACCTATAGAAACAGGTAGTAAGAGTCTCTGACTGCAGTAATACCCGATAGAAACAGGAGTAAGGCTCTCTGACTGCAGTAATAACCATATAGAAACAGGGAGTAAGAATCTCTGACTGCAGTAATAACCTTATAGAAACAGGGAGTAAGAGTCTCTGACTGCAGTAAAAACCCTATAGAAGCAGGAATAACAATCTCTCACTGCAGTAATAACCCTATAGAAACAGGGAGTAAGAGTCTCTGACTGCAGTAATAACCCTATAGAAACAGGGACTAAGAGCCTCTGACTGCAGTAATACCCGATAGAAACAAGAGAAAGAGTCTCTGACTGCAGTAATAACCCTATAGAAACAGGAGTAAGAGTCTCTGACTGCAGTAATCACCCTATAGAAACAGGAGTAAGAGTCTCTGACTGCAGTAATAACCCTATAGAAACAGGAGTAAGAATCTCTAACTGCAGTAATAAACCTATAGAAACAGGAGTAACAATCTCTCACTGCAGTAACATCCGATAGAAAGAGGAGTAAGAGTCTCTGACTGCAGTAATAACCCCATAGAAACAGGAATAACAATCTCTCACTACAGTAAATCCTATACAAACAGGAGTAAGAGTCTCTGACTTCAGTAATAGCCCTATACAAAAAGGGAGTAAGAGTCTCTGAATGCAATAATAACCCTATAGAAACAGGGACTAAGAGTCTCTGACTGCAGTAATAAACCTACACAAACAGGAAGTAAGAGTCTCTGACTGCAGTAATACCCGATAGAAACAGGAATAAGAATCTCTGACTGCAGTAATAACCCTATAGAAACAGGAGTAACAATCTCTGACTGCAGTAATAACCCTATAGAAACAGGAGTAGCAATCTCTCACTGCAGTAATACCCGATAGAAACAGGAGTAAGAGTCTCTGACTGCAGTAATAACCCTATAGAAACAGGAGTAACAATCTGAGACTGCAGTAATAACCCTATAGAAACAGGAGTAGCAATCTCACACTGCAGTAATACCTGATAGAAACAGGGAGTAAGAGCCTCTGACTGCAGTAATAACCTTATAGAAACAGGAGTAACAGTCTCTCACTGCAGTAATACCCGATAGAAACAGGAGTAAGAGTCGCTGGCTGCAGTAATAACCCTATAGAAACAGGAGTAAGAGTCTCTGACTGCAGTACTAAACTTATAGAAACAGGTAGTAAGAGTCTCTGACTGCAGTAATACCCAATAGAAACAGAGGTAAGAGTCTCTGACTGCTGTAATAACCCTATAGAAACAGGAGTAAGAGTCTCTGACTGCAGTAATAACCATATAGAAACAGGGAGTCAGAGTCTCTGGCTGTAGTAATAACCCAACAGAAATAGGGAGTAAGAGTCTTTGACTGCAGCAATACCCGATAGAAACAGCAGTAAGTCTCTCTGACTGCAGTAATAAACTTATAGAAACAGGGAGTAAGAGTCTCTGACTGCAGCAATAACCCTATAGAAGCAGGAGTACCAATCTCTCACTGCAGTAATAACCCTATAGAAACAGGGAGTAAGAGTCTCTGACTGCAGTAATAACCCTATGGAAACAGGAGTAAGAGTATCTGACTGCAGTAATAACCCTATAGAAACAGGAGTAAGAGTCTCTGACTGCAGTAATAACCCTATAGAAACAGGAGTAAGAATCTCTAACTGCAGTAATAAACCTATAGAAACAGGAGTAACAATCTCTCACTGCAGTGATATCCGATAGAAACAGGAGTAAGAGTCTCTGACTGCAGTAATAACCCTATAGAAACAGGAATAACAATCTCTCACTACAGTAATACCTGATAGAAACAGGAGTAAGAGTCTCTGACTGCAGGAATAATCCTATAGAAATAGGGAGTAAGATTCTCTGACTGCAGTGATAACCCGATAGAAACAGAAGTAAGAGTCACTGACTGCAGTAATAACCCTATAGAAACAGGAGTAAGAGTCTCTGACTTCAGTAATAGCCCTATAAAAAAAGGGAGTAAGATTCTCTGACTGCAGTAATAACCCCATAGAAACAGGAGTAAGAATCTCTGACTGCAGTAATAACCCTATAGAAACAGGAGTAATAGTCTCTGACTGCAGTAATAAACCTATAGAAACAGGAGTAGCAATCTCTCACTGCAGTAAAACCCAATAGAAACAGGAGTAAGAATCTCAGACTGCAGTAAAAACCCTATAGAAACAGGAGTAAGAGTCTCTGACTGAAGTAATAACCCAATAGAAACAGGAGTAAGAGTCTCTGACTGCAGTAACAACCCTGTAGAAATAGGGGGTAAGAGTCTCTGACTGCAGTAATAACCCTATAGAAACAGGAGTAAGAGTCTCTGACTGCAGTAATAACCCTATAGAAACTGGATTAAGAGTCTCTGACTCCAGTAATAGCCCTATACAAAAAGGGATTAAGAGTTTCTGACTGCAGTAATAGCCCTATACAAACAGGAAGTAAGAGTCACTGACTGCAACAGTAAACCTATAGAAACAGGTAGTAAGAGTCTCTGACTGCAGTAATACCCGATAGAAACAGGAGTAAGGCTCTCTGACTGCAGTAATAACCATATAGAAACAGGGAGTAAGAATCTCTGACTGCAGTAATAACCTTATAGAAACAGGGAGTAAGAGTCTCTGACTGCAGTAAAAACCCTATAGAAGCAGGAGTAACAATCTCTCACTGCAGTAATAACCCTATAGAAACAGGGAGTAAGAGTCTCTGACTGCAGTAATAACCCTATAGAAACAGGGACTAAGAGTCTCTGACTGCAGTAATACCCGATAGAAACAAGAGTAAGCGTCTCTGACTGCAGTAATAACCCTATAGAAACAGGAGTAAGAGTCTCTGACTGCAGTAATCACCCTATAGAAACAGGAGTAAGAGTCTCTGACTGCAGTAATAACCCTATAGAAACAGGAGTAAGAATCTCTAACTGCAGTAATAAACCTATAGAAACAGGAGTAACAAACTCTCACTGCAGTAATATCCGATAGAAAGAGGAGTAAGAGTATCTGACTGCAGTAATAACCCCATAGAAACAGGAATAACAATCTCTCACTACAGTAAATCCTATAGAAACAGGAGTAAGAGTCTCTGACTTCAGTAATAGCCCTATACAAAAAGGGAGTAGGAGTCTCTGAATGCAGTAATAATCCTATAGAAACAGGGACTAAGAGTCTCTGACTGCAGTAATAACCCTACAGAAACAGGGAGTAAGAGTCGCTGATTGCAGTAATAGCCCTACACAAACAGGAAGTAAGAGTCTCTGACTGCAGTAATACCTGATAGAAACAGGAGTAAGAATCTCTGACTGCAGTAATAACCCTATAGAAACAGGAGTAACAATCTCTGACTGCAGTCATAACCCTATAGAAACAGGAGTAGCAATCTCTCACTGCAGTAATACCCGATAGAAACAGGAGTAAGAGTCTCTGACTGCAGTAATAACCCTATAGAAACAGGAGTAACAATCTGAGACTGCAGTAATAACCCTATAGAAACAGGAGTAGCAATCTCACACTGCAGTAATACCTGATAGAAACAGGGAGTAAGAGCCTCTGACTGCAGTAATAACCTTATAGAAACAGGAGTAACAGTCTCTCACTGCAGTAATACCCGATAGAAACAGGAGTAAGAGTCGCTGGCTGCAGTAATAACCCTATAGAAACAGGAGTAAGAGTCTCTGACTGGAGTACTAAACTTATAGAAACAGGTAGTAAGAGTCTCTGACTGCAGTAATACCCAATAGAAACAGAAGTAAGAGTCTCTGACAGGCTGTAATAATCCTATAGAAACAGGAGTAAGAGTCTCTGACTGCAGTAATAACCATATAGAAACAGGGAGTAAGAATCTCTGACTGCAGTAAAAACCTTATAGAAACAGGGAGTAAGAATCTCTGACTGCAGTAATACCCAATAGAAACAGAAGTAAGAGTCTCTGACTGCTGTAATAACCCTATAGAAACAGGAGTAAAAGTCTCTGACTGCAGTAATAACCATATAGAAACAGGGAGTAAGAGTCTCTGGCTGCAGTAATAACCCTACAGAAATAGGGAGTAAGAGTCTTTGACTGCAGCAATACCCGATAGAAGCAGCAGTAAGTCTCTGACTGCAGTAATAACCCTATAGAAACAGGAGTAAGAATCTCTGACTGCAGTAATAATCTTATAGAAACAGGGAGTAAGAGTCTCTGACTGCAGCAATAACCCCATAGAAGGAGTACCAATCTCTCACTGCAGTAATAACCCTATAGAAACAGGGTGTAAGAGTCTCTGACTGCAGTAATAACCCTATAGAAACAGGAGTAAGAATATCTGACTGCAGTAATAACCCTATAGAAACAGGAGTAAGAGTCTCTGACTGCAGTAATAACCCTATAGAAACAGGAGTAAGAATCTCTAACTGCAGTAATAAACCTATAGAAACAGGAGTAACAATCTCTCACTGCAGTGATATCCGATAGAAACAGGAGTAAGAGTCTCTGACTGCAGTAATAACCCTATAGAAACAGGAATAACAATCTCTCACTACAGTAATACCTGATAGAAACAGGAGTAAGAGTCTCTGACTGCAGGAATAATCCTATAGAAATAGGGAGTAAGATTCTCTGACTGCAGTTATAACCCTATAGAAACAGGAGTAAGAGTCACTGACTGCAGTAATAATCCTATAGAAACAGGAGTAAGAGTCTCTGACTTCAGTAATAGCCCTATAAAAAAAGGGAGTAAGAGTCACTGACTGCAGTAATAACCCCATAGAAACAGGAGTAAGAATCTCTGACTGCAGTAATAACCCTATAGAAACAGGAGTAATAGTCTCTGACTGCAGTAATAAACCTATAGAAACAGAGTAACAATCTCTCACTGGAGTAATACCCAATAGAAACAGGAGTAAGAGTCTCAGGCTGCAGTAATTACCCTATAGAAACAGGAGTAAGAGTCTCTGACTGCAGTAACAACCCTATAGAAATAGGGAGTAAGAACCTCTGACTGCAGTAATAACCCTATAGAAACAGGAGTAGCAATCTCTCACTGCAGTAATACCCAATAGAAACAGGAGTAAGAATCTCAGACTGCAGTAAAAACCCTATAGAAACAGGAGTAAGAGCCTCTGAATGCAGTAATAACCCTATAGAAACAGGGAGTAAGAGTCTCTCACTGCAGCAATAACCCTATAGAAAAAGGAGTAACAATCTCTGACTGCAGTAATAACCCTGTAGAAACAGGAGTAACAAGCTCTCAGTGCAGTAATACCCGATTCAAACAGGAGTAACAATCTCTCACTGCAGTAATAACCCTATAGAAAGCGGAGTAAGAGTCTCTGACTGCAGTATTAATCCTATAGAAACAGGGAGTAAGAGGCTCTGACTGCAGTAATAACCCTATAGAAACAGGGACTAAGAGTCTCTGACTGCAGCAATACCCGATAGAAACAGGAGTAAGAGTCTCTGACTGCAGTAATAACCCAATAGAAACAGGGAGTAAGAGTTTCTGACTGCAGTAATAACCCTATTGAAAGAGGAGTAAGAGTCTGTGAGTGTAGTTATAACCTATAGAAACAGGAGTAAGAGTTTCTGACTGCAGTAATAACCCTTTAGAAACAAGAGTAACAATCTCTGACTGCAGTAATTACCCTATAGAAACAGGAGTAAGAGTCTCTGACTGCAGTAATAATCCTATAGAAACAGGAGTAACAATCTCTGACTGCACTGCTAACCCTATAGAAACAGGAGTAAGAGTCTCTGACTGCAGTAATAACCCTATAGAAACAAGAGAAACAATCTCTGACTGCAGTAATTACCCTATAGAAACAGGAGTAAGAGTCTCTGACTGCAGTAATAATCCTATAGAAACAGGAGTAACAATCTCTGACTGCAGTAATAGCCCTATAGAAGTAGGAGTAGCAATCTCTCACTGCAATAATACCTGATAGTAACAGGAGTAAGAGCCCGTGACTGCAGTAATAACCCTATATAGAGTAACAATCTCTCACTACATTAATACCCGATAGAAACAGGAGTAAGATTCTCTGACTGCAGTACTAACCCTAGAGAAACAAGAGTAAGAGTCTCTGACTGCAGTAATAACCCTATAGGAACAGGGAGTAACAATCTCTCACTGCAGTAATAACCTTATAGAGACAGAGACTAAGAGTTTCTGACTGCAGGAATAACTTTATAGAAACAGGGAGTAAGAGTTTCTGACTGCAGTAATAGCCCTATACAAACAGGGAGTTAGAGTCTCTGACTGCAGTAATAACCCTATAGAAACAGGGACTAAGCGTCTCTGACTGCAGTAATAACCCTATATAAACAGGAGTAACAGTCTCTGACTGCAGTAATAACCCTATAGAAACAGGGGTAGCAATCTTTCACTGCAGTAATACCCAGTAGAAACAGGAGTAAGAATCGCTGACTGCAGTAATAAACCAATAGAAACAGGAGTAACAATCTCTCACTGCAGTAATACCCAATGGAAACAGGAGTAAGAGTCTCAGGCTGCAGTAATTACCCTATAGAAACAGGAGTAAGAGTCTCTGACTGCAGTAACAACCCTATAGAAACAGGAGTAGCAATCTCTCACTGCAGTAATACCCGATAGAAACAGGAGTAAGAGTCTCAGACTGCAGTAACAACCCTATAGAAAGAGGAGTAAGAGACTCTGACTGCAGTAATAACCCAATAGAAACAGGAGTAAGAGTCTCTGACTGCAGTAATAACCCTATAGAAACAGGAGGAAGAGTCTCTGACTGCAGTAATAGCCCTATACAAAAAGGGATTAAGAGTCTCTGACTGCAGTAATAACCCTATAGAAACAGGAGTAAGAGTCTCTGACTGCAGTAATAACCCTGTTGAAACAGGAGTAAGAGTCTCTGACTGCAGTAATAACCCTATAGAAACAGGGACTAAGAGTCTCTGACTGCAGTAATAACCCTACAGAAATAGGGAGTAAGAGTCTCTGACTGCAGCAATACCCGATAGAAACAGCCGTAAGACTCTCTGACTGCAGCAATAAACGTATAGAAACAGGAGTAAGAGTCTCTGACTGCAGTAATAATCCTATAGGAACAGGGAGTAAGAGTCTCTGACTGCAGTAATAACCCTATAGTAACAGGAGTAACAATCTCTCACTGCAGTAATAACCCTATCGAGACAGAGACTAAGAGTTTCTGACTGCAGGAATAACCTTATAGAAACAGGGAGTAAGAGTTTCTGACTGCAGTAATAGCCCTATACAAACAGGGAGTAAGAGTCTCTGACTGCAATAAAAACTCTATAGAAACAGGAGTAAGAGTCTCTGACTGCAGTAATAACCCTATAGAAACAGGGACTAAGCATCTCTGACTGCAGTAATAACACGACAGACACAGGAGTAAGAACCTCTGACTGCAGTAATAACCCTATATAAACAGGAGTAACAGTCTCTGACTGCAGTAATAACCCTATAGAAACAGGGGTAGCAATCTCTCACTGCAGTAATACCCAGTAGAAACAGGAGTAAGAATCGCTGACTGCAGTAATAAACCTATAGAAACAGGAGCAACAATCTCTCACTGCAGTAATACCCAATGGAAACAGGAGTAAGAATCTCAGGCTGCAGTAATTACCCTATAGAAACAGGAGTAAGAGTCTCTGACTGCAGTAACAACCATATAGAAATAGGGAGTAAGAGTCTCTGACTGCAGTAATAACCCTATAGAAACAGGAGTAGCAATCTCTCACTGCAGTAATACCCGATAGAAACAGGAGTAAGAGTCTCAGACTGCAGTAAACACCCTATAGAAACAGGAGTAAGAGTCTCTGACTGCAGTAATAACCCAATAGAAACAGGAGTAAGAGTCTCTGACTGCAGTAACAACCCTATAGAAATAGGGAGTAAGAGTCTCTGACTGCAGTAATAACCCTATAGAAACAGGAGTAAGAGTCTCTGACTGCAGTAATAACCCTATAGAAACAGGAGTAAGAGTCTCTGACTGCAGTAATAGCACTATACAAAAAGGGATTAAGAGTCTCTGTGCAGTAAAAACTCTATAGAAACAGGAGTAAGAGTCTCTGACTGCAGTAATAACCCGACAGAAATAGGGAGTAAGAGTCTTTGACTGCAGCAATACCCGATAGAAACAGCAGTAAGTCTCTCTGACTGCAGTAATAATCCTATAGAAACAGGAGTAAGAGTCTCTGACTGCAGTAATAACCATATAGAAACAGGGAGTAAGAATCTCTGACTGCAGTAATAACCTTATAGAAACAGGGAGTAAGAGTCTCTGACTGCAGTAATAACCCTATAGAAGCAGGAGTACCAATCTCTCACTGCAGTAATAACCCTATAGAAACAGGGAGTAAGAATCTCTGACTGCAGTAATAACCCTATAGAAACAGGAGTAAGAG
Source organism: Somniosus microcephalus (assembly GCF_052327205.1). Lineage (NCBI taxonomy): Eukaryota > Metazoa > Chordata > Chondrichthyes > Squaliformes > Somniosidae > Somniosus > Somniosus microcephalus. The sequence goes on along the minus strand of NC_140989.1, from coordinate 169,968,572 downwards.
TATCTGACTGCAGTAATAACCCTATAGAAACAGGAGTAAGAGTCTCTGACTGCAGTAATAACCCTATAGAAACAGGAGTAACAATCTCTCACTGCAGTGATATCCGATAGAAACAGGAGTAAGAGTCTCTGACTGCAGTAATAACCCTATAGAAACAGGAATAACAATCTCTCACTACAGTAATACCTGATAGAAACAGGAGTAAGAGTCTCTGACTGCAGGAATAATCCTATAGAAACAGGAGTAAGAGTCACTGACTGCAGTAATAATCCTATAGAAACAGGAGTAAGAGTCTCTGACTTCAGTAATAGCCCTATAAAAAAAGGGAGTAAGAGTCTCTGACTGCAGCAATAACCCCATAGAAACAGGAGTAAGAATCTCTGACTGCGCTAATAACCCTATAGAAACAGGAGTAACAATCTCTCACTGCAGTAATACCCAATAGAAACAGGAGTAAGAGTCTCAGGCTGCAGTAACAACCCTGTAGAAATAGGGGGTAAGAGTCTCTGACTGCAGTAATAACCCTATAGAAACAGGAGTAAGAGTCTCTGACTCCAGTAATAGCCCTATACAAAAAGGGATTAAGAGTTTCTGACTGCAGTAATAGCCCTATACAAACAGGAAGTAAGAGTCTCTGACTGCAGTAATAAACCTATAGAAACAGGTAGTAAGAGTCTCTGACTGCAGTAATACCCGATAGAAACAGGAGTAAGGCTCTCTGACTGCAGTAATAACCATATAGAAACAGGGAGTAAGAATCTCTGACTGCAGTAATAACCCATTTAGAAGCAGGAGTAAGAGTCTCTGACTGCAGGAATAATCCTATAGAAATAGGGAGTAAGATTCTCTGACTGCAGTTATAACCCTATAGAAACAGGAGTAAGAGTCACTGACTGCAGTAATAATCCTATAGAAACAGGAGTAAGAGTCTCTGACTTCAGTAATAGCCCTATAAAAAAGGGAGTAAGAGTCTCTGACAGCAGTAATAACCCCATAGAAACAGGAGTAAGAATCTCTGACTGCAGTAATAACCCTATAGAAACAGGAGTAATAGTCTCTGACTGCAGTAATAAACCTATAGAAACAGAGTAACAATCTCTCACTGGAGTAATACCCAATAGAAACAGGAGTAAGAGTCTCAGGCTGCAGTAATTACCCTATAGAAACAGGAGTAAGAGTCTCTGACTGCAGTAACAACCCTATAGAAATAGGGAGTAAGAGTCTCTGACTGCAGTAATAACCCTATAGAAACAGGAGTAGCAATCTCTCACTGCAGTAATACCCAATAGAAACAGGAGTAAGAATCTCTGACTGCAGTAACAACCCTGTAGAAATAGGGGGTAAGAGTCTCTGACTGCAGTAATAACCCTATAGAAACAGGAGTAAGAGTCTCTGACTGCAGTAATAACCCTAAAGAAACAGGATTAAGAGTCTCTGACTCCAGTAATAGCCCTATACAAAAAGGGATTAAAAGTTTCTGACTGCAGTAATAGCCCTATACAAACAGGAAGTAAGAGTCTCTGACTGCAGTAATAAACCTATAGAAACAGGTAGTAAGTGTCTCTGGCTGCAGTAATACCCGATAGAAACAGGAGTAAGGCTCTCTGACTGCAGTAATAGCCATATAGAAACAGGGAGTAAGAATCTCTGACTGCAGTAATAACCTTATAGAAACAGGGAGTAAGAGTCTCTGACTGCAGTAAAAACCCTATAGAAGCAGGAGTAACAATCTCTCACTGCAGTAATAACCCTATAGAAACAGGGAGTAAGAGTCTCTGACTGCAGTAATAACCCTATAGAAACAGGGACTAAGAGTCTCTGACTGCAGTAATACCCGATAGAAACAAGAGTAAGAGTCTCTGACTGCAGTAATAACCCTATAGAAACAGGAGTAAGAGTCTCTGACTGCAGTAATCACCCTATAGAAACAGGAGTAAGAGTCTCTGACTGCAGTAATAACCCTATAGAAACAGGAGTAAGAATCTCTAACTGCAGTAATAAACCTATAGAAACAGGAGTAACAATCTCTCACTGCAGTAATATCCGATAGAAAGAGGAGTAAGAGTCTCTGACTGCAGTAATAACCCCATAGAAACAGGAATAACAATCTCTCACTACAGTAAATCCTATAGAAACAGGAGTAAGAGTCTCTGACTTCAGTAATAGCCCTATACAAAAAGGGAGTAGGAGTCTCTGAATGCAGTAATAACCCTATAGAAACAGGGACTAAGAGTCTCTGACTGCAGTAATAACCCTACAGAAACAGGGAGTAAGAGTCGCTGATTGCAGTAATAGCCCTACACAAACAGGAAGTAAGAGTCTCTGACTGCAGTAATACCCGATAGAAACAGGAGTAAGAATCTCTGACTGCAGTAATAACCCTATAGAAACAGGAGTAGCAATCTCTCACTGCAGTAATACCCGATAGAAACAGGAGTAAGAGTCTCTGACTGCAGTAATAACCCTATAGAAACAGGAGTAACAATCTGAGACTGCAGTAATAACCCTATAGAAACAGGAGTAGCAATCTCACACTGCAGTAATACCTGATAGAAACAGGGAGTAAGAGCCTCTGACTGCAGTAATAACCTTATAGAAACAGGAGTAACAGTCTCTCACTGCAGTAATACCCGACAGAAACAGGAGTAAGAGTCGCTGGCTGCAGTAATAACCCTATAGAAACAGGAGTAAGAGTCTCTGACTGCAGTACTAAACTTATAGAAACAGGTAGTAAGAGTCTCTGACTGCAGTAATACCCAATAGAAACAGAAGTAAGAGTCTCTGACTGCTGTAATAATCCTATAGAAACAGGAGTAAGAGTCTCTGACTGCAGTAATAACATATAGAAACAGGGAGTAAGAATCTCTGACTGCAGTAATAACCTTATAGAAACAGGGAGTAAGAATCTCTGACTGCAGTAATAACCCTATAGGAGTAACAATCTCTCACTGCAGTAATAACCCTATAGAAACAGGAGTAAGAGTATATGACTGCAGTAATAACCCTATAGAAACAGGGAGTAAGAGTCTCTGACTGCAGTAATCACCCTATAGAAATAGGAGTAAGAGTCTCTGACTGCAGTAATAAACCTATAGAAACAGGAGTGGGAGAATCTGACTGCAGTAATAACCCTATAGGAACAGGAGTAAGAGTCGCTGACTGCAGTAATAACCCTATAGAAACAGGGATTAAGAGTCTCTCACTGCAGTAATACCCAATAGAAACAGGAGTAAGAGTCTCTAACTGCAGTAAAAACCTATAGAAACAGGAGTAAGAGTCTCTGACTGCAGTAATAACCCTATATAAACAGGAGTAACAATATCTCATTGCAGTAATACCCGACAGAAACAGGAGTAAGAGTCTCTGACAGCAGTAATAACACTACAGAAACAGGGAGTAAGAGTCTGTGACTGCAGTAATAAACCATTTAGAAACAGGAGTAAGAGCCTCTCACTGCAGTAATAAACCTATCGAAACAAGAGTAAGAGTCTCTGACTGCAGTAATAACCCTATAGAAACAGGAGTAACAATCTCTGACTGCAGTAAAAACCCTATAGAAACAGGAGTAACAATCTCTCACTGCAGTAATACCCGATAGAAACAGGAGTAAGATTCTCAGACTGCAGTAAAAACCCTATAGAAACAGGAGTAAGATTCTCTGACTGCAGTAATAACCCTACAGAAACAGGGAGTAAGAGTCTCTGATTGCAGTAATAGCCCTATACAAACAGGAAGTAAGATTCTCTGACTGCAGTAATAAACCTATAGAAACAGGTAGTAAGAGTCTCTGACTGCAGTAATACCCGATAGAAACAGGAGTAAGACTCTCTGACTGCAGTAATAACCCTATAGAAACAGGAGTAAGAGTCTCTGACTGCAGTAATAACCATATAGAAACAGGGAGTAAGAATCTCTGACTGCAGTAATAACCTAATAGAAACAGGGAGTAAGAGTCTCTGACTGCAGTAATAACCCTATAGAAGCAGGAGTAACAATCTCTCACTGCAGTAATACCCCTATAGAAATAGGGAGTAAGAGTCTCTGACTGCAGTAATAACCCTATAGAAACAGGGACTAAGAGTCTCTGGCCTAGAAATTGGGTTTTGGCGCAGCAACGGCTTTAGCGCCGGAAGTTAGTGCCGGAGCTATGTCGCGCTGGTCGGGCCAAAAATTCAGTACTTCTGCGCCCAAACGGCTGCCGGCGCTGCTGAAAGCTGTTAGCGCCTGAAAACTGGCGCTATGCACTGAATTTCGGCGCTATTCCGGCGCTGCGGCGCCCGCTGCGGTGCGGCAGGTTCGGGAAGTGCAGGCCTCCTCCTTCCCTTAAGGAGGACCTGCCTGCACCCGGCCGCGGCCCGCGATAATCGTATTAAAAATGAGCCCAGCACCTCGGACAAGTGCCGGGCTTGCTTCTGTTCCGGGGGGGGGGGGGGGGGAAGTCCGGGGAGGGAGCTGCGGCCAGGCGGCCGGCGGGAAAGCGGCCGGCCGCCGCGGGGCCTTTAATGCGCCGGCGCAAACTTGTGCAAGGCACCTCTGCCAGAACGTTGCTTGTGGCTGCCACGGGCGAGGCGGCCGCAAGTCAATTTCCCAGTTCGGGCGGGTTACCACGGCAACCGGGACGCTGCGCACACCGATGACGTCATCGGTGCCGGCGCAGCGCTACCGGTCTACCGCGGCGGAAGGGCCCCAGGCAATTTAGGCGCCGGCGCCAATTGCAGCGCTAGGCCCTCTAGCGCCGCAAAATCGGCGCTAAGGGCACTGAATTTCTTGGCCTCTGACTGCAGGAATACCCGATAGAAACAAGAGTAAGAGTCTCTGACTGCAGTATTAACCCTATAGAAACAGGAGTAATAGTCTCTGACTGCAGTAATAAACCTATAGAAACAGAGTAACAATCTCTCACTGCAGTAATACCCAATAGAAACAGGAGTAAGAGACTCAGGCTGCAGTAATTACACTATAGAAACAGGAGTAAGAGTCTCTGACTGCAGTAACAACCCTATAGAAATAGGGAGTAAGAGCCTCTGACTGCAGTAATACCCCTATAGAAACAGGAGTAGCAATCTCTCACTGCAGTAATACCCGATAGAAACAGAAGTAAGAGTCTCTAACTGCAGTAATAGCCCTATTGAAACAGGAGTAAGATTCTCTGACTGCAGTAATGACCCTATAGAAACAGGAGAAACAATCTCTCACTGCAGCAATACCCGATAGAAACAGGAGTACGAATCTCAGACTGCAGTAAAAATCCTATAGAAACAGGAGTAAGAGTCTCTGACTGCAGTAATAACCCTATAGAAACAGGAGTAAGAGTCTCTGACTGCAGTAATAACCCTATAGAAACAGGATTAAGAGTCTCTGACTGCAGCAATAGCCCTATACAAAAAGGGATTAAGAGTCTCTGACTGCAGTAATAGCCCTATACAAACAGGAAGTAAGAGTCTCTGACTGCAGTAATAAACCTATAGAAACAGGTAGTAAGAGTCTCTGACTGCAGTAATGCCCGATAGAAACAGGAGTAAGGCTCTCTGGCTGCAGTAATAACCATATAGAAACAGGGAGTAAGAATCTCTGACTGCAGTAATAACCTTATAGAAACAGGGAGTAAGAGTCTCTGACTGCAGTAAAAACCCTATAGAAGCAGGAGTAACAATCTCTCACTGCAGTAATAACCCTATAGAAACAGGGAGTAAGTGTCTCTGACTGCAGTAATAACCCTATAGAAACAGGGACTAAGAGTCTCTGACTGCAGTAATACCTGATAGAAACAAGAGTAAGAGTCTCTGACTGCAGTAATAACCCTATAGAAACAGGAGTAAGAGTCCCTGACTGCAGTAATAACCCTATAGAAACAGGGAGTAAGAGTCTCTGACTGCAGTAATCACCCTATAGAAACAGGAGTAAGAGTCTCTGACTGCAGTAATAACCCTATAGAAACAGGAGTAAGAATCTCTAACTGCAGTAATAAACCTATAGAAACAGGAGTAACAATCTCTCACTGCAGTAATATCCGATAGAAACAGGAGTAAGAGTCTCTGACTGCAGTAATAACCACATAGAAACAGGAATAACAATCTCTCACTACAGTAAATCCTATAGAAACAGGAGTAAGAGTCTCTGACTTCAGTAATAGCCCTATACAAAAAGGGAGTAAGAGTCTCTGAATGCAGTAATAACCCTATAGAAACAGGGACTAAGAGTCTCTGACTGCAGTAATAACCCTACAGAAACAGGGAGTAAGAGTCTCTGACTGCAGTAATACCCGATAGAAACAGGAGTAAGAGTCTCTGACTGCAGTAATAACCCTATAGAAACAGGAGTAACAATCTGAGACTGCTGTAATAACCCTATAGAAACAGGAGTAGCAATCTCACACTGCAGTAATACCTGATAGAAACAGGGACTAAGTGTCTCTGACTGCAGTAATAATCCTATAGAAACAGGAGTAAGAGTCTCTGACTGCAGTAATAAACTTGTAGAAACAGGTAGTAAGAGTCTCTGACTGCAGTAATACCCAATAGAAACAGAAGTAAGAGTCTCTGACTGCTGTAATAACCCTGTAGAAACAGGAGTAAGAGTCTCTGACTGCAGTAATAACCATATAGAAACAGGGAGTAAGAATCTCTGACTGCAGTAATAACCTTGTAGAAACAGGGAGTAAGAATCTCTGACTGCAGTAATAACCCTATAGAAGCAGGAGTAACAATCTCTCACTGCAGTAATAACCCGATAGAAACAGGGAGTAAGAGTCTCTGACTGCAGTAATAACCCTATAGAAACAGGAGTAACAATCTCTAACTGCAGTAATAACCCTATAGAAACAGGAGTAGCAATCTCTCACTGCAGTAATACCTGATAGAAACAGGAGTAAGAGTCTCTGACTGCAGTAATAACCCTATAGAAACAGGAGTAACAATCTGAGACTGCAGTAATAACCCTATAGAAACAGGAGTAGCAATCTCACACTGCAGTAATAACCCTATAGAAACAGGGAGTAAGAGTCTCTGACTGCAGTAATAACCCTATAGAAACAGGAGTAAGAGTATATGACTGCAGTAATAACCCTATAGAAACAGGGAGTAAGAGTCTCTGACTGCAGTAATCACCCTATAGAAACAGGAGTAAGAGTCTCTGACTGCAGTAATAACCCTATAGAAACAGGAGTGGGAGAATCTGACTGCAGTAATAACCCTATAGAAACAGGAGTAAGAGTCGCTGACTGCAGTAATAACCCTATAGAAACAGGGAGTAAGAGTCTCTCACTGCAGCAATACCCGACAGAAACAGGAGTAAGACTCTCTGACTGCAGTAATAACCCTATAGAAACAGGGACAAAGAGTCTCTGACTGCAGTAATAACACTACAGAAACAGGGAGTAAGAGTCTGTGACTGCAGTAATAAACCATTTAGAAACAGGAGTAAGAGTCTCTCACTGCAGTAATAAACCTATAGAAACAGGGAGTAAGAGTCTCTGACTGCAGTAATAACCCTATAGAAACAGGGACTAAGAGTCTCTGACAGCAGTAATACCCGAAACAAGAGTAAGAGTCTCTGACTGCAGTAATAACCCTATAGAAACAGGAGTAACAATCTCTCACTGCAGTAATACCCGATAGAAACAGGAGTAAGAGTCTCTGACTGCAGTAATAACCCTATAGAAATAGGGAGTAAGAGTCTCTGACTGCAGTAATAACCCTATACAAACAGGAGTAAGATTCTCTGACTGCAGTAATAACCCTATAGTAACAGGGACTAAGAGTCTCTGACTGCAGTAATAACCCTACAGAAACAGGGAATAAGAGTCTCTGACTGCAGTAATACCCGATAGAAACAGGAGTAAGAATCTCTGACTGCAGTAATAACCCTATAGAAGCAGGAGTAACAATCTCTCACTGCAGTAATAACCCTATAGAAACAGGGACTAAGAGTCTCTGACTGCAGGAATACCCGATAGAAACAAGAGTAAGAGTCTCTGACTGCAGTAATAACCCTATAGAAACAGGAGAAAGAGTCTCTGACTGCAGTAATAACCCTATAGAAACAGGAGTAGCAATCTCACACTGCAGTAATACCCGATAGAAACAGGAGTAAGAGTCTCAGACTGCAGTAATAACCCTATAGAAACAGGAGTGGGAGTCTCTGACTGCAGTAATAACCATATAGAAACAGGGAGTAAGATTCTCTCACTGCAGTAATACCCGAGAGAAACAGGAGTAAGAGTCTCAGACTGCAGTAATAACCCAATAGAAACAGGAGTAAGAGTCTCTGACTGCAGTAACAACCCTATAGAAATAGGGAGTAAGAGTCTCTGACTGCAGTAATAACCCTATAGAAACAGGAGTAAGAGTCTCTGACTGCAGTAATAACCCTATAGAAACAGGGACTAAGAGTCTCTGACTGCAGTAATAATCCTACAGAAACAGGGAGTAAGAGTCTCTGACTGCAGTAATAGCCCGATACAAACAGGAAGTAAGCATCTCTGACTGCAGTAATAAACCTATAGAAACAGGTAGTAAGAGTCTCTGACTGCAGTAATACCCGATAGAAACAGGAGTAAGACTCTCTGACTGCAGTAATAACCCTATAGAAACAGGAGTAAGAGTCTCTGACTGCAGTAATAACCATATAGAAACAGGGAGTAAGAATCTCTGACTGCAGTAATAAAGTTTTAGAAACAGGGAGTAAGAGTCTCTGACTGCAGTAATAACCCTATAGAAACAGGAGTAAGAGTCTCTGACTGCAGTAATAAACTTGTAGAAACAGGTAGTAAGAGTCTCTGACTGCAGTAATACCCAATAGAAACAGAAGTAAGAGTCTCTGACTGCTGTAATAACCTTGTAGAAACAGGGAGTAAGAATCTCTGACTGCAGTAATAACCCCATAGAAGCAGGAGTAACAATCTCTCACTGCAGTAATAACCCTATAGAAACAGGGAGTAAGAGTCTCTGACTGCAGTAATAACCCTATAGAAACAGGAGTAACAATCTCTGACTGCAGTAATAACCCTATAGAAACAGGAGTAGCAATCTCTCACTGCAGTAATACCCGATAGAAAGAGGAGTAAGAGTCTCTGACTGCAGTAATAACCCTATAGAAACAGGAGTAACAGTCTGAGACTGCAGTAATAACCCTATAGAAACAGGAGTAGCAATCTCACACTGCAGTAATAGCTGACAGAAACAGGGACTAAGTGTCTCTGACTGCAGTAATACCCAATAGAAACAGAAGTAAGAGTCTCTGACTGCTGTAATAACCCTATAGAAACAGAAGTAAGAGTCTCTGACTGCAGTAATAACCTTGTAGAAACAGGGAGTAAGAATCTCTGACTGCAGTAATAACCCTATAGAAGCAGGAGTAGGAGTCTCTGACTGCAGTAATAACCCTATAAAAACAGGGAGTAAGAGTCTCTGACTGCAGTAATAACCCTATAGAAACAGGAGTAAGAGTATATGACTGCAGTAATAACCCTATAGAAACAGGGAGTAAGAGTCTCTGACTGCAGTAATCACCCTATAGAAACAGGAGTAAGAGTCTCTGACTGCAGTAATAACCCTATAGAAACAGGAGTGGGAGAATCTGACTGCAGTAATAACCCTATAGAAACAGGAGTAAGAGTCGCTGACTGCAGTAATAACCCTATAGAAACAGGGAGTAAGAGTCTCTCACTGCAGCAATACCCGACAGAAACAGGAGTAAGACTCTCTGACTGCAGTAATAGCCCTATAGAAACAGGGACAAAGAGTCTCTGACTGCAGTAATAACACTACAGAAACAGGGAGTAAGAGTCTGTGACTGCAGTAATAAACCATTTAGAAACAGGAGTAAGAGTCTCTCACTGCAGTAATAAACCTATAGAAACAGGGAGTAAGAGTCTCTGACTGCAGTAATAACCCTATAGAAAAAGGGACTAAGAGTCTCTGACAGCAGTAATACCCGAAACAAGAGTAAGAGTCTCTGACTGCAGTAATAACCCTATAGAAACAGGAGTAACAATCTCTCACTGCAGTAATAACCCTATAGAAACAGGGACTAAGAGTCTCTGACTGCAGTAATAACCCAATAGAAACAGGAGTAAGAGTCTCTGACTGCAGTAACAACCCTATAGAAATAGGGAGTAAGAGTCTCTGACTGCAGTAATAACCCTATAGAAACAGGAGTAAGAGTCTCTGACTGCAGTAATAACCCTATAGAAACAGGAGTAACAATCTCTCACTGCAGTAATAACCCTATAGAAACAGGGACTAAGAGTCTCTGACTGCAGTAATAACCCAATAGAAACAGGAGTAAGAGTCTCTGACTGCAGTAACAACCCTATAGAAATAGGGAGTAAGAGTCTCTGACTGCAGTAATAACCCTATAGAAACAGGAGTAAGAGTCTCTGACTGCAGTAATAACCCTATAGAAACAGGGACTAAGAGTCTCTGACTGCAGTAATAATCCTACAGAAGCAGGGAGTAAGAGTCTCTGACTGCAGTAATAGCCCGATACAAACAGGAAGTAAGCATCTCTGACTGCAGTAATAAACCTATAGAAACAGGTAGTAAGAGTCTCTGACTGCAGTAATACCCGATAGAAACAGAAGTAAGACTCTCTGACTGCAGTAATAACCCTATAGAAACAGGAGTAAGAGTCTCTGACTGCAGTAATAACCATATAGAAACAGGGAGTAAGAATCTCTGACTGCAGTAATAAACTTTTAGAAACAGGGAGTAAGAGTCTCTGACTGCAGTAATAGCCCTATAGAAGCAGGAGTAACAATCTCTCACTGCAGTAATAACCCTATAGAAACAGGGAGTAAGAGTCTGACTGCAGTAATAACCCTATAGAAACAGGGACTAAGAGTTTCTGACTGCAGTAATAACCCTACAGAAACAGGGACTAAGAATCCCTGACTGCAGTAATAACCTTATAGAAACAGGAGTAAGAGTCTCTGACTGCAGTAAAAACCCTATAGAAACAGGAGTAAGAGTCTCTGACTGCAGTAATAACCCTATAGAAACAGCGACTAACAATCTCTGACTGCAGTAATAACCCTATAGAAACAGGATTAAGAGTCGCTGACTGCAGTAATAACCCTATAGAAATAGGGAGTAAGAGTCTCTGACTGCAGTAATATCCGATAGAAACAGGAGTAAGAGTCTCTGACTGCAGTAATAACCCTATAGAAACAGGAGTAAGAGTCTCTGACTGCAGTAATAACCATATAGAAACAGGGAGTAAGAGTCTCTGACTGCAGTAATAACCTGATAGAAATAGGAATGAGTCTCTGACTGCAGTAATAACCCTATAGAAACAGGGAGTAAGAGTCTCTGACTGCAGTAATAACCCTATAGAAACAGGGAGTAAGAGTCTCTGACTGCAGTAATAACCCTACATAAACAGGGACTAAGAGTCTCTAACTGCAGTAATAACCCTACAGAAACAGGGAGTAAGAGTCTCTGACTGCAGTAATAACCCATTTAGAAGCAGGAGTAAGAGTCTCTGACTGCAGTAATAAACCTATAGAAACAGGGAGTAAGAGTCTCTGACTGCAGTAATACCCGATAGAAACAGGAGTAAGAGTCTCTGACTGCAGTAATAAACCTATAGAAACAGGAGTAAGAGTCTCTGACTGCAGTAATAACCATATAGAAACAGGGATTAAGAATCTCTGACTGCAGTAATAACCCTATAGAAGCAGGAGTAACAATCTCTCACTGCAGTAATAACCCTATAGAAACAGGGAGTAAGAGTCTCTGACTGCAGTAATAACCCTATAGAAACAGGGACTAAGAGTCTCTGACTGCAGTAATACCCGATAGAAACAGGAGTAAGAGTCTCTGACTGTAGTAATAAACCTATAGAAACAGGAGTAAGAGTCTCTGACTGCAGTAATAACCATATAGAAACAGGGATTAAGAATCTCTGACTGCAGTAATAACCCTATAGAAGCAGGAGTAACAATCTCTCACTGCAGTAATAGCCCTATAGAAACAGGGAGTAAGAGTCTCTGACTGCAGTAATAACCCTATAGAAACAGGGACTAAGAGTCTCTGACTGCAGTAATACCCGATAGAAACAAGAGTAAGTGGCTCTGACTGCAGTAATAACCCTATATAAACAGGAGTAACAATCTGACTGCTGTAATAACCCTATAGAAACAGGAGTAAGATTCTCTGACTGCAGTAATCACCCTATAGAAACAGGAGTAAGAGTCTATGACTGCAGTAATAACCCTATGGAAACAGGAGTATGAATCTCTGACTGCAGTAATAACCCTATAGAAACAGGAGTAGCAATCTCTCACTGCAGTAATACCCGATAGAAACAGGAGTAAGAATCTCAGACTGCAGTAATAACCCTATAGAAACAGGGGTGGGAGTCTCTGACTGCAATAACAACCCTATAGAAACAGGAGTAAGAGTCGCTGACTGCAGTAATAACCCTATAGAAACAGGGAGTAAGTGTCTCTCACTGCAGTAATACCCGATAGAAACAGGAGTAAGAGTCTCTAACTGCAGTAATAACCCTATAGAAACAGGAGTAAGAGTCTCTGACTGCAGTAATAACCCTATAGAAACAGGAGTAAGAGTCTCTGACTGCAGTAATCACCCTATAGAAACAGGGAGTAAGAGTCTCTGACTGCAGTAATAACCCTATAGAAACAGGGAGTAAGAATCTCTGTCTGCAGTATTAACCCTATAGAAACAGGGAGTAAGAGTCTCTGACTGCAGTAATAACCCTATATAAACAGGGACTAAGAGTCTCTGACTGCAGTAATACCCGATAGAAACAAGAGTAAGAATCTCTGACTGCAGTAATAACCCTATAGAAACAGGAGTGACAATCTCTCACTGCAGTAATACCCAATAGAAACAGGAGTAAGAGTCTCAGACTGCAGTAATAACCCTATGGAAACAGGAGTAAGAGTCTCTGACTGCAGTAATAACCCTATAGAAACAGGAGTAGGAGTCTCTGACTGGAGTAACAACCCTATAGAAACAGGAGTAACAATCTCTGACTGCAGTAATAACCCTGTAGAAACAGGAGTAGCAATCTCTCACTGCAGTAATACCCGATAGGAACAGGGAGTAAGAGTCTCTGACTGCAGTAAAAACCCTATAGAAACAGGAGTAAGAGTCTCTGACTGCAGTAATAACCCTATGGAAACAGGTGTAAGAGTCTCTGGCCTAGAAATTCAGTTGGCTGCGCCAGCCGTTAGCGCCTTAGGAGTAGATCTCGAGCGCTAGGCGCTTAGCGCCCGGGCGCAGCGTGATCTGCGCCTCGCCCCAACTTCAGTAGACATTTAGCGCCGGCGCAAAGTCTTTGCGCGTGCTCAGCTGCGCGCGCAGATCATGACGTCATTTCCTTGTGCAACGCCCTTTGTGCGCCCCAAACCGGAACTTCAGTCACGCCGCCCCATTGTGTGCCTGGCAGCCCTAACGACTGTGGAGTGGAACGGTGCACAGCCGATGCAGGCCGCGGGGAGCGCAAATTAAAGGGCACTTCCCCTGCACTATAAAGCGCAGCCATTTTGCAGCACTCACTCTTGTGAGACGGACTTTTGGAGGGAGACCAAGGTAGAGAGCTTACTGCTTTGGCCCAACACTAGGACAGATATTTCTGGCTTCAGGCCACAGCTTTGCAATTCTCTTTGCCTTCATTGTTATCTCATTGTTTGCCAGCATATTATGGGGGCTGTCAACGCTGGCTTTCAGCATTACGTCCAAAGGGCTCACAGACGCCGTGAGAGAGTGGCAGCCCTGGCTAGACGCAGAGGGGGCAACAGGCGTTGGCAAGGGAGGCCTTACCCACTCAGGGTATACCGCCAGCAGTTCTCCTATGTCAACATGTCTGACGAGCAGTGTGTTAGGAGGCTGCGATTCAGAAGGGAGGTGGTCACAGAGATCTGCCAGCTGCTTCAGAGAGATCTGCAGCCACAGCTGAGGTGCAGGACGTCTCTGTCGGTGGCAGTGAAGGTGACGGTGGCTCTGAACTTCTATGCCACCGGCTCCTTCCAATCCGCTGCTGGGGACATTGCTAACATCTCCCAGTTCGCCGTGCATTGCTGCATCCGCCAGGTGACCAATGCCCTTTTCAGAAGGAGACGTCAATTCATCTCCTTCCCCATGACCCTGGAGAAGCAGCAGCAGCGTGCAATGGGATTTGCAAGAATAGCGGCCTTCCCCATGGTGCAAGGCGCCATTGACTGCACGCATGTGGCTTTGCGGGCACCTCTGGAGAATGCCGAGGATTACCGCAACCGGAAGGGCTACCATTCCCTCAACGTACAGCTGGTGTGTGACCACAGGCAGCGCATCCTAGCTGTCAATGCCTGCTTTCCAGGCAGCAGCCATGATGCCTTTATCCTGCGACAGACAACTGTGGCTGACATGTTCCAGGCACAGCCTCACCCAAGAGGATGGCTTATCGGGGACAAAGGCTATCCTTTGTGTACCTGGCTCATGACCCCGCTCCGCGCGCCCAGGACCCCTGCTGAAGAGCGATACAATGAGAGCCATCAAGCAACCAGGAACATCATCGAACAAACAATTGGCGTCCTGAAGCAACGGTTCCGCTGCCTGGATCGTTCTGGCGGAGCCCTGCAGTATTCGCCGGAGCGAGTCTCCCATTTCGTGGTCGTTTGTTGCATGCTGCACAACCTGGCTATCCGCAGGACTCGGGCACTGCCACCTCAGGTTGGAGCACCACCTCAGGAGGAGGAGCAGGAGGAGGAGGAGGAGGAGGAGGAGGAGGAGGACCAGCACAGGAGGGAGGCACAAGGTGCAAGGGCCACCCGTCGGCGGCTTATTGAACGTAGGTTCTAGGCCCCCTGTCAGGGAATGGCTTGTGCCAATGAAAGAACATAAATGCAGCCGCTCCGCAAGCCCGCAGCCGGTTAAGGCAACAAAAACTTCAAAGTTCAAACATGGACAATCTGAATAAAGAAAATGGTTTATTCCACAAACTCAGTGCCCTTCCCGCATGAAAAACAAAAACAGAAGAAACCCCCAAAACACAGTCAGACACATTACTCGCTTCCACAACCTGGAGAGGATTAACAAAACAGTGCAACAAAAATGGCCGTCATCCTCGGCCTTCGTAAAAAACAAACATCACATCCTCGGCCTTCAAAAAACAAACATCAAATTCTCGGCCTCAAAAAACAAACACAACTGCCCACACATTCTACTTTTTGGCCCGCGAGGGCGATGCCTTGGGTATCTTTGTGTGGCCCCTGCCCGCCCTGCTGCTCCTCCTCAAAGTGAGCCCAGTGGCTGCAGCAAGGCTGGGGGAAAGCTCCTGAGGGGCACATGGCATGACGGCAGATACCCTTGGGGGTCGGCCTAGACGAGCTCTGGCCCTCGAGGGGCCGGCTGGTGACTGCTGCAGCTGTGGCTGGGCAGCATCAGTCTGTCCAGCAGCTCGTGGCAGCTCCACTGGGGGAGTGGCAGTGGCGGCTGCAGGAATGGGAGCAAGCTGGCTGATGGCAGGCGCTCGCTGGTCGCCTGAGACACTGGCACTCGCCCGGGCCAGCACTGCAGCATGCGCAGCAATCTGCTGAAGGACAGACCGCTGTGCTGCTGCAGCGCGGCGGGTGCCCTGGCGATGCCTGGCTGACGCAACGAGTGTGGCAGCAGTGAGTGCCCGTGTTGCCCTGGTCTGTGACCGCATCAGACCAGCCAGTGACTGGACGGCACCACTGATCATTTGGCTACTAGCTGCCTGAGCTGCCCCGACTTCCTGCAGACTCCTGGCCTGAGCTGCCCCGACTTCCTCCAGACTCCTGGCCTGAGCTGCACTGAATTGCTCCAGACTCCTGTCCTGAGCTGCACCGACTTCCTCCAGACTCCTGGCCTGGGCTGCCCCGACTTCCTCCAGACTTCTGGCCTGAGCTGCACCGAATTCCTCCAGACTTCTGGCCTGTGATGCCCCGAATTCCTTGACACTCTTAGCCAATGACTCTATGGCATCAGGCATCCGTGCCACTACCCCCATGAGCTCCGTGTGCCTGCGCTCCGAGTCAACGGCCATTTCCTCGAGGAGGCGCACCTCCTCTGCGCTGACCGTCGCCGGACTGGAGGCCGCACTCACCCTCTGGGGAGAAGGCCGCCGAGCTTCCCCACCCCTCCCGTGTTGCTGCAGGCCGCTGGGCCCAGGAACTGGACTCCCCTCCGACCCTTCCCCCAGGCTCCCCTCCAGGGAAGACATGTCCCCTACATCGCCATGGGTTGGCGCGGCTGAGGGTGCCACTGATGAGCCGCCTTCCTCTTCCTCCTCCTCCTCCTCCTCTTCCGAGGGGCTGACACTGGCAGCTTCAGGGACCTCCGCCTCACCATCTGAAAGCAGGAAGGCACAACAGTAGCTTTAGAGTGAGGACAGGGCGTCAGCGAGGGAGGCATGAGTGGTGCCATTCACCGCATTGGTCGGACAGTGGCAAAGGATGTTGATCTGATGCGCAAGTGGAACGAGAGAGGTCCTTACCATTGGTGCCCAGAACAGGGTCGGCATCTCCAGTGGCAACGGGGCCAATGACACGGACTCCCATGATGCGCTCCACGCGCTGGTCTAGGTCGGTGAGCTCCTGGTGCTGAGGCCCGCCTCCCCCGGTCACAAGCTGGCTACGCTTGTTGTTAGCCAGCTTGGCCTGCAAGAGAAAGGATGGCCTCTAAGTACGGTGTGTAGCCCTGATCTTGTCTGCACAGCCTCCCATGGTGGCATAGCTTGGACAGTGTGTAAAGTGCAGAATGTGCAATTGATGGTCATGCCAGTCCCATAGCTGCTGGATGAGTGCTGGCCATTAGGCCTTTCAGGTCCCTTAGCCCATAATGTGAGGTGCACATGCAAGGATGAGGAGGACACTGGGAAGGGTACTCACCCTGACAATCCTAGTGAGGTCATTAAACTTCTTCCTGCATTGTACAGGAGTCCTGCCAACCACACTGTTGGATGTCACCTTGTTGGAGACATCCCTCCAGGCTTTGCGGAAGACGCTGGTCATCGGCTTCTTGCCACTGTCTGGAAACAAAATATGGCGTCTTCGCTCCACAGCGCGAACCAGCAGCCTCAGGTCAGCTTCAGTAAAGTGCTGCGCTCTTTCCCGGGCCTTCTGCATTGTCCTGGTCGCTAAATAGGTGCAGCAGCAGTGCTCAGGCCTAGCTGGAGGGCTGCAGTGTCCAGGGCGTGGCAGCCAAACAACTCGACCCTTCCCCTTTTAAGAGATGGCCGGCGCCAGCGGGTCTGCCGTCAATCAAGAAATGACCGCACCTGCGCTGCGCCCGGCCTCGGCGGTATCACTCAGCACCGCCGGCTTAGCGCCTAAAGATAGTCGTGCATCGCCAGTTTTAGCGCTGCAGCAACCTCTTAGGGCGATGCTACTGAATATCGGCGAAGTGGCCTCGACTTTGCGCCAGGCGCAAACTTTAGCGGCCGCCCGACTTTACCGCCCCAAAAGTGGCTATACTGAATTTCTAGCCCTCTGACTGCAGTAATAACCCTATAGAAACAGGGAGTAAGAGTCTCTCACTGCAGTAATAACCCTATAGAAACAGGAGTAACAATCTCTCAGTGCATTAATACCCAATAGAAACAGGAGTAACAATCTCTCACTGCAGTAATAACCCTATAGAAACAGGAGTAAGAGTCTCTGACTGCAGTAATAACCCTATAGAAACAGGAGTAACAATCAATTCAATTCAGTTCAATTCAAATCGCTTTATTGGCATGACAAGGTACATCTTATGTTGCCAAAGCATCGAAAAACATTCATGGTTGTACACAAAAATACAGATCTATCCATACAGTGTATAAACAGATATATCCGAGTGTATAAATATACATTCATATAATTTGTATATACTCTTAACTTATATTTAGTGGTTGTCCCTCTGTTTATGGCAAGCTGTAACATAGTGTGCCGCTAATGTTACACAATTTCTCTCTTCCCCTAGTAGGTATGGGAGTTTTTGGTCGTCATTCAAATTTCTGAATTCCGGGCATATTTTTGTGAATTTTGGGTAGAAATTCTCCCTTATGCCCTGATATTTTCTACAAGCTGTGAGGAAGTGCATCTCTGACTGCAGTAATACCCAATAGAAACAGGTGTAAGAGTCTCTCACTGCAGTAATACCCCTATAGAAACAGGAGTAACAATCTCTCACTGCAGTAATAACCCTATAGAAACAGGAGTAAGAGTCTCTGCAGTAATAACCCTATAGAAACAGGAGTAAGAGTCTCTGACTGCAGTAATAACCCTATAGAAACAGGAGTAACAATCTCTCACTGCAGTTATACCTGATAGAAACAGGAGTAACAATCTCTCACTGCAGTAATACACGATAGAAACAGGAGTAACAATCTCTCACTGCAGTAATACACGATAGAAACAGGAGTAACAATCTCTCACTGCAGTAATACACGATAGAAACTGGAGTAACAATCTCTCACTGCAGTAATACACGATAGAAACAGGAGTAAGAGTCTCTGACTGCAGAAATAATCCGATAGAAACAGGGAATAAGATTTTTTGACTGCAGTAATAACCCAATTTTCTAAATGATTTAAACTTTATGTAAATGACATATTTTGGAAATACTTTGAATATACCAATATTCTGGTTTTGTTTTGCAGGTTAATGAGTATAAAAGAATGATCATAAAATTCATCAAACTGGTTTAAAAAAATAATAATTTCCTTGGAACACCAAGGACTTGTCGTTGAAATAATAAAAATACAAGTGAAAGGAGCCTTTTGATTCTTGAACCTGCTGTACTGAAGCAGCACACCAGAGGGCGCTGAATTCCCCATCCCCATGAAACTCCTCGGGAGTTCTGTGTGAAACTGCCCAGTGCTGCCCGATACACAAACTCCAATTAGACTTTGCCAAGCACAGGAGCAAGTCTGCCTGCTCTCAATCCAGGTTGGCCCTCTCTCGGTTGACACGAAGACTCTAACTCAGGAGCCATGTATGACAGATTTTGTTTTAAATTCAGTATAAATTAACTGTGAGTAATAAGTAGCTACAACACCGAGAAGTTTTAAAAGTAGAATACTATTACTACAATGTTGCCCCATTTCTTCTGGGTTGCACCGAATTTCTGTGAATTCACAGAAAATTCTAAAATAAAAACAGAAAATGCTGGAAACACTCAGCAGGTCAGGCAGCATCTGTGGAGAGAGAAACAGAGTTAACGTTTCAGGTCGATGACCTTGCGTCAGAACTGGAAAAGGTTAGAGATGTAACAGGTTTTAAGCAAGTGTAGAGAAGCGGGGAGAGGAGGAAAGAACAAAAGGGAAGGTCCGTGATAGGGTGGAAGGCAAGAGAATAGTTGCTGTCCGAAAAAAATGGGGGCAGTGGTTATTATCTGAAATTGTTGAATTAAAATGACAGGCGACCGGAAGCTCAGGGTCACACTTGCGGACTGAATGGACGCTTTTCTGCAAAACGGTCACCCAATCTGTGTTTGGTCTCCCCAATGTAGAGGAGACCGCATCCTGAGCAGCGAATACAGTATACTAAGTTGCAAGAAGTACAAGTAAATCGCTGTTTCACCTGGAAGGGGTGTTTGGAACCCTGTATGGTTGGAAGGGAGGAGGTAAAAGGGCAGGTCTTACATCTCCTGCACTTGCATGTGACGGTGCCGTGGGAAGGGTAGGGAGTGTTGGGAGTGATTGAAGAGTGGATCAGGGTGTCGCCGAGGGAATAGTCCCTTCGGAATGCTGAAAGGGGAGGTGAGGGGAAGATGCATTTGGTGGTGGGTTCACGCTGGAGGTGGCGAAAATAGCGGAGGATGGTCCGTTGAATGTGGAGGCTGGTGGGGTGAAAGGTGAGGACAAGGGGAACCCTATCATGGTTCTGGGAGGGAGGGGCAGGGGTGAGAGCAGAAGTGCGGGAAATGGAACGGACACGGTCGAGGGCCCTGTTAACCACGGTGGAGGGGAATCCTCGGTTGAGGAAAAAGGAAGTCATACCGGAAGCACTGGTATGGAAGGTGGCATCGTCAGAGCAGATGCGGCGGAGACGGAGAAACTGGGAGAATGGAATAGAGTGAAGTGGGGTGGGAGGAAGTGTAGTCGAGGTAGCTGTGGGAGTCAGTGGGCTTATTTTGGATATTGGTCAATAGCCTATGCCCAGAAATGGAGACGGAGAAGATGAGGAAGGGAAGGGAAGAGTCAGAAATGGACCATGTGAAGGCAAGAGAAGGGTGGAAATTGGAAGCAAAGTTGATGAAAATTTTCCAGTTCAGGGTGAGAGCAGGAAATGGCACCGATACAGTCATTGATGTACCGGAAAAAGAGGTGAGGGAGGGGACCTGAGTAGGACTGGAACAAAGAATGTTCCACATATCCCATGAAAATGCAAGCATGGTTCGGACTAATGTGCCCTCTTTCTTTGGGGGCATGCAGCCCCTTCAAAATACTGCGCATGCATGGTTTCTCACACTGAAAAGCCGGCCAACCAGCTGCGAGGGAGGTCCCGAGAACTGCGTGGCCGCACTGCTTAACGGGAGCATTGGCTCGGACCCATACAGGTTCCCATAGCAACACCTTTTATTTGATGAAAGTGAGTGGAACCAAAGGAGAAGGTGTTCAATGTGAGAACAAATTCAGCCAGGCGGAGGAGGGTGGTGGTGGATGGGGACTAGTTGGGCCTCCGTTCAAGGAAGACGCAGAGGGCATTCAGCCCTTCTTGGTGAGGGATGGAGGTGTAGAAGGATTGGACGTCCATAGTGAAAAGGAGATGGTTAGTGTAAACGTTGGATTGCCAGGTGGTGAAGGATAGAGTACTAGGGGGAAAAATTTGGTACCTTAGCTCCTCCCGTTAATGCCAGCAGATGACACTAATGGGACGCTAGAGCATTATCGCTGGGGTGAGGTGAATCCAATGCCACACACCAAATCACACCTCACCCCCACAGCGCCGCCGCTAACAGTTATCGCCAGGAGCCTCAACGGCAGGTGGATTGTGACATCAGCGAGTGTGCAACAGTCACTGGCCGCCCGATCTGCGAAATTGATTGTCGCCACCTACCTTAGCGCCTGGAGTAAACAGCCACAGGGAGAGCTGGAGTGAAGCAGCTGGCAGCCGGCTCCAGGGAGTTTATTTAAAGGGATCATGAGTAATGAGTCGCAGCTGTAGGTTAGTGGAGTTTCAGCGCTTTCTTGTCAGTTTCACATAGTGCAACAGTCTCATTCCATAATTTCAACGCTATTTAGTATCAGGAGTGTTGTGACAATTAAAAAGTAACTACATTTATTCTTAAAAACGTCGAACTGCTACACTTGGTTACATTAATGGGGGCTGTACTGGCAGTCGACCTCGCCCTCCAGGATCTACGGCGGAGGGAGTGGAGGTAGCAAGAAAAACTGGAACATGTGGCCAGAGGAAGGCCATCAGGATTCTCAACAGGAGGCCTTACCCTCCGAGGGTATTCCGAGAGCACTCCTCCTACCTCCAATTAAGCAAGGAGCAATGTATTAAAAGGCCCTGCTTCACCAAGGAGGTGGTCACAGAACTCTGCCAGCTCCTGCAACCAGATCTCCAGCCTCAGATCAGGGAGGCCACAGCTCTCTCAGTGGCAGTCAAGGTCATTGTGGCCTTCAATTTCTTCACCAGCAGATCCTTCCAGTCTGCAACAGGAGATATAGCGAACATCTCACAGTTCGCCGTCCATTGCTGCACCCGGGAGGTCATAGAGGCTCTCTACAGTTGGAGAAGGGACTACATTTCCTTCCCCATCACCAGAGAGAAGCAGGACAAGCGTGCATGTGGCTTTGCCAGGATAGCGGGATTCCCCATGGTGCAGGGCACCATTGACTGCACCCACGTGGCTTTGCGGGCACCCCATAACAATCCTGACATCTTCCGTAACCGCAAAGGCTACCACTCACTTAATGTGCAGTTGGTGTGCAACTACAGACAGCTAATCCTCAATGTCAATGCCCGCTATCCTGGCAGCAGCCACGATGCCTTCATCCTGCGCCAGCACTCTTCCAGCCATCACGTCAAGCTCGCAACTGGCTGCTCGGAGGCAAGGGCTATCCGCTCTCCACCTGGCTCATGACTCCCCTCTGCAACCCCAACACTCCTATCCAGCATTCAGATAATGAGAGTCATGCTGTCACTTTGCCAGCCAGGGCTCTCCCCTCTGCCAGCCACCTGAAACTGCCATCATGGAGGTGCGGATTCCTGAACAGCGGCTCCCGGAGGATAGCTGCCACTCCTGACGGGGGAGAACTGCAGATGGAGGCGACCATGTTCCAGATCCTGATCAGTTCCTGGTAAAAGACAGGCAGCTCCTGCAAGGAGGCATGGCTACACCCCAGTTTTATAAACAGGAGCTGCGTGTCGTAGTTGAGGCCGTGCAGCTGGCGGAAGAAATATGTCGCCAACGCACACCATCTAGGAGGATTCTCGACATACAGGTATCTCTGCAGGGTCTGAAGGTGGAAAGTCGCAGCCTGGGTGCAAAGGCACACCAGCGCCTGACCGCCCTCCCTAAGTGGGAGACTCAGAACCGCGACAGAGACCCAGTGCTTCCTCTTGTCCCAGAAGAAGTCAACAAGCTTCTTCTGCATCTTGGCGACAAACGCTGGGGGAGGGATCAAAGTGACCAACCAGTACCACAGCATAGCAACCACCAGTTGATTTATGACCAGCGCTCGGCCCCTGTAGGACAGCACTCGGAGCAGTCCTGTCCAGCGCCCTAGGCGAGTGGTGACTTTGGCCTCTAGCTCTTGCCAGTTTGCCGGGTTGGGTCCCGGCAATGATGCCCTCCGGATCCGAGACCACAGATCCGTTGTCGGCCAGCAGCTCCAAGAGCTGCTTACGGACTCCCCGTCTTTTTTCCAGCGAGTAGAAGGGGGAGCCGCAGTCCAGGTCCCGGAGGAACCGGATCTGCGACCTCACGTACACACCTCGGGACCCGACGAGCTGCATGTCCTTCAACGTGCCTTTCTTCCCTTCTTTCCCACATTACAACAGTGATTCCACTTCAAAAAGTACTTCATTGGCTGTAAAGCGCTTTGAGACGTCCGGTGGTCGTGAAAGGCGCCATATAAATGCAAGTCTTTCTTTCTTTCATGCACATTCCGCAGGTCTTTGACGACTTGACCGAGACCGGACTCCAGGTCGAGCACCTCCTCCAACCGCCCGACCCGGGCCTTCCGTTTCTTGGTTGACCCCCCTCGCATACGCCTGGCAGAAGAGACAGACGTGAGCCTTGTTCACGTTCCCCCATAGCCTCAGGGACCCGAAGCTCCCCCTGCTTCTTTCTCCAGTTAGCCCAGAATTGACGGAATGAATCCCAGAACCACTCGTCCTCCAGCAGCAGGTTGTTAAAATGCCAGTACGTGGATCCCACCCATGCGCAGAGCGGAGTGAGCTCTGCGCACACCAGGTGGTGGTCCGAGAATGGCACCGACCGCATGGAAGCCGCCAGATCACAGGAGACGTATGCCCACAAAATGTAAAAACGGTTGTTCTGGGCCTTCCTCCTCCAGACTTCATGTGAGTGAAGGTGCTGGAGCCGGGATGGCAATTTCACCCTGGCCTCGAGGGTGCAGTTGAAATCCCCCGAGGATGACGCAATCACTGGCGTCGATGGAGCCTAAAAGAGCGGACACTTCTTCAAAGAAGCGCACTTGCTGCGCACCGGCCCAGGAAGCGTACACGCTCACCAGGTGGAGCGGCACGCCCCCCAGGCGAACAGTGACCTGGAGCAAGCGGCCCGGCACAGGTTCCTTGACCCCCCAAGACCTCTGGCTGAAAATGTGGGCCCAGCAAGATAGCCACCCCGCAGGAAGTGGTAGCGAGGTGGCTCATGCGGACCTCTCCTTGCCATTTCATGAGCCACCTAGCCTTGTCTCCTGGGACGGTGTGGGGTTTCCTGCAGGAAGCACACCGCATACTTCCCTTCCTTAAGGAGTGTGAGGTTAATAAATCTGTGGTGTGCCTCACTGCTGTGGTTGATGCTGAGGCTGGCTATGGTTATCCTCATGAGAAGAGCACGGTGGCATAGTGGTTAGCACTGTTGCCTCACAGCGCCAGGGACCCGGGTTCAAATCTGGCCTCGGGCGACTGTCTGTGTGGAGTTTGCACATTCTCCCTGTGTCTGCGTGGGTTTCCTCCGGGTGCTCCGGTTTCCTCCCACAGTCCAAAGATGTGCAGGTTAGGTTGATTTGGCTATGATAAATTGACCCTTAGTGTTAGGGGATTAAATACGTGGGGTTACGGGGATAGGGTGGGATATGTGTCGGTGCAGGCTCGATGGGCCGAAATGGCCTCTATCTGCACTGTAGATTCTGTGATTCATCTGTGATCTGTGAAACTCTACTTAACCTAGTGTGGGGAGGGAGTGGATTCGCGCGTTACCCTCCCCTCCCTCAGCAGCCCAGTGAGGAATGTCTTGAGCTGGTGCAGCTCACGATGGCTCACACCCTCACCCAAGCCCAGGGTCTTGGCAGCGGAGCGGACGGACCTGATGAGCAGCGCCAGCTCCCAACATATGACGAGGGCCAACTGGACTTTATTGCAATGCCACAACCAACCAACCAGACACCCCTAGAGCTCCTGAAAGGGGAATGAGGGGAGACTCGGTGGGGGCCACGAGGGCATCCACCACCTCACTGGTGATGGACTCCAAATCGTCCCCAGTGCCTTCTACCGTACACTGTCCTCATCCATGAGGTCACCGACCGGCGCACCGCACAGTTTTTATGGACATGCCCCACCTCCTTGCAGGTGTGGCACCGCACATTGTCCGACGCCCAGAAGACGCGGTAGGGAGTCCCCCAGTAGTTAACCACGAACCCACCCTCTGTGTCCTCCTCCCTCATCAGTTGAATGTAAAGCTGGCGCCAGAAGGAGAAGACATGACGGAGGCTGGCCTCCTTGAAGCTGAGCAGGATCGGCGCTAACCCCGGCCTCACCTCCCTCAGTTGACGTAGGTGGGGGAGGAGGAGTTCACTGGGGGTAAAGGGCTGGATATTTGATGAAATTATTCGCTGCGCGGTGGCCTCGAGAGGACTCGCCGGCAAGAAGGTCCTGCCCACCGTGAGCCCCCAGGAACACCGCCCACTCAGACCTCAGGAAGAACACAGCCTTCTGGTGCATTGTCGAGGTGGCAATGGTGTCTGAAGGGCCAACAAAAACAGCCATGGTTTGATGCACGCCTTGATGGTCATGTTTTTTGGTGATAAGGGTGAAAGGCAGCAGGAGTGGCTATAGCTGCCATGTTGATCTATTACCATGCCCGTGTATGTCCTTGCTTGCCCCATCACCGGCAAAGGTGGAGTTGTGGTAAAACCACCAAGGAACTCCTGTACAAGTGAATAACTGTCTTTAAAGCAATGTTACAGCACCGAGGTCCGTTTGCTGAGTGTAAACAAGCTTTCTGTAAAAACCCTGAAATAACACGATGATGTCATCACGTTGGTCACGTGGTGCCCGAGTGGCGGGAAACATGATGACGTCATGACGTCAGAGGTGGGCGGTTCTAGGTTCAGTCCTCGTGGAACTAGCTACTGTACAGACCGGTTTGTGATTTCTCCTGCATATTTTGTTTTGTTCATCAGTTTAATTAAATTCGGTTAATTTACTGAACTGACTCGACCTCAGTGATTTAGATAGGAATCCGTAGATTCCTACAGAGTCACCATTGCTATTAATAAAGGGCTACACTCACCCAGGTTTTAGGCCTGAGATTAATATGGCCTTTCAATCAGAGGGGTTTTTAGAAAAAACCCACCTCCCCTTGTGATGTCAGGTTGGGAGAGGCGCCTCCTCCACTCTGCTCAAAAAAGGTAAAGGAAATAAT
Organism: Somniosus microcephalus; assembly: GCF_052327205.1. Lineage (NCBI taxonomy): Eukaryota > Metazoa > Chordata > Chondrichthyes > Squaliformes > Somniosidae > Somniosus > Somniosus microcephalus. Next base: position 169,942,776 of record NC_140989.1, on the reverse strand, counting down.
AATAACAAAGGGAGAGATTGCCTCTGAAGAGGGAGGAAGGAAGGAGGGAGGCTACAGAGGTGGGGTCACCACTCAAAACGGGGCTGGGTGGGTGGGTGGGTGTGTTGCAGGCGTGCACTTTCTAGATGTTAAATACAAGTCTTTAGGATCTTCCTGGTAGGGGGAGGAGAGGACTTCACTCAGGACAGCCGGAACTGCCCAGGCACAGTCCTCCACCGTCTTGTTAATGGGAATAGAAAGATAAAAAACTTCAGCCAGGCAGCTCCAGCTGTCCCAGGCCAGGCAATGGAGGGCGGTGTTTATAAGTGTGTGTGGCCTCGGTGATTTTGAAAGGGGCACAACCAATAAACCACAAATTAAAACCAAATTTTATTACACAAAATTAGGACTCATGGGGATGGGGGTAATACATTAGTATGGACTGAGGATTGGTTAACAGAAAAAAAAGAGAGTAGGAATAAGCGGGACTTTTTCGGGTTAGCAGGCTGTAACTAGTGGGGTGCTGCAAGGATCATTGCTTGAGCCTCAGCTGTTCACAATCTACATCAATGAGTTAGATGAAGGGACCAAGTGCAATGTATCCAAGTTTGCTGATGATACAAAGTTAGGGAGGAAAGTAAGCTGTGAGGAGGACGCAAAGAGGCTTCCGAGAGATATAGACAGGTTGCCTGAGTGGCCAAGAACATGGCAAATGGAATACAATGTGGGGAAGTGTGAAGTTATGCACTTTGGTAGGAAAAACAACAAAGCAGAATATTTTTTGAATGGTGAGGGACTGGGAAATGTTGGCATTCAGAGGGACCCGGGTGTCCTTGTACATGCATCACTGAAAGTTAACATGCAGGTACAGCAAGCAATTAGGAAAGCAAATGGTATGTTAGCTTTTGTTACAAAGGGATTAGAGTATAAGAGTAAAGAAGTCTTATTACAATTATACAGGGCATTGGTGAGGCCACATCTGGAGTACTGCGTACAGTTCTGGTCTCCTTACCTAAGGAAAGACATACTTGCCTTAGAGGGAGTGCAACAAAGGTTCCTGGGATGAGGGGATTGCCCTATGATGAGAGCTTGAGTAGACTAGGCCTATATTCCCTAGAGTTTAGAAGAACGAGAGGTGATCTGATTGAAACATATACAATTCTTACAGGGCTTGACAGGGTAGATGCAGGGAGGATGTTTCCCCTGGCTGGGGAGTCTAGAACCAGGGGTCACAGTCTCAGAATAAGGGGTCGGCCATTTAGGACTGAGATGAGGAGAAATTTCTTCACTCAGAGGGTGGTGAATCTTTGGAATTCTCTACCCCAGAGGGCTGTGGAGGCTCAGTCGTTGAGTATATTCAAGACAGAGATCGATAGATTTTTGGGAACTAAAGGAATCAAGGGATATGGGGATAGTGCGGAAAGGTGGAGTTGAGGTAGAAGATCAGCCATGATATTATTGAATGGCGGAGTAGGCTCGAGGGACCAAATGGCCTACTGCTGCTCCCATTTCTTGTGTTCTTATATTTAAATGAAACATAACAAATCAAATCAGAATTTTGTTTCCGGGGGCGATGAAGCGATCCAGTCCCTCAAGTGCCCACCGGTTGTGGAAGACCTCAAGCGTACTGGCAGGCACCCAATGCTCCATCTCCAGGGACACTCGGGCGCAAATAGATCCACGGAAGGGAGGCAGGCCGAACGACCCCCTTGACCACCCGCTGCCTGGACCTGTTAACGGCCATGTTGGCCAGGCCCAGGATCAGTCCAACAAGGAGGTCCTCTGGTCTGCCCACTCCCCTCCACAGTTATGTCCATGTATCTTAATGTTGTGTCCTTCAATAATCAGACAACAGATTGCAGGGGACGATTCAACAGGTGTTTACTGAATGAGGGTTACTCTAGAACTAACTCTACAGATCACTACTCAGGGTTTATATACAGGTGTGGTCACTGCCGGTACTACAGTATACAGGAGCTGTAAAAAGTAGTTCTCTCCCTTAAGGTATATATACATTACATACATTACAATTCCTCCCCTTTTAGATTAACAGTACCATAATACTCATAACATTGTATATTAAAAATGTTAACTGTTAAATGAAAATAGTCCATTCATATATTCAGTCTCTGGGGAGGCTTCCTGATTCTTTCTGGATAACGCCTTTCCCGAGCGTCTCGCTCTTGGTGCGGAGGCGATTCTAGCACCCTGTCGTCAGTTGATTCATCAGCTTCCAATGCTATTGTTTCTGAGGTGTTCCTCACCAGGTACGTATGGCCGAGACAAGAGTTTGACTCGTTCCTGTGACTCTAGGATCTGGTCAGCATGGTGTCTCTCAATGTTCTCCCCAACATCCACTGTGTACATTAGTGGCCCCTGCCGTGTGCATATCGTTCCTGGTTGCCATTTCTCTGTTCGGTAGTCGCGGGCCAAGACTGGTTGCCCTACATTGAAGCTCCTTGTTGGCTTCTCACTGATGTGCTGGAATTGCTTACTCTCAACATCTCTTCATACATTTGGTCTGAGCAAATCCAGACGAGATCTCAACCTTCGGTTAAAGAACATCATGGCCGGGGCCTGGTTGGTGACTGCATGTGTCGCATTTCTGTAGGCTAACAGGAAATTGTCCACCTTATGCTGCAGTGGAATGTCGTCATCGCACATGGCCTTTACTGCTTTTTTAAAGGTTTGTACGAACCTCTCAGCCAATCCATTTGTGGCTGGATGATACGGGGCGGATGTGTAATGCCTTACCCCATTCCTTTTCATAAATCTTCGAAACTCTTCGGACACAATCTGTGGTCCATTATCAGAGCAAATCTGCTCTGGCAAGCCGTTCCTTGCAAAAATGGTCCGTAGGACTGCAATAGTTTTCTCCGTGGTGGTGGAGGACATTTTGATGACCTCAGGCCATTTCGAGTGCGCATCCACGGCTATTAAAAACATTGAGTCCATGAATGGACCAGCAAAATCAACATGCACCCGTTGCCATGGAGATGAGGGCCACTCCCATGGGTGTAGAGGGGCATGTGGTGGTGCATTTTGGACCTTCTGGCATCCTGAGCAGCTCTTTGTCAGGTCCTCGATTTGCTGATCGATCCCCGGCCACCACACATAAGCCCTAGCAAGGCTTTTCATTTTCACCCCTCCCAGATGACCTTCGTGAAGCTCATTGAGCACTCTCTCCCTTAACTTGGGTGGAATTACCACTCGGGATCCACACATCAAGGTCCCCTGGCATACTGACAGCTGTTCTCTTCTGGATGAGAATGCTGGCAACAGTGAGTCGCCATGTGCTGACCATCCCTTCACCGTCAAATCATATACCCGAGACAGTGTCGGGTCATTTCGGGTCTCCTTCTCTGTACCAGCGTTAGTTACTGGCAAGCATTCAATTATAGTCGAATGAAATATTTTGACAGGATCCACTGCTGGTGCTTCCTCTGCAGTAGGCAGTGGCAGGCGTGATAGCCCATCAACGTTTCCATGCTGTTTCGTGCCCTTATACTCGATTTCATATTGGTGCGCCCCTAGAAAAAGGGACCATCTTTGTAGCCGTTGCGCAGTCATCACTGGAACGCCCTTCTTTGGATTAAAGATGGAGACAAGTGGTTGGTGGTCAGTCAGCAAGGTGAACTTCTGCCCGTGCAGATAGTGATTGAACTTTTTCACTCCCCACACTAGGCTGAGGGCCTCCCTGTCAATCTGGGCGTAGTTACGCTCGGCTGAGGTTAGTGACCGAGACGCAAAGGCTACTGGCCTCTCTGAGCCGTCTGGGAATTTGTGCGACAGCACCGCTCCAATGCCATAGGGTGATGCATCACACGCCAACCGAATTGGTAGTGCTGGGTTGAAATGAGCCAACACCTCTTTTGATGTGATCAATGCTTTGCTCTTCTGGAAAGCTCGTTTACATTCGTCACTCCACTTCCATGGTACCCCCGTTTGCAGTAGGGTGTTCAGTGGGTGTAGTACGGTAGACAAATTCGGCAAGAACTTATGGTAGTAGTCCACCAGCCCGAGGAACGACCTCAGTTGAGACACATTTTCCGGTGCTGGAGCCTTGACTACTGCCTCAATCTTTTCAGGGGACTTATGTAACCCCTCTTTATCAATAACGTGGCCACAATACGAGATCTGCTTCTGGAAAAACTCGCATTTGTGGCGATTAGCTCGGAGCCCATATTCCTTCAATCTAGTGAGCACCTGCTCCAGGTTGGCGAGGTGATCACTGTCATTTTCGCCCGTGACCAGGATGTCGTCCAAATAACACTGGGTCCCTGGAATCCCTTGCAGGACTTGTTCCATTGCCCTTTGCCAAATAGCCGGAGCTGATGCTACCCCGAACACCAGCCGGTTGTATTGGTAGAGACCTTTATGAGTGTTGATCGTGAGGTACTGTTTCGAGGCTTCTTCTACCTCCATTTGCAGGTGCGCCTGGGCCAGATCAATCTTAGTGAAGCGTTTCCCTCCAGATAGCGAGGCGAAAATATCTTCAATCCGCGAAAGCGGATATTGTACAGTGTGAAGGACTGGGTTCACTGTCACCTTAAAGTCCCCACAGGTGCGAACCTTCTTTGGTTCCCCAGGCGTATTACTCAACGACCTCGTCATTACAGGAACGATGGGTGTAGCCCACTCACTCCAGTCCACTTTGGACAGTACCCCTGAACATTCCAAACCTTCCAGTTCTGTTTGACGGCTGGGCGGATCGCATAAGGTACCGGTCTGGCCTTGAAAAACTTTGGGCTTGCATTTTCCTCTATTTTGATCGTCGCTGTTATGCCTTTTAGTGTTCCGAGTCCCTGCTGGAACACTTCTTGTGCATCAGTTAGCATTTTTGACAGTCGTCCAGGTGTGACGTCGTCATCCTTTTTGGCATCTACAGTCAGTGCTTGTATGGAATGCCAATCTAGCTGTATCTTCCGGATCCATTCACGTCCTAGTAGTGGTGGTCCTCCATCTGGCAATACATATAGGTCAATTTTTGGTGTTTCCTTGCCGTTATATATAACGTTCACCCTTATCTTTCCTTTGGGGTAGACCTTTTGCCCCGTGTACGTCTTCAAGACAATCTTTGTATCTCTCAAGGGTATATATGTGAGAATAGCCACTTGTAGTCCCTTCGGTTTATGACTGTTAGGGCTGATCCTGTGTCCAATTCCATTTTCACTTGGACTCCTGCTATCTTGAGCGTGACCCAGATAGTTTGGTGATCCTCCATTTTGATCACATTATGTAGTTTCAGACAACCCAGCTCCTTGCTTCCGGAGTCTGTATCACTCTTCTGTTTGTCTGAACTACTCTCCGTCACCTTATGTACCTTCTTGTACTTCTCCTGTGGAGATTTCTTGCTGCTGGTTTTCTTTCCCGACCTGCAGACTCTTGCTATGTGTCCTACTTTTCCACACTGTCTGCACACTTTGTCCTTGAACCAGCAATCATTATGGTCATGTGTTGTTCTGCCGCAGCGATAGCACTTCACTGTTCCATATGACATTTCATTTGCGCCATATTCTTGCGGTCTCCATTGTATCTCTGCAGCGCCCGTGCTGCTGCTTCGTGTGATACTGCAATGCTGAAAGCCTTGTCCAGCGTAAGATCCTTTTCTGATAGAAGCCATTTCTGGGTTCCTTCACTTTGAAGCCCACACACAAACTTGTCCCTTAAAGTATCTGCTAGTCCCGATGTTTCGATAGCTTGCGCAGTTCCGTTAAATACTCAGCATTACTTTCATCTTTATGCTGGTTCCTTTTGTGAAACTTAAATCTTTCTGCTATCAGCAGCGGTGTGGGGTTTAAGTGGTCCTGTAGGATGACACTATGTTTTCAAAATCCTTTTCTACTGGCTTCTCTGGGGTTACTAAGTTTCGTAGTAAGCCATACGTTTTTGCACCCATTGAATTCAACAATACCAGTGCTTTCTTGTCATCTGGCACTTCATTCGCCTTGCAGTATACTTCTATGCGTTTGACATATGTCGTCCAATCTTCGACTTCATTGTCGAATGCTGTGATACTGCCACTCTTCGGCATTTTTGGGTGTGGTTAGACTGGCTTAAAATGGCGTCTGCCGCGCTTTCCTTTCTTCCCCGCTGCGGCTTAAAATGGCGTTTCCCGCGCTTTCCTTTCTTCCCCGCTGCGGCTTAAAATGGCGTCTCCCGCGCTGCTGCCAACGCCGCTCTCGGCGGTCCTCGTGGCAAATGGTGATGCCCTGTGGGTTTCGTGCGCTGCTCCTGCGCTGCTGCCAATGCCGCTCTCTGCGGTCCTCATGGCAATAACAGTGCCTCGTGTTTTCCTGCGCACCTCTCTTCCCCCGTTGACGCTGCTCGGCCCTTGACCACCGGCTGCGCTCTGCTCTCTCTCGTCTCTCTCCCCCGTTGACGCCGCTCGGTCCTGAACACTGGCTGCGCCCTGTGTGCTCTGCCCTCTCTCTCCCCCGTCGACGCTGCTCGGCCTTTTTCTGTGCCGCTTGGTCGGGCTCTAGCCCGCCGCTGTCCGGGAAGGGTCTGCGCAGTATCTGTTGCCAGCCCGTTTCGCTGGACCACCGTGACTGGAAAGCCAAGCCTGGCTCTCGACAGCCTCCCCTGCGATGCTCAAATCTCCGCTGGATGACTGGGTGGTTGCCCGTGGTCGACGCCTGTGCTTCTGGACTCGACCTTCTTCCACTGTTCTCCAGGAGCGAATCCTTGGGAGGTGATGCAGAGTTGCAGGTAGGTTCGAATCTGCGTCGTCGCTAATGTTATGTCCGTGTATCTTAATGTTGTGTCCTTCAATAATCAGACAACAGACAACAATTCAACAGGTGTTTACTGAATGAGGGTTACTCTGGAACTAACTCTACAGATCACTACTCAGGGTTTATATACAGGTGTGGTCACTGCCGGTACTACAGTATACAGGAGCTGTAAAAAGTAAAAGTAAAAAGTAGTTCTCTCCCTTAAGGTACATACACTACGCTCCGTCCAAGGAGTATAAATACTCGGGCATGGGCCCAGCTTGCCCAGAGACATTTTGTAAGACACAGAAATAGTGAAGTACAACAAACCTCCATGTTCTGAAACAAGTCGATTAAAGCCTTGCTTTATGCTCAAACTAAGTGCACAGTGAGTTTTATCACGTCACCCACCCCACCACCACAACACACCACAACACCACCGTACCCCACCCCACAACCATACCTCACCACTCCACCTTACCTCACCACACCATGCACCTCACCAGACCACTGTACCTCACCACACCACCGTACCCCACCACACCACCGTACCTAACCACACCATCGTACCTCACCACGCCACCGTACCTCACCACATTACCGTACCTCACCACAACACCATACCTCACCTCACCACCAGACCCACCACACCACTGTACCCCACCCCACCACCGTACCTCACCACACCACCGTACCTCACACCACCGTACCCCACCACACCACCGTACCCCACCACACCACCGTACCCCACCACACCACCGTACCCCATCCCATCACCGTACCCCACCACACCAACATACACCACACCACTGTAGCCCCCCACACCACCATACCCACCCACACCACCGTACCTCACCACACCACCATACCCCACACCACCACCATAGCCCCCCACACCACCATACCTCAGCACACCAGCGTACCCACCCACACCACCTTACACCCCCACACCACCATACCTCTCCACACCACCATACCACACACCACCACCGTACCTCACCACGCCACCATACCTCACCACATTACCTTACATCACCACACCACCGTACATCACACCACCATACCCCAGCCCACAACCGTACCTCACCACACCACCGTAACTCACCACACCACCGTACCCCACCACACCACTGAACCTCACCACACCACTGTACCCCACCACACCATCGCACTTCACCAGACCACCGTACCACACCACACCACCGTACCCCACCCCACAACCGTACCTCACCACAACACCGTACCTCACACCACCGTGCCTCACCCCACCACCGTACCTCACCACGCCACTGTACCTCACCATGCCACCATACCTCACCACACCATTGTACCTCAGCAGAACACAGTAAATCACCACACCACCGTACCCCACCACACCACCGTACCGAATCCCACCACCATACCCCACCGCACCACCATACCCCACCGCACCACCGTACCACACCACACCACCGTAGCCCCCCACACCACCGCACCCCACCACACCACCATACCCCACCAGACCACACCACCGTACACCCCCACACCGCCATACATCCCCACAACGAACCTCACCAGACAACCATACCCCAGTACACCACCGTACCCCCCACACCACCATACCCCACTCCACCACCGTACACCCCACACCACCCTACCCCACCCCACCACCGTACCCCATTCCAACACTGTACCCCACCCCACCACCATACCCCACCACACCACCGTATCCCACCATACCACCGTACCCCACCACACCACCGTACCCCACACCATCACCGTACGCCACACCACCGTACCTCACCACACCACCGTACCCCACCACACCACTGTACCCCACCCCACCACCATACGCCACCACACCATCGTACCTCACACCACCGTACCCCACCCCACCACCGTACGCCACCATACCACTGTACCTCACCACACCACCGTACCCCACCACACCCCACCACCCCACCGTACCCCACCGCACCACCGTACCCCACCACACCACCGTACGCCATCCCACCACCGTACCTCACCACGCCACCGTACCTCACCACATTACCGTACCTCTCACCACCGTATCCCACCACACAACCATACCTCACCACACCACCTTACCTCACCACACCACTGTACCTCACCACACCACCGTACCCCACCACACCACCGTACCTAACCACACCATCGTACCTCACCAGACCACCGTACCCCACCCCACAACCGTACCTCACCACAACACCGTACCTCACCACACCACCGTACCTCACCACACCACCGTACCCCACCACACCACCGTACCCCACCACACCACCGTACCCCACCACACCACCGTACCCCACCACACCACCCCATACCCCTTCCCACCACCGTACCCCACCACACCAACATACCACACCACTGTACCACACCACACCACCGTAGCCCCCCACACCACCATACCCACCCACACTACCGTACCTCACCACACCACCGTACCCCACACCACCACCGTAGCCACCCACACCACCATACCTCACCACACCAGCGTACCCACCCACACCACCGTACACCCCCCCACCACCGTACCTCTCCACACCACCATACCGCACACCACCACCGTACCTCACCACGCCACCATACCTCACCACATTACCGTACCTCACCACACCACCGTACGTCACACCATACCCCAGCCCACAACCGTAACTCACCACACCACCGAACCTCACCACACCATCGTACTTCACCAGACCAGCGTACCACACCACACCACCGTACCCCACCCCACAACTGTACCTCACCACAACACCGTACCTCACCACACCATCGTACCTCACCACGCCACCGTACCTCACCACACCATCGTACCTCAGCAGAACACAGTAAATCACCACACCATCATACCCCACACCACCGTACTGAATCCCACCACCATACCCCACCCCACCACCGTACCCCTGTACCACACACCACCGTAGCCCCTCACACCACCGCACCCCACCACCATACCCCACCACACCACCGTACACCCCCACACCACCGTATCTCACCACACCACCATACCCTCCCACACCACCATACATCCCCACACCAACGAACCTCACCAGACCACCATACCCCAGTACACCACCGTACCCCCCACACCACCGTACCCCACGCCACCCCACCCCACCACCGTACCCCATTCCAAAACTGTACCCCACCCCACCACCATACCCCACCACACCACCGTACCCCACCACACCACCGTACCTCAGCAGAACACAGTAAATCACCACACCATCGTACCCCACACCACCGTACCGAATCCCACCACCATACCCCACCCCACCACCGTACCCCACCGCACCACCGTACCACACCACCGTAGCCCACCACACCACCGCACCCCACCACACCACACCACCGTACACCACCACACCACCGTACCTCACCACACCACCATACCCTCCCACACCACCATACCCTCCCACACCACCATACATCCCCACACCAACGAACCACACCAGACCACCATACTCCAGTACACCACCGTACCCCCCACACCACCGTACCCCACTCCACCACCGTACACCCCCACAGCACCCTACCCCACCCCACCACCGTACCCCATTCCAAAACTGTACCCCACCCCACCACCATACCCCACCACACCACCGTACCCCACCACACCACCGTTCCCCACCACACCACCATGCCTCACCCCACCACCGTACCTCAGCACGCCACCGTACCTCAGCAGAACACAGTAAATCACCACACCACCGTACCCCACCACACCACCGTACCAAATCCCACCACCATACCCCACCCCACCACCGTACCCCACCGCACCACCGTACCACACCACACCACCGTAGCCCCCCACACCACCACACCCCACCACACCACCATACACCCCCACACCACCATACACCCCCACACCACCGTACCTCACCACACCACCATACCCTCCCACACCACCATACCTCACCAGACCACCATACCCCAGTACACCACCGTACTCCCCACACCACCGTACCCCACTCCACCACCGTACACCCCACCACCCTACCCCACCCCACCACCGTACCCCATTCCAACACTCTACCCCACCCCACCACCGTACCCCACCACACAACCGTACCCCACCACACCCCACCACACCACCGTACCCCACCCCACCACCGTACCCCACCCCACCACCGTACCCCACCACAGCACCGTACCCCACCACACCACCGTAGCCCCCCACACCACCGCACCCCACCACACCACCGTACACCCCCACACCACCGTACCTCACCACACCACCATACCCTCCCACACCACCATACATCCCCACACCACTGTACCCCATCCCACCACCATACCACACAACACCACCGCACCCCATCCCACCACCGTACCCCACCCCACCACCGTACCCCAACACACCACCGTACACCCCCACACCACCGTAAACTGCCCCACCACCGTACCCCACCACACCACTGTACCCCATCCCACCACCGTACCACACAACATCACCATACCCCATCCCACCACCATACCCCACCACACCACCGTACCTCAACACACCACTGTACCCCCTCACACCGCCGTACCTCAACACAATACCGTACCCCACCACACCATACCACCCCACACCACCATACAAGCCCACACCACCATAACCCCTTCACACCACTGTAACCCCCACACCACCGTACCTCACCCCACCGTACCCCCCACACTACCATATCTCACCCCACCGCCGTAACCCGCCATACAACCATACCACACCGAACCTCACCACAGCACCATAACCTCTCACACCACCATACGTAACCAGACCACCATATCCCACCACACCACCGTACCCCCTCACACCACCATACCCCACAACACCACAATACCCCACACCACCACCGTACACCACCCCACTACCGTAGCCCACCACACCAATGTACCCCACCACACCACCGTACCTCACACCACCGTACCCCCACCACACCACCATACCCCAGCCCACCACCGTATCCCACCCCACCACCGTACCCCACCACACAACCATAAATCACATCACAGTAACCCCCACACCACTGTACCCATCCACACCACCATACCCTGCCACACCACCGTACCCCCCACACCACCGTACCTCCACACCACCGTACCCCCATACCACTGTACCTCACCACACCACCATACCCCACACCACCGTACCTCACCAGAGCACTGTACCCCACCACACCACCATACCTCACACCACCACCGTACCACACCGCACCACCGTACCTCAACACAGCACCGTACCCCACCACAGCACCGTACCCCACCACACCACCGTACCTCACACCACCACCATACCTCACCAGACCACCGTATCCCATCACAGCACCGTACGCCCCCATACCACCATACCTCACCACACCACCGTACCCCACACCACCACCATACCACACCGCACCACTGTACCTCATCACAGCACCACCGTACCTCACCACAGCACCCTAACCCCCCCACACCACCATACCCCACCACACCACCATCGTAACCCACCACACCACCGTACCCCACCCCACAACGTACCTCACCACAACACCATACCCCACCACACAACCGTACCTCACCACACCACCATACCCCACACCAGCACACACTGCACCACCGTACCTCACCACACAACTGTGCCCCTCCACAACACCGTACCTCACCACACCACCATACCTCACCACACCACCGTACCCCACCAGACCACTGTACCCCAAGACAGCACCGTACCCCTCACACCACCGTACCTCACCACACAACCGTACCCCGCACCACCACCGTACCACACCGCACCACCGTACCTCACCACAACACCACCATACTTCAAAACAGCACCATACCCTACCCACGCCTCCGTACCCCATCACAGCACCATACCTCACCACAGCACCGTACCTCACCACAGCACCGTACCTCACACCACCGTACCCACCCCACCACCATACCCCACCCTACCACCGTACTTCACCACACCACCGTACCCCCCACACCAACGTAACCCACCACACCACCATACCCCACACCACCGTACCTGAACACACCACGGTACCCCACCAAACCACCGTACCCCCCACACCACCATACCTCACCACAACACCGTACCTCACACCACTGTACCCCCCCACACCGCCATACCTCACCACACCACTGTACCCCCCCACACCACACCACCACACACCACCATACACACCACCGTAACCCCCCACGCCACCATACCCCCCACACCACCGTACCCCACCCCACCACCGTACCCCCCACACCACCGTATCTCACCACACCACCGTAACACGCCACACAACCGTACCACACCACCGTACCTCACCACACCACCATAACCTCTCACACCACCGTACGTCACCAGACCACCGTATCCCACCACGCTACCATACCCCCTCACACCACCGTACCCCAGCACACCACAATACCCCACCCCACCACCGTACCCCACCACACCAACGTACCCCACCACCCCAGCACACCACAATACCCCACCCCACCACCGTACCCCACCACACCAATGTACCCCACCACCCCACCGTACCCCACCACCCCACCGTACCCCATCCCACCACCGTATCCCACCCCACCACCCCACCATACATCACATCACCGTAACCCCCACACCACAGTACCCACCCACACTACCGTACGCGCCACACCACTGTACCCCCAACACCACTGTACCTCACCACACCACCATACCCCACACCACCGTACCTCACCAGAGCACCATATCCCACCACACCACCATACCTCACACCACCACCGTACCACACCGCACCACCCCACAGCACCGTACCCCACCACACCACCGTACCTCACACCACCACCATACACCCCACACCGCCGTAACCCCCCACACCGCCGTAACCCCCCACACCACCGTACCTCACCAGACCACCGTATCCCATCACAGCACCGTACGCCCCCATACCACCGTACCTCACACCACTATACCCCACACCACCACCGTACCACACCGCACCTCACCACAGCACCACCGTACCGCACCACAGCACCGTACGCCCCCCACACCACCGTACCCCACCACACCACCATACCTCACACCACCACCGTACCTCACCACACCATCGTACCCCACACCACCACCATGCCCCACCCACCACTGCACCTCACCACACCACCACACCCCCCACACCACCACCATACCTCACCCCACCACTTTACCCATCCACACACCACCGTACCTCCCCGCACCACCGTACCTCACCAGACCACCATACCCCACCACACCACCGTACATCCCCACACCACCGTACACCCCCACACCACCGTACACCCCCACACCACCGTACACCCCCACACCACCGTACACCCCCACACCACCGTACACCCCCACACCACCGTACACCCCCACACCACAGTACACCACCCCACCCCCCCACACAACCGTACCTCACCACACCACTGTACCCCACACCACCACCGTAACCCACCACACCACCGTACCCCACCCCACAACGTACCTCACCACTACACCGTACCCCACCACACCACCGTACCTCACCAAACCACCATACCCCACCTCACCACAGCGCCATATTCCACATCACCACCGTACCACAATGCACCACTGTACCTCACCACAGCACCGTACCCCACCCACACAACCGTAACCCCCCACACCAACATACCTCACCACACCACCATACCTCATCAGACCACCATACCCCACCACAGCACTGTACCCCCCCAGACCACCGTACCCCACACCACCACACCACACTGCACCACCGTACCTCACCACAGCACCATACCACCCCACACCACCGTACCCCACCACCGTACCTCACACCACCACCGTAACCCCCCACAACCACCATACCTCACCCCACCACTGTGCCCACCCACACACCAGCATACCCCACCCCACCACCGTTCCACACCACTCCACCTTACCTCGCACCACCACCGTAACCCCCCACAACCACCATACCTCACCCCACCACTGTACCCACCCACACACCACCGTACCCCACCCCTCCACAGTACCCCACCCCACCACCATACCTCACCCCACCACCGTACCCCATCCCACCACCATACCTAACCACACCACCGTACCTCCCCACACCACCGTACCCCACACCACCACCGTAACTCCCCACAACCACCATACATCACCACACCACCGTACCCACCCACACCACCATACATCACCACACCACCGTATCCCCTACACCACCATACCCCCCACACCACCGTACCTCACCACACCACCGTACCCCACCACGCCACTGTACTTCACACCACCACCGTACCACAGCACACCACCGTACTTCACCATAGCACTGTACCCCACACCACCACTGTACCACACCGCAACACCGTACCTCACCGCAACACCGTACCTCACCACAACACCGTACCCCCCCCACACCACCATACCTCACCACACCACCGTCACCCCCCACACCACCGTACCTCACCACACCACAGTACCTCACCACACCACCGTTCCCCACCACAGAACATGGAGGTCTAGTTGTACTTCACTAGTTCCTTATCTTACAAAATGTCCCTGGCAAGCTGGGCTGACGCCCGAGTATATATACTCCTTGGACGGCGCCACCAGCTGGCCGTCCAGCGTTATTTCACGAGTAGTTTCTTGATGAATGATGAGATTTATAACACTCACCACACCACCGTACCCCACACCACCACCGTACCCCACCACAGCACCATACACCCCCACACCACCGTACCCCACCCCACCACCATACCTTGCACCACCACCGTAACCCACCACATCCACCATACCTCACCCCACCATTGTACCCACCCACATACCACCATACCCCACCCCTCCACCATACCCCACCCCACCACCATACCCCACCCCACCACCATACCCCACCCCACCACCGTACCCCACCCCACCACCGTACCCCATCCCACCACCATACCTAGCCATACCACCGTACCTCCCCACACCACCGTACCCCACACCACCACCATAACTCCCCACAACCACCATACATCACCACACCACCGTACCCACCCACACCACCGTACCTCACCACACCACCGTATCCCCTACACCACCATACCCCCCACACCACCATACCCCACATCACCACGCCTCACACCACCACCGTACCACAGCACACCACCGTACTTCACCACAGCACTGTACCCCACACCACCACTGTACCACACCGCAACTCCGTACCTCACCAGACCACCGTTCCCCACCACAGAACATGGAGGTCTAGTTGTACATTACTAGTTCCTTACCTTACAAAATGTCCCGGGTAAGCTGGGCTGATGCCCGAGTATTTACACTCCTTGGACGGCGCCACCAGCTGGCCGTCCAGCGTTATTTCACGAGTAGTTTCTTGATGAATGATGAGATTTATAACATTCTTCCTGCCTAAAAGATTTGGAAGTCCGACGACTTCCTCTTAGCGGATCAGGCGGACCACAAATAGCCGTAGTCTTTTAGATTTTTGTTTATGGCTAGAAGGCACGCCTCCCCGGACCGTGTCTGGGTCCCTGGGCTGCTTGATTCATACCGGTGGATCGACAGGGCCCGTGTTGCTCTGATTGACCCGAGGGAGGCTGGGGAGATCATGACTCTGGTTGCGGGTCCCCACAGGCGCAGAACTGGCTTCATCCTGTTGGATAGCCGGGGATTGACCGGCGTCCAGTCCTTGGGTGGCCATCCCACGGGGAGCGCTCGGCTCCCCGAGTGGAGCCGGTGGAGCAGCTGGCTGACCTCTCGATGCCCCAGGTAGGGCGTCATCTTCGGGGGAGCGCAGAGTGTCGGCATCATCCCCGTGAATCCCTCTCTCGGTTGGGCCCGTGGAACCGGCCGGACAGGGAGCCAGGTCCCGGAGCGAAACGGTGGACTCCCGGCCATCAGGGTACCACACGTGCGCGTACGTGGGGTTGACATCTGTGAGTTCTACCTCGTCGACAAGAGGATCAGTTTTAGATGATTGGACGAATCTTCGGAGCAGCACGGGGCCGGGAGCTGCCAACCATGATGGTAGAGACATCCCATGGGTGGAGCGACGCTGGAAGCTGAAGAATCGCTCGTGAGGTGTGACATTGGTAGACGTAGAAAGGAGAGACCTGATGGAATGCAACACATCAGGGAGCATAGTTTCCCACTGCTGGTCTGGTAGGTTGCGTGACCTCAGCGCAAGACGAACGGCGTTCCAAATGATAGCACTGTATCTCTCAACCTGTCCATTACCGATGGGATGGTATGGTGTTGTTTTACTTGTGGCAATTCCCCGTTGGGAGAGATAACTTTTGAGTTCGCTTGACATGAAGGAGGGACCCTGATCAGAGTGGATGAAATTGGCTGTACCGCAAAGGGAAAAGTCTTGATCAAGGCATTTGATCACTGTGGAAGTAAGCATATTGGGACAGGGGAAAGCAAAGGGAAAGCGTGAATATTCATCCACCATAGTCAGTAAGTAGGTGATTCGCATTGAGGAAGGCAATGGCCCTTTAAAGTCAATGCTGAGTCGCTGCATAGGCTGCATAGTGTGTATGAGCGAGCCATCCGATGGACGAAAGAATTACGGTTTTAATTCCACACAAATTCTACAGGAGGAGCATGTTCTTTTCACATCTTCCATAGAAAATGGGAGATTTTTAGATTTCACAAAGTGGAACATACGCCAGGATGGCATAAGTCAGTATGAAGATCCGCAAGAGTCGAAGTTGACATAGGAGAGCAGAATGCCCGCGTGAGGGTATCCGGGGCCACATTCTCTTTGCCGGGTCGATAATGCATGGTGTATCCAAAGGCGGCCAATTCCATCCTCCAGAGTTGTATTTTGTTATTCTTGATCTTAATGCGTTTTCGGTTATCCAGCATAAAGGCCACGGAGCGCTGATCGGTTATAAGTGTGAAATGGCGACGAGCGAGAAAATGACTCCATTTACGTACCGCTTTGATGGCCGTAGCCTCCTTCTCGACAGGAGGATAATGGAGCTCGCTACCCTGCAAAGTTCTGGACAGAAATGCAACGGGTCGACCACCTTGATTCAAGGTAGCAGAGATCGCCATATCCGATGCATCGCATTCGACCACGAAAGGAAGATTTTCATCAATGGAACGAAGCGTGGCTTTTTCCAGTTGTCGCTTGAGGAGGTCGAAAGCCGAAATAGCCATTGCCTCTAATGGAAATAACTTTGCGTGAAGCAGGGGCTGGATCTTGTCGGAGAAGTGGGGTATCCATTTTGCATAATAGGCGAACATGCCGAGTGCCCGACGAAGAGAGCCGAGATTCATAGGTGGAGGGAGCTCCTGAAGCAGACGAAGTCGCTCCAGATCCAGTTTGATGACACCGTTGCCCATCCAGTAGCCAAGGATGTTGACTGATGGTACTGATTTCACAGATTTGGGCTCATTTAAGGTTAAGTTGCGACGACGGAGAACGTCAAAAATTTTCTGGAGGTTGGCATCATGCTCCTTCTGGTCATGACCAGCAATGGTGATGTTATCCAGATATGGAAAAGTGTCCGTTAAGTTTTCCTGTTTGACTAGGCTATCCATTGCCCGTTGAAAGGCGGCCACCCCATTGGTGACCCCAAATGGAAGGTGGCAAAACTGGTAAAGCCGACCATTGGCCTCAAAGGCCATATACTTTTTGTCAGAGTCCTTTAAAGGCACTTGATGATATGCGCTCTTTAAATCAAAAGTTGAAAATACCTTATAATTTGCGAGTAATCAATGCAAAGACGTTTCTTGTGTTGCTTCAGAGGATTTTTAACAATGACGACTTGAGCCCGCCAGGAAGATGAACATTGCTCAATGATACCGTCAGCTAGAAGGCGAGAGATTTCTGTCTCAATAAAGGATCGATCATCTTGACTGAAACGTTGTGATTTAATGACTATGGTCTTACATCGGGGGGAAAGATTGGCAAACAAGGAGGGCTTGTCGAGTGAAGCCGCCGAAAGCGCACAAAACAGTACTTTGGAAATAGTAAGCTCCGGCTTTGACCCTCCAAACTCGAAAGTGAGGCTTTTGTGTTGTTTCTGGAAATCCTGTCCCAGGAGCACATCACTGCATAGGCTCTTGAGCACCCTGAGCTGGGTGGAGAAATAAGTGCGGCCATTGAGAATAAGGTCGACAAGACAAAAGCCAGAAGAATTGGTGGTCAGTGTCGTCAGAGCCATTGCATTTTCCCTGTCCGAGGGGTAAATACGCAGTTTTAACTTACTGACAGCCCGCTCACTAATAAAGCTGTCAGAGCTGCATGAGTCGATTATTGCACTCAAAATGTGTCCATTTACCGAAACCTTCGTGGCTGCATGGGACAGACTTTGGGGAAAAACAGCTGTGATGGGAGGAGGGGCAGTTTTACCCTTGACAGCTGTAACCTTAGTAGTGGATCTTGGGGGAGGAGCAGTTTTATAGATAGCAGCTGTAACCTTAGTTGTGTCTCTTGGGGGAGGACCAGTTTTATAGGTAGTAGCTGCAAAACTAACAGGAGCTCTCGACCGGTATACCTTAGAAAAGTGTCCTTTCTTACTAACAGCGGCTCTTGACTGGCATACCTTAGAAAAGTGATCTTTCTTGCTGCAATGATTGCAGGTCGCGTTACAAGCAGGACAAAATATCTTATAATAGAACGCACCTCCACAGAAGAAACACTTCCTTCCAGATTGCCAAGATGCCACTAGGGCGGGGTCGTCATCAGTGTAGGTTTCTAGGGTAGGGTTGTCATCAGCCGGGTTGGAGTCGTCATCCGTGAGGGCTTCCGCCCGAGGCCTGTCAAAGGAGTCACTAAAAGTGATAGCAGCAGCCCGTGCTAAGTCCAGAGAACATGCCTGGTCATACGCAGCATGTAACTTGAGGGTTTTATTCTCCAGCAGACGCTGACGTATGAAGGGAGACGCAATCCCATTAATAAAGGAATCACGAATTAACTCCTCCTGGTACTGCTCAGCTGTAACAGCTTTAAGGTTACAATCCTTGCTGAGCCTACGAAGTTTCTGAAGGAATTCGTCAAGTGATTCCCCGGGTTGTTGTTGAGTTGTGGCCAGTAGATGCTGAGCAAAAATTTCATTTGGGGACTCGACATATAGCTGCTGTAGTATTTGGATAGCGGCGTCATAGTCTACACAGTCTTCGATATAATCAAACACATGAGGGGATGCATTCGTAACTTGTTAGGAACATTCTCACCACACTCCTCAAGGAAGTTGCTAAAGGTACGATACTAGTGTTTCCATACCTTAGCGGCTGTAAGTGAATTCGGGTCCTGGTTGAGACGGGCGGGTCTGATTAGTTTCTCCATGATGGATCGATTACTTGTCTGAGTTCCCTTCTACGGTTCGAGTCATAGCTGGCTGTTCCTGAATCACTCAAAGCGTGGAGTCGATATCAAGTTGATTAAATTGACGTAATAAAACTCACTACGCACTTGGTTTGAGTATAAAGCAAGGCTTTAATCAACTTGTTTCAGAACATGGAGGTCTAGTTGTACTTCACTAGTTCCTTGTCTTACAAAATGTCCCTGGAAAGCTGGGACCGACGCCCGAGTATTTATACTCCTTGGACGGCGCCACCAGCTGGCCGTCCAGCGTTATTTCATGAGTAGTTTCTTGATGAATGATGAGATTTATAACACTCACCACGCCACCGTACCCCACACCACCACCGTACCCCACCACAGCACCATACCCCCCCACACCACCGTACCCCCACATACCACCGTACCCCACCACACCACCGTACCTCACCACACCACCGTACCTCACCACTCCATCATACACCCCACACCACCGTACCTCACCAGACCACCGTACCTCACCACTCCATCATACCCCCCCACACCACCGTACCTCACCAGACCACCGTACCTCACCACACCACCGTACCTCACCACACCACCGTACCTCACCACTCCATCATACCCCCCCACACCACCGTACCTCACCAGACCACAGTACCTCACCACACCAGCGTACCCCACACCACCACCGTACCACACCGCACCACCATACTTCACCACAGCACCACCGTACCTCACCCCAGCACCGTACCTCCCCACACAACCATATCCCAACCCCCGACCATACCCCATCACACCACTCTACCCCACCCCACAACCGTACCTCACCACACTACTGTATCCCACCACACCACCGTACCTCACCACACCACCGTACCTCACCAGACCACCGTACCCCACCACAGCACCATACACCCCCATACCACCGTACCTCACACCAACGTACCCCACACCACCACACTACAGCACCATACCTCACCCCAGCACCGTACCACCCCACACCACCGTACATCACCACAGCACTGTACCCAGCCACACCACCGTACCTCACTACACCGCCGTACCTCATCACACCACCGTACCTCACCCCACCACCGTATCCCCCCACACCACCGTACCTCACCACACCACCATATCCCCCCACACAACCGTACCTCACCACAGCACCACCGTACCTCAAAACAGCACCATACCCGACCCACGCCTCCGTACCCCATCACAGCACCGTACCTCACCACAGCACCGTACCTCACCACACCACCGCACACCGCCACCATACCACACTGCAACACCGTAACTCACCACAGCACCGTACCCCACCCCACATCACAGTATCCCCCCACACCACCGTACCTCACCACACCACCGTACCTCACCACACCACCGTACCACCCACACCACCGTACCCCACCAGATCACCGTACCCCACCACAGCACCGTACCCCTCACACCACCGTGCCTCACGACACAACCATACCCCGCAACACCACTGCACCACACCGCACCACCGTACCTCACCACAGCACCACCGTACTTCAAAACAGCACCATACCCCACCCACGCCTCCGTACCGCATCACAGCACCGTACCTCACCACATCACCGTACCCCACCCCACCACCGTAGTACCCCCACACCACCGTGCCTCACCACACAACGGTACCACACCACACAACATTACCTCACCACACCCCACCACCATACCCCACACCACCACTGTACCTCAACACACCACTGTACCCCCCACACCACCGTAACCCACCACACCACTGTACCCCACACCACCGTACCTCAACACACCACCGTACCTCAACACACCACCGTAACCCCCACACCACCGTACCTCACCACACCACCATATCCCCGCACACCACCGTACCTCACCACACCACCGCACCTCACCACACCACACCACACCACACCACCGTACCCCACCGCACCACCATACCCCGCCACACCACTGTAACCCCCCACACCACCGTATCCCCCCACACCACCGTACACCCCTAAACCACCGTACCCCACACCACCACCGTACTCGCCACACCACCGTATACCCCCACACCACCGTACCCTCCCACACCACCATACCTCCCCATACCATCGTACCTCACCAGACCACCATATCCTCCCACACCACTGTACCTCCCCACACCACCGCACCTCACCAGTCCACCATACCCCACCACACCACCGTAGCCCCCCACACCACCGTATCCTCCCACACCACCATGCCTCACCAGACCACCGTACCTCACCAGACCACCGTACCCTCCCAAACCACCGTACCCTCCCAAACCACCGTACCCTCCCAAACCACCGTACCCTCCCAAACCACCGTACCCTCCCAAACCACCGTACCCTCCCCACACCACCGTACCTCACCAGAACATCATACCCCACCACACCACCGTACGCCCCCACACCACTGCACCACACCCCACCACCGTACACCCCCACACCACCGTACCACAACCCACCACCATACCCCATCCCAACATCGTACCCCACCACACCACTGTACCCCACCCCACCACACCATGGTACCTCACACCACCACCGTATCCCCCACACCACCGTACACCCCCACACCACTGTACCCCACCCCAACACTGCACCCCACCCCAACCCACCACCGTACCCCATCCCACCACCGTACCCCACCACACCACCGTACCCCACCACACCACAGTACCCCACCACACCACCATACCTCACCACACCACCGTACCCCACACCACCACCGTAACCCCCCATAACCACCATGCCTCACCACACCACTGTACCCACCCACACCACCGTACACCCCCACACCACCGTACCTCACCACACCACTGTACCTCACACCACCACTGTACCACACCGCACCCCACCAGCGTACCCCACCCCACACCACCGTACCCTCCCACACCACCATACCTCCCCACACCAACGTACCTCACCAGACCACCGTACCCCACCAAACCACCATAGCCCCCCCGCACCACCGTACCCCACAACTGTACAGCCCCACCCCACCGTACCCCATCCCAACACCGTACCCCACCACACCAACATAACCCATCCCAAAACCGTACCCCTCCACACCCCCACACCACCGTACCCCCCACACCACCGTACCCCCCACACCATCCTACACCCCCACACCACAGTACCCCATCCCACCACCGTACCCCATCCCACCACCATACCCCACCCCACCACCGTACCCCACCACTCCACTGTACCACCCCACACCACCGTACCCCCACCACACCACCATAAACCCCCACACCACCGTACCTCACCACACCACTGTACCCCACACCAACACCGTAACCCCCCACACCTCAGCACACCACCATACCCACCCACACCACCATACACCCCACACTACCGTACCTCACCACACCACCGTACCACACCGCACCACCGTACCTCACCACACCACCGTACCACACCGCACCACAGTACACCCCCACACCACCGTACCCCACCACACCACCGTACCGCACCCCACTACCGTACCACCGTACCCCCACACCACCATATCCCCCCACACAACCGTACCTCACCACAGCACCACCGTACCTCAAAACAGCACCATACCCGACCCACGCCTCCGTACCCCATCACAGCACCGTACCTCACCACAGCACCGTACCTCACCACACCACCGCACACCGCCACCATACCACACTGCAACACCGTAACTCACCACAGCACCGTACCCCACCCCACATCACAGTATCCCCCCACACCACCGTACCTCACCACACCACCGTACCTCACCACACCACCGTACCACCCACACCACCGTACCCCACCAGATCACCGTACCCCACCACAGCACCGTACCCCTCACACCACCGTGCCTCACGACACAACCATACCCCGCAACACCACTGCACCACACCGCACCACCGTACCTCACCACAGCACCACCGTACTTCAAAACAGCACCATACCCCACCCACGCCTCCGTACCGCATCACAGCACCGTACCTCACCACATCACCGTACCCCACCCCACCACCGTAGTACCCCCACACCACCGTGCCTCACCACACAACGGTACCACACCACACAACATTACCTCACCACACCCCACCACCATACCCCACACCACCACTGTACCTCAACACACCACTGTACCCCCCACACCACCGTAACCCACCACACCACTGTACCCCACACCACCGTACCTCAACACACCACCGTACCTCAACACACCACCGTAACCCCCACACCACCGTACCTCACCACACCACCATATCCCCGCACACCACCGTACCTCACCACACCACCGCACCTCACCACACCACACCACACCACACCACCGTACCCCACCGCACCACCATACCCCGCCACACCACTGTAACCCCCCACACCACCGTATCCCCCCACACCACCGTACACCCCTAAACCACCGTACCCCACACCACCACCGTACTCGCCACACCACCGTATACCCCCACACCACCGTACCCTCCCACACCACCATACCTCCCCATACCATCGTACCTCACCAGACCACCATATCCTCCCACACCACTGTACCTCCCCACACCACCGCACCTCACCAGTCCACCATACCCCACCACACCACCGTAGCCCCCCACACCACCGTATCCTCCCACACCACCATGCCTCACCAGACCACCGTACCTCACCAGACCACCGTACCCTCCCAAACCACCGTACCCTCCCAAACCACCGTACCCTCCCAAACCACCGTACCCTCCCAAACCACCGTACCCTCCCAAACCACCGTACCCTCCCCACACCACCGTACCTCACCAGAACATCATACCCCACCACACCACCGTACGCCCCCACACCACTGCACCACACCCCACCACCGTACACCCCCACACCACCGTACCACAACCCACCACCATACCCCATCCCAACATCGTACCCCACCACACCACTGTACCCCACCCCACCACACCATGGTACCTCACACCACCACCGTATCCCCCACACCACCGTACACCCCCACACCACTGTACCCCACCCCAACACTGCACCCCACCCCAACCCACCACCGTACCCCATCCCACCACCGTACCCCACCACACCACCGTACCCCACCACACCACAGTACCCCACCACACCACCATACCTCACCACACCACCGTACCCCACACCACCACCGTAACCCCCCATAACCACCATGCCTCACCACACCACTGTACCCACCCACACCACCGTACACCCCCACACCACCGTACCTCACCACACCACTGTACCTCACACCACCACTGTACCACACCGCACCCCACCAGCGTACCCCACCCCACACCACCGTACCCTCCCACACCACCATACCTCCCCACACCAACGTACCTCACCAGACCACCGTACCCCACCAAACCACCATAGCCCCCCCGCACCACCGTACCCCACAACTGTACAGCCCCACCCCACCGTACCCCATCCCAACACCGTACCCCACCACACCAACATAACCCATCCCAAAACCGTACCCCTCCACACCCCCACACCACCGTACCCCCCACACCACCGTACCCCCCACACCATCCTACACCCCCACACCACAGTACCCCATCCCACCACCGTACCCCATCCCACCACCATACCCCACCCCACCACCGTACCCCACCACTCCACTGTACCACCCCACACCACCGTACCCCCACCACACCACCATAAACCCCCACACCACCGTACCTCACCACACCACTGTACCCCACACCAACACCGTAACCCCCCACACCTCAGCACACC
The DNA here is from genome assembly GCF_052327205.1 of Somniosus microcephalus. NCBI lineage: Eukaryota > Metazoa > Chordata > Chondrichthyes > Squaliformes > Somniosidae > Somniosus > Somniosus microcephalus. Next base: position 169,917,102 of record NC_140989.1, on the reverse strand, counting down.
ACCATACCCACCCACACCACCATACACCCCACACTACCGTACCTCACCACACCACCGTACCACACCGCACCACCGTACCTCACCACACCACCGTACCACACCGCACCACAGTACACCCCCACACCACCGTACCCCACCACACCACCGTACCGCACCCCACTACCGTACCACCGTACCCCCACACCACAGTACCTCACCACACCATCGTACCTCACCAGAACACCGTACCCCACCACAGCTCCGTATCCCCCACATACGGCTGTACCTCACCACACCACCGTAACCCCACCACCACCATACCTCACCACACCACCACTGTACCTCACCACAGCATCGTACCCTCCACACCACCGTACCTCACCACCGTACCTCACCACACCACCGTACCCCACCAGACCACCATACCTCACCACACCACCGTACCCCACACCACCACAATACCCCACCCCACCACGATACCACACCACCGTACCCCACCCCACCACCGTACTCACCCCACACCACCATAACTCACCTCATGACTGTACCCCCCCACACAACCGTACCTCACACCACTGTACCCCACACAACCGTACCTCACCACACCACCGTACCCCACCACACCGTGCGTCACCACACCACCGTACCTCACCACACCACCGTACCTCACCACACCACTGTACCCCACCATACCACCGTACTCCACCACAGCACCGTACACCCACACCACCGTACCTCACCACAGAACCGTACCCCGCACCACCACCGTACCACACCACACCACCGTACCGCACCACAGCACCACCGTTACTCAAAACAGCACCGTACCCTACCCACGCCTCCGTACCTCATCACACCACCGTACGTCACACCACCACCATACCTCACCACAGCACCGTACCTCACCACACCACCGTATCCACCCCACCCAACCACCATACCCCACCACACCACCGTACCCCCCCACACCACTGTACCACACCACCATACCCCACCACTACCACCCCAACACCACCATACCTCACCACACAACAGTACCCCCCACACAACAGTACCTCACCACACCACCGTACCCCACCACCATGTGCCACCCCACCAGCGTACCACACCACACCACCGTGCCTCACCACAACGCCGTACCCCACCACACCACTGAACCTCACCACACCACAGTACCCACCACACCATCATACCTCACCAGACCACCAAACCCCACCACACCACCATACCCCACCCCACAACCATAACTCACGACAACACCATACCTCACCACACCACCATACTTCACCACAGCACCGTACCACACACCACCACCGTACCACACCACCATACCCCCCCACACCACCGTACCTCACACCACCACCGTACCGCACTGCCCCACCATACATCACTACCCACACCACCACCATACCACACCACACCACCGTAACTCATCACAGCACCGTACCCCTCCCCACATCACAGTACCCCCCCCACACCACCATACCTCACCACACCACACCACCGTACCCCACCATAGCACCGTACCCCCCACACCACCGTACCTCACCACACAACCATACACCGCATCACCACCGCACTGTACCTCACCACAGCACCGTACCCTACCCACACCACCGTACCCCATCACACCAATGTACCTCACACCACCACCGTACCTCACCACAGCACCGTACCCCCACACACCACCATACCCCATCACACCAGCGTACCCCACCACACCACCGTACCCCACCACACCACCGTACACCACCACACCATCGTACCCCACCACCACCTTACCCCACACCACCGTACCTCACCACAGCACCGTAGCCCCCACACTACCGTACATCACCACACCACTGATCCGCACCACACCACCGTACCCACCACACCATCGAACCTCACACCACCGTACCTCACACCACCACCATACTCCACCACACCACCGTACCTCACACCATCAACATACTGCACCGCACCACTGTAACTCACCACACCACCGTACCTCACCACACCATCATACCTCACCAGACCACCAAACCCCACCGCACCACCGTATCCCACCCCACAACCGTACCTCACCACAACACTGTACCTCACCACACCACACTACACCACACCACCGTACCTCACCACACCACTGTACCTCACCACACCACTGTACCTCCTACCACCACCGTAGCGCACCGCCCCACCGCACCACTGTACCTCACACCACCACCATACCCCACCGCACCTCACCACACCACTGTATCTCACACCACCACCATACCTCACCACACCACTGTACTTCACACCACCACCATACCCCACTGCACCACCGTACCCCACCAGATCACCGTACCCCACCACAGCACCATACCCCTCACACCACCGTACCTCACCACACAACCATACCCCGCACCACCACTGAACCACACCGCACCACCGTACCTCACCGCAGCACCACCATACTTCAAAACAGCACCATACCCTACCCACGCCTCTGTACCTCATCACAGCACCGTACCTCACCACGTCACCATACCACACCCCACCATCGTAGTACCCCCACACCACCGTACCTCACCACACAACGGTACCACCCCACACAACATTACCCCACCCCACCACCGTACCCCACCCCACCACACCCCACACCACCACTGTACCTCAACACACCACTGTACCCCCCACACCACCATAACCCACCACACCACTGTACACCACACCACCATACCTCAACACACCACCGTACCTCAACACACCACCGTAACCCCCACACCACCGTACCTCACCACAACACCGTACCTCACCACACCACCATATCCCCCCACACCACTGTACCTCACCACACCACACCATCATACCCCACCCCACCACCATACCCCGCCACACCACTGTACCCCCCCCACACCACCATACACCCCCACACCACCGTAGCCCCACACACCACCGTACCCTCCCAGACCACCATACCTCACCAGACCACCGTACCTCACCAGACCACCGTACCCTCCCACACCACTGTACCTCCCCAGAACATCGTACCCCACCACACCACCGTACGCCCCCACACCACTGTACCACACCCCACCACCGTACACACCCACACCACCATACAACACCCCACCACCATACCCCATCCCAACATTGTACGCCACCACACCACTGTACCCCACCCCACCACCATACCCCACCACACCATGGTACCTCACCCCACCACCATATCCCCCACACCACCGTACCCCATCCTACCACCGTACCCCACCACACCACCATACCCCATCCCACCACTGTACTGCACCCCACCACAGTACCCCACCACACCACCATACCTCACCACACCACCGTACCCCACACCACCACCGTAGCCCCCCATAAGCAACATACCTCACCACACCACTGTAACCACCCACACCACCGTACATCCCCACACCGCCATACCAGCATATCCCCCACACCACTGTACCTCACACCACCACTGTACCACACCGCACCCCACCAGCGTACCCCCCCCACACCACCATACCCTCCCACACCACCGTACCTCCCCACACCAACGTACCTCACCAGACCACCGTACCCCACCAAACCACCATAGCCCCCCCCGCACCACCGTACCCCACCCCACCACTGTACACCCCCACACCACCGTACCCCATCCCAACACCGTACCCCACCACACCAACATACCCCATCCCAAAACCGTACCCCTCCACACCAACCTACACCCCCACACCACCGTAACCCATCCCACCACCGTACCCCAACCTGCCACCGTAAACCCCACACCACCGTACCCCCCCACACCATCCTACACCCCCACACCACAGTACCCCATCCCACCACCGTACCCCACTCCACCACCGTACCCCACCACTCCACCGTACCACCCCACACCCCCGTACCCCCACCACACCACCATAACCCCCCACACCACCGTACCTCACCACACCACCGTACCCACCCACACCACCATACACCCCACACCACCGTACCTCACCACACCACCGTACCCCACACCACCACACCACACCGCACCACCGTACCTCACCACACCACCATACCACATCACACCACAGTACACCCCCACACCACCGTACCCCACCCCACCACCGTACCACACCGCACCACCGTACCCCCACACCACAGTACCTCACCAGAACACCGTACCCCACCACAGCTCCGTATCCCCCACATACCACTGTACCTCACCACACTACCGCAACCCCACCACCACCGTACCACACCGCACCACCGTACCTCACCACAGCATCGTACCCTCCACACCACCGTACCTCACCACTCCACCGTACCTCACCACCCCACCGTACCTCACCACTCCACCGTACCTCACCACTCCACCGTACCTCACCACTCCACCGTACCTCACCACTCCACCGTACCTCACCACTCCACCGTACCTCACCACACCACCGTACTCCCCACACCACACCACCGTACCCCACCACAGCTCCGTATCCCCCACATACCACTGTACCTCACCACACTACCGCAACCCCACCACCACCGTACCACACCGCACCACCGTACCTCACCACAGCATCGTACCCTCCACACCACCGTACCTCACCACTCCACCGTACCTCACCACCCCACCGTACCTCACCACTCCACCGTACCTCACCACTCCACCGTACCTCACCACTCCACCGTACCTCACCACTCCACCGTACCTCACCACTCCACCGTACCTCACCACACCACCGTACTCCCCACACCACACCACCGTACCCCACCAGACCACCGTACCTCACCACACCACCGTACCCCACACCACCACCATACCCCACCCCACCACGATACCACACCACCGTACCCCACCCCACCGTACTCGCCCCACACCACCATAACTCACTTCATGACTGTACCCCCCCACACAACCATACCTCACACCACTGTATCCCACACAACCGTACCTCACCACACCACCGTACCCCACCACACACCACACCACCTCACAGAACCACCGTTCCGCACTGCCCCACCGTACCTCACCACAGCACCGTATCGCAACCCACAACCGTGCGTCACCACACCACCGTACCTCACTACACCACCGTAACCCCCACACCACCGTACCTCACCACACCACTGTACCCCACCAGACCACCGTACCCCCACACCACCGTACCTCACCACACAACCGTACCCCGCACCCCCACCGTACCACACCGCACCACCGAACCTCACCACAGCACCACCGTACCTCAAAACAGCACCGTACCTCACACCACCACCATACCTCACCACAGCACCGTACCACACCCCACCACCGTATCCACCCCACCCAACCACCATACCCCACCACACCACCGTACCACCCCACACCACCACACCTCACCACACAACGGTACCCCCACACAACAGTACCTCACCACACCACCGTACCCCACCCCACCACCGTACCCCACCCCACCACGCCTCACCACAACACCGTGCCTCACCACAACACCGTACCCCACCACACCACTGTACCTCACCACACCACCGTACCCCACCACACCACTGTACCTACCACACCATCATACCTCACCAGACCACCGTACCACACTGCACCACCGTACCACACTGCACCACCGTACCCCACCACACCACCATACCCCACACCACCACACCACACACCACCGTAACTCATCACAGCACCGTACCCCACCCCACATCACAGTACCCCCCCACACCACCGTACCCCACCAAAGCACTGTACCCCCCACACCACCGTACCTCACCACACAACCATACACCGCACCACCACCGTACCATACCGCACCACTGTATCTCACCACAGCACCGTACCCTACCCACACCACCGTACCCCACACCAACACCGTAACCCCCCACAACCACCATACCTCACCACCGTACCCACCCACACCACCATACACCCCACACCACCGTACCTCACCACACCACCGTACCCCACACCACCACCATACCACACCGCACCACCGTACCTCACCATACCACCATACCACACCCCCACCCCACCGTACCCCACCCCACCACTGTACCCCACCCCACTAGCGTACCACACCGCACCACCGTACCCCCACACCAAAGTACCTCACCACACATCGTACCTCACCAGAACACCGTACCCCACCACAGCTCCGTATCCCCCACATACCACTGTACCTCACCACACCACCGTAACCCCACCACCACCGTACCACACCACCATACCTCACCACACCACCACCTTACCTCACCACAGCATCATACCCTCCACACCACTGTACCTCACCACACCACCGTACCTCACACCACCGTACCTCACCACACCACCGTACTCCCCACACCACCGTACCTCACCACACCACTGTACCCCACACCACCACCATACCCCACCCCACCACGATACCACACCACCGTACCCCACCCCACCACCATACTCGCCCCACACCACCATAACTCACCTCATGACTGTACCCCACCAGACCACCGTACTCCACCACAGCACCGTACCCCTACACCACCGTACCTCACCACACAACCGTACCCTGCACCCCCACCGTACCACACCGCACCACCGAACCTCACCACAGCACCACCGTACCTCACCACAGCACCGTATCGCAAACCACAACCGTGCGTCACCACACCACCGTACCTCACTACACCACCGTACCCCCCACACCACCGTACCTCACCACACCACTGTACCCCACCAGACCACCGTACTCCACCACAGCACCATACCCCTACACCACCGTACCTCACCACACAATCGTACCCTGCACCCCCACCGTACCACACCGCACCACCGAACCTCACCACAGCACCACCGTACCTCAAAACAGTACCGTACCCTACCCACGCCTCCGTACCTCATCACACCACCGTACCTCACACCACCACCGTACCTCACCACAGCACCGTACCTCACCACCCCACCCCACACCACCATACCTCACCACACAACGGTACCCCCACACACCAGTACCTCACCACACCACCATACCCCACCCCACCACCGTACCCCACCCCACCACCGTACCCCACCCCACCACCGTACCCCACCACAACGCCGTGCCTCACCACAACACCGTACCCCACCACACCACTGAACCTCACCACACCACTGTACCTCACCACACCACCGTACCCCACCACACCACTGTACCCACCACACCATCATACCTCACCACACCACCACCGTACCTCACACCACCACCGTACCGCACTGCCCCACCGTACCTCACCACAGCACCGTACCCCACACCACCACACCACACACCACCGTAACTCATCACAGCACCGTACCCCACCCCACATCACAGTACCCCCCCACACCGCCGTTACCCACCAAAGCACTGTACCCCCCACACCACCGTACTTCACCACACAACCATACACCGCACCACCACCGTACCATACCGCACCACTGTACCTCACCACAGCACCGTACCCTACCCACACCACCGTACCCCATCACACCAGTGTACCTCACACCACCACCGTACCTCACCACAGCACCGTACCCCCACACACCACCATACCCCATCACACCAGCGTACCCCACACCACCACACCACACCGCACCACCGTACCTCACCACACCACCATACCACACCGCACCACAGTACACCCCCACACCACCGTACCCCACCCCACCACCGTAGCCCACCCCACTACCGTACCACACCGCAACACCGTACCCCCCCAACACAGTACCTCACCACACCATCGTACCTCACCAGAACACTGTACCCCACCACAGCTCCGTATGCCCCACATACCACTGTACCTCACACCACCGTAACCCCACCACCACCGTACCACACCGCACCACCATACCTCACCACACCACCACCGTACCTCACCACAGCATCGTACCCTCCACACCACCGTACCTCACCACACCACCGTACCTCACCACACCACCGTACCTCACACCACCGTACCCCACACCACCACCGTACCACACACCACCACCGTACCACACACCACCACCGTACCACACTGCACCACCGTACCCCACCACACCACCATACCCCGTAACACCACCGTGAACCACCACACCTCACACCACCACCGTACCGCACTGCCCCACCATACCTCACCACAGCACCGTACTCCACACCACCACCATACCACACCACACCACCGTAACTCATCACAGCACCGTACCCCACCCCACATCACAGTACCCCCCCACACCACCGTACCTCACCACACCACCGTACCCCACCACAGCACCGTACCCCACCACAGCACCGTACCCCCCACACCACCGTACCTCACCACACAACCATACACTGCACCACCACCGCACTGTACCTCACCACAGCACCGTACCCTACCCACACCACCGTACCCCATCACACCAATGTACCTCACACCACCACCGTACCTCACCACAGCACCGTACCCCCACACACCACCATACCCCATCACACCAGCGTACCCCACCACACCACCGTAACCCCACCACACCATCGTACCCCACCACCACCTTACCCCACACCACCGTACCTCACCACAGCACCGTAGCCCCCACACTACCGTACATCACCACACCACTGATCCTCACCACACCACCGTACCCACCACACCATCGAACCTCACACCACCGTACCTCACACCACCACCATACTCCACCACACCACCGTACCCCACCCCCGTACCTCACACGATCAACATACTGCACCGCACCACTGTAACTCACCACACCACCGTACCTCACCACACCATCATACCTCACCAGACCACCAAACCCCACCGCACCAACGTATCCCACCCCACAACCGTACCTCACAACACCACTGTACCTCACCACACCACTGTACCTCACACCACCACCATACCCCACCGCACCTCACCACACCACTGTACCTCACAACACCACCATACCCCACTGCACCACCGTACCCCACCAGATCACCGTACCCTTCACACCACCGTACCTCACCACACAACCGTGCCCCGCACCACCACTGTACCACACCGCACCACCGTGCCTCACCACAGCACCACTGTACTTCAAAACAGCACCATACCCTACCCACGCCTCTGTACCTCATCACAGCACCGTACCTCACCACATCACCGTACCCCACCCCACCACCGTAGTACCCCCACACCACCGTACCTCACCACACAACGGTACCACCCCACACAACATTACCTCACCACACCACCGTACCTCACCCCACCACCGTACCCCACCCCACCACCATACCCCACACCACCACTGTACCTCAACACACCACTGTACCCCCCACACCACCGTAACCCACCACACCACTGTACCCCACACCACCGTACCTCAACACACCACCGTACCTCAACACACCACCGTAACCCCCACACCACCATACCTCACCACAACACCGTACCTCACCATACCACACCACCGTACCCCACCCCACCACCATACCCCGCCACACAACTGTACCCCCCCACACCACCGTATCCCCCACACCACCGTATCCCCCCACACCACCGTAAACCTCCACACCACTGTACCCCACACCACCACCGCACGCGCCACACCACCGTACACCCCCACACCACCGTACCCTCCCACACTACCATACCTCCCCATACCATCGTACCTCGCCAGACCACCGTATCCTCCCACACCACTGTACCCTCCCACACCACCGTGCCTCACCAGACCACCGTACCTCACCAGACCACCGTACCCTCCCAAACCACCGTACCCTCCCACACCACTGTACCTCCCCACACCACCATACCTCACCAGAACATCGTACCTCACCAGAACATCGTACCCCACCACACCACCATACGCCCCCACACCACTGTACCACACCCCACCACCGTACACCCCCATACCACACCCCACCACCATACCCCATCCCAACATCGTACCCCACCACACCACTGTACCCCACCCCACCACCATACCCCACCACACCATGGTACCTCACCCCACCACCGTATCCCCCACACCACCGTACACCCCCACACCACTGTACCCCACCCCAACACTGTACCCCACCCCAACCCACCACACCACCGTACCCCATCCCACCACCGTACCCCACCACACCACCGTACCCCATCCCACCACTGTACTGCACCCCACCACAGTACCCCACCACACCACACCACCGTACCCCACACCACCACCGTAGCACCCCATAACCAACATACCTCACCACACCACTGTACCCACCCACACCACCGTACACCCCCACACCACCGTACCTCACCACCATACCCCCCACACCACCATATCCCCCACACCGCCATACCAGCATATCCCCCACACCACTGTACCTCACCACACCACTGTACCTCACACCACCACTGTACCACACCGCACCCCACCAGCGTACCCCCCCACACCACCATACCCTCCCACACCACCGTACCTCCCCACACCAACGTACCTCACCAGACCACCGTACCCCACCAAACCACCATAGCCCCCCTGCACCAGCGTACCGCACCCCACCACTGTACACCCCCACACCACCGTACCCCATCCCAACACCGTACTCCACCACACCAACATACCCCATCCCAAAACCGAACCCCTCCACACCACCCTACACCCCCACACCACCATACACCATCCCACCACCGTACCCCACCCTACCACCATACCCCCCACACCACCGTACCCCCCCACACCATCCTACAACCCCACACCACAGTACCCCATCCCACCACCGTACCCCATCCCACCACCGTACCCCACCCCACCACCTTACCCCACCCCACCACCTTACCCCACCACTCCACCGTACCACTCCACACCACCGTACCCCCACCACACCACCATAACCCCCCACACCACCGTACCTCACCACACCACCATACCCCACACCAACACCGTAACCCCCCACACCACCATACACCCCACACCACCGTACCTCACCACACCACCGTACCCCACACCACCACCATACCACACCGCACCACCGTACCTCACCATACCACCATATCACACCACAGTACACCCCCACACCACCGTACCCCACCCCACCACTGTACCCCACCCCACTAGCGTACCACACCGCACCACCGTACCCCCACACCAAAGTACCTCACCACACATCGTACCTCACCAGAACACCGTACCCCACCACAGCTCCGTATCCCCCACATACCACTGTACCTCACCACACCACCGTAACCCCACCACCACCGTACCACACCACCATACCTCACCACACCACCACCTTACCTCACCACAGCATCGTACCCTCCACACCACCGTACCTCACCACACCACCGTACTCGCCCCACACCACCATAACTCACCTCATGACTGTACCCCACCAGACCACCGTACTCCACCACAGCACCGTACCCCTACACCACCGTACCTCACCACACAACCGTACCCCGCACCCCCACCGTACCACACCGCACCACCGATCCTCACCACAGCACCGTATCGCAAACCACAACCGTGCGTCACCACACCACCGTACCTCACTACAACACCGTACCCCCCACACACCACTGTACCCCACCAGACCACCGTACTCCACCACAGCACCGTACCCCTACACCACCGTACCTCACCACACATCCGTCCCCCGCACCCCCACCGTACCACACCGCACCACCGAACCTCACCAAAGCACCACCGTACCTCAAAACAGTACCGTACCCTACCCACGCCTCCGTACCTCATCACACCACCGTACCTCACACCACCACCGTACCTCACCACAGCACCGTACCTCACCACCCCACCGTATCCACCCCACCCAACCACCGTACCCCACCCCACCACCGTACCCCACCCCACCACCGTACCCCACCCCACCAGCGTACCACACCACACCACCATGCCTCACCACAACACCGTTCCCCACCACACCACTGAACCTCACACCACAGTACCTCACATCACTGTACCCCACCACACCACTGTACCTCACCACACCACAGTACCCACCACACCATCATACCTCACCAGACCACCAAACCCCACCACACCACCGTACCCCACCCCACAACCATACCTCACGACAACACCGTACCTCACCACACCACCATACCTCACCACACCACCATACCTCACCACACCACCGTACCCCACACCACCACCGTACCACACTGCACCACCGTACCCCACCACACCACCATAACCCCCCACACCACTGTACACCACCGCAACTCACACCACCACCGTACCGTACCCCACACCACCACCATACCACACCACACCACCGTACCTCACCACAGCACCGTACCCCACACCACCACACCACACCACACCACCGTAACTCATCACAGCACCGTACCCCACCCCACATCACAGTACCCACCCCACACCACCGTGCCCCACCACAGCACCGTACCCACCACAGCACTGTACCTCACCACACAACCATACACCGCACCACCACCGTACCATACTGCACCACTGTACCTCACCACAGCACCGTACCCTACCCACACCACCGTACCCCATCACAGCAATGTACCTCACACCACCACCGTACCTCACCACAGCACCGTACCCCCACACACCACCATACCCCATCACACCAGCTTACCCCACACCAACACCATACCACACCGCACCAGAGTGCCTCACCAGAACACCGTACCCCACCACAGCTCCGTATCCCCCACATACCAATGTACCTCACCACACCACCGTAACCCCACCATCACCGTACCACACCGCACCACCATACCTCACCACAGCATCGTACCCTCCACACCACCGTACCTCACTACACCGCCGTACCTCATCACACCACCGTACCTCACCCCACCACCATATCCCCCCACACAACCGTACCTCACCACACCACCATATCCCCCCACACAACCGTACCTCACCACACCACCATACCTCACCACAGCACCACCGTACCTCAAAACAGCACCATACCCGACCCACGCCTCCGTACCCCATCACACCACCGCACACCACCATACCACACTGCAACACCGTAACTCACCACAGCACCGTACCCCACCCCACATCACAGTATCCCCCCACACCACCGTACCTCACCACACCACCGTACCTCACCACAGTACCCCACCAGATCACCGTACCCCACCACAGCACCGTACCCCTCACACCACCGTGCCTCACGACACAACCATACCCCGCAACACCACTGCACCACACCGCACCACCGTACCTCACCACAGCACCACCGTACTTCAAAACAGCACCATACCCCACCCACGCCTCTGTACCTCATCACAGCACCGTACCTCACCACATCACCGTATCCCACCCCACCACCGTAGTACCCCCACACCACCGTGCCTCACCACACAACGGTACCACACCACACAACATTACCTCACCACACCCCACCACCATACCCCACACCACCACTGTACATCAACACACCACTGTAACCCCCCACACCACCGTAACCCACCACACCACTGTACCCCACACCACCGTACCTCAACACACCACCGTACCTCAACACACCACCGTAACCCCCACACCACCGTACCTCACCACACCACCATATCCCCGCACACCACCGTACCTCACCACACCACCGCACCTCACCACACCACACCACACCACACCACCGTACCCCACCGCACCACCATACCCCGCCACACCACTGTACCCCCCCACACCACCGTATCCCCCCACACCACCGTACACCCCTACACCACCGTACCCCACACCACCACCGTACCCGCCACACCACCGTATACCCCCACACCACCGTACCCTCCCACACCACCATACCTCCCCATACCATCGTACCTCACCAGACCACCGTATCCTCCCACACCACTGTACCTCCCCACACCACCGCACCTCACCAGTCCACCATACCCCACCACACCACCGTAGCCCCCCACACCACCGTATCCTCCCACACCACCGTGCCTCACCAGACCACCATACCCTCCCAAACCACCGTACCCTCCCAAACCACCGTACCCTCCCAAACCACCGTACCCTCCCCACACCACCGTACCTCACCAGAACATCATACCCCACCACACCACACCACCGTACGCCCCCACACCACTGCACCACACCCCACCACCGTACACCCCCACACCACCGTACCACAACCCACCACCATACCCCATCCCAACATCGTACCCCACCACACCACTGTACCCCACCCCACCACACCATGGTACCTCACACCACCACCATATCCCCCACACCACCGTACACCCCCACACCACTGTACCCCACCCCAACACTGCACCCCACCCCAACCCACCACCGTACCCCATCCCACCACCGTACCCCACCACACCACCGTACCCCACCACACCACAGTACCCCACCACACCACCATACCTCACCACACCACCGTACCCCACACCACCACCGTAACCCCCCATAACCACCATGCCTCACCACACCACTGTACCCACCCACACCACCGTACACCCCCACACCACCGTACCTCACCACACCACCATACCCCCCACACCACCATACCTCACCACCATATCCCCCACACCACTGTACCTCACACCACCACTGTACCACACCGCACCCCACCAGCGTACCCCACCCCACACCACCGTACCCTCCCACACCACCATACCTCCCCACACCAACGTACCTCACCAGACCACCGTACCCCACCAAACCACCATAGCCCCCCCGCACCACCGTACCCCACAACTGTACAGCCCCACCCCACCGTACCCCATCCCAACACCGTACCCCACCACACCAACATAACCCATCCCAAAACCGTACCCCTCCACACCCCCACACCACCGTACCCCCCACACCACCGTACCCCCCACACCATCCTACACCCCCACACCACAGTACCCCATCCCACCACCGTACCCCATCCCACCACCATACCCCACCCCACCACCGTACCCCACCACTCCACTGTACCACCCCACACCACCGTACCCCCACCACACCACCATAAACCCCCACACCACCGTACCTCACCACACCACCGTACCCCACACCAACACCGTAACCCCCCACACCCACCATACCTCAGCACACCACCATACCCACCCACACCACCATACACCCCACACTACCGTACCACACCGCACCACCGTACCTCACCACACCACCGTACCACACCGCACCACAGTACACCCCCACACCACCGTACCCCACCACACCACCGTACCGCACCCCACTACCGTACCACCGTACCCCCACACCACAGTACCTCACCACACCATCGTACCTCACCAGAACACCGTACCCTACCACAGCTCCGTATCCCCCACATACGACTGTACCTCACCACACCACCGTAACCCCACCACCACCGTACCTCACCACACCACCACTGTACCTCACCACAGCATCGTACCCTCCACACCACCGTACCTCACCACCGTACCTCACCACACCACCGTACCCCACCAGACCACCATACCTCACCACACCACCGTACCCCACACCACCACAATACCCCACCCCACCACGATACCACCCCACCGTACCCCACCCCACCACCGTACTCACCCCACACCACCATAACTCACCTCATGACTGTACCCCCCCACACAACCGTACCTCACACCACTGTACCCCACACAACCGTACCTCACCACACCACCGTACCCCACCACACCGTGCGTCACCACACCACCGTACCTCACCACACCACCGTACCTCACCACACCACCGTACCCCACCATATCACCGTACTCCACCACAGCACCGTACACCCACACCACCGTACCTCACCACACAACCGTACCCCGCACCACCACCGTACCACACCACACCACCGTACCGCACCACAGCACCACCGTTACTCAAAACAGCACCGTACCCTACCCACGCCTCCGTACCTCATCACACCACCATACGTCACACCACCACCATACCTCACCACAGCACCGTACCTCACCACACCACCGTATCCACCCCCACCCAACCACCATACCCCACCACAACCACCGTACCCCACCACACCACCGTACCACCCCACACCACTGTACCACACCACCATACCCCACCACTACCACACCTCACCACACAACAGTACACCCCACACAACAGTACCTCACCACACCACCGTACCCCACCCCACCACCGTACCCCACCACCATGTGCCACCCCACCAGCGTACCACACCACACCACCGTGCCTCACCACAACGCCGTACCCCACCACACCACTGAACCTCACCACACCACAGTACCCACCACACCATCATACCTCACCAGACCACCAAACCCCACCACACCACCATACCCCACCCCACAACCATAACTCACGACAACACCATACCTCACCACACCACCATACCTCACCACACCACCGTACCACACACCACCACCGTACCACACCACCATACCCCCCCACACCACCGTACCTCACACCACCACCGTACCGCACTGCCCCACCATACATCATCACCCACACCACCACCATACCACACCACACCACCGTAACTCATCACAGCACCGTACCCCACCCCACATCACAGTACCCCCCCACACCACCATACCTCACCACGCCACACCACCGTACCCACCATAGCACCGTACCCCCCACACCACCGTACCTCACCACACAACCATACACCGCACCACCACCGCACTGTACCTCACCACAGCACCGTACCCTACCCACACCACCGTACCCCATCACACCAATGTACCTCACACCACCACCGTACCTCACCACAGCACCGTACCCCCACACACCACCATAACCCAATCACACCAGCGTACCCCACCACACCACCGTACCCCACCACACCATCGTACCCCACCACCACACCTCACCACAGCACCGTAGCCCCCACACTACCGTACATCACCACACCACTGATCCGCACCACACCACCGTACCCACCACACCATCGAACCTCACACCACCGTACCTCACACCACCACCATACTCCACCACACCACCGTACCCCACCCCACCACCGTACCTCACACCATCAACATACTGCACCGCACCACTGTAACTCACCACACCACCGTACCTCACCACACCATCATACCTCACCAGACCACCAAACCCCACCGCACCACCGTATCCCACCCCACAACCGTACCTCTCCACAACACTGTACCTCACCACACCACACCACACTACACCACACCACCGTACCTCACCACACCACTGTACCTCACCACACCACTGTACCTCCTACCACCACGTAGCGCACCGCCCCACCGCACCACTGTACCTCACACCACCACCATACCCCACCGCACCTCACCACACCACTGTATCTCACACCACCATACCCGACCACACCACCGTACCTCACCACACCACTGTACTTCACACCACCACCATACCCCACTGCACCACCGTACCCCACCAGATCACCGTACCCCACCACAGCACCATACCCCTCACACCACCGTACCTCACCACACAACCATACCCGCACCACCACTGTACCACTACCACACCGCACCACCGTACCTCACCGCAGCACCACCATACTTCAAAACAGCACCATACCCTACCCACGCCTCTGTACCTCATCACAGCACCGTACCTCACCACGTCACCGTACCCCACCCCACCATCGTAGTACCCCCACACCACCGTACCTCACCACACAACGGTACCAACCCACACAAACATTACCTCACCACACCTATGTACCCCACCCCACCACCGTACCCCACCCCACCACACCCCACACCACCACTGTACCTCAACACACCACTGTACCCCCCACACCACCATAACCCACACCACCGTACCTCAACACACCACCGTACCTCAACACACCACCGTAACCCCCACACCACCGTACCTCACCACAACACCGTACCTCACCACACCACCATATCCCCCCACACCACTGTACCTCACCACACCACTGTACCTCACCACACCACACCATCATACCCCACCCCACCACCATACCCCGCCACACCACTGTACCCCCCCCACACCACCATACACCCCCACACCACCGTAGCCCCCCACACCACCGTACCCTCCCAGACCACCGTACCTCACCAGACCACCGTACCCTCCCAAACCACCGTACCCTCCCACACCACTGTACCTCCCCAGAACATCGTACCCCACCACACCACCGTACGCCCCCACACCACTGTACCACACCCCACCACCGTACACACCCACACCACCATACAACACCCCACCACCATACCCCATCCCAACATTGTACGCTACCACACCACTGTACGCCACCACACCACTGTACCCCACCCCACCACCATACCCCACCACACCATGGTACCTCACCCCACCACCATATCCCCCACACCACCGTACCCCATCCTACCACCGTACCCCACCACACCCACCGTACCCCATCCCACCACTGTACTGCACCCCACCACAGTACCCCACCACACCACCATACCTCACCACACCACCGTACCCCACACCACCACCGTAGCCCCCATAAGCAACATACCTCACCACACCACTGTAACCACCCACACCACCGTACCTCACCACCATACCCCCCACACCGCCATACCAGCATATCCCCCACACCACTGTACCTCACACCACCACTGTACCACACCGCACCCCACCAGCGTACCCCCCCCACACCACCGTACCCTCCCACACCACTGTACCTCCCCACACCAACGTACCTCACCAGACCACCGTACCCCACCAAACCACCGTAGCCCCCCCCGCACCACCGTACCCCACCCCACCACTGTACACCCCCACACCACTGTACCCCATCCCAACACCGTGCCCCACCACACCAACATACCCCATCCCAAAACCGTACCCCTCCACACCACCCTACACCCCCACACCACCGTAACCCATCCCACCACCGTACCCCAACCTGCCACCGTAAACCCCACACCACCGTACCCCCCCACACCATCCTACACCCCCACACCACAGTACCCCATCCCACCACCGTACCCCACTCCACCACCGTACCCCACCACTCCACCGTACCACCCCACACCCCCGTACCCCCACCACACCACCGTAACCCCCCACACCACCGTACCTCACCACACCACCGTACCCACCCACATCACCATACACCCCACACCACCGTACCTCACCACACCACCGTACCCCACACCACCACACCACACCGCACCACCGTACCTCACCACACCACCATACCACATCACACCACAGTACACCCCCACACCACCGTACCCCACCCCACCACCGTACCACACCGCACCACCGTACCCCCACACCACAGTACCTCACCAGAACACCGTACCCCACCACAGCTCCGTATCCCCCACATACCACTGTACCTCACCACACTACCGCAACCCCACCACCACCGTACCACACCGCACCACCGTACCTCACCACAGCACCGTGCCTCACCACTCCACCGTGCCTCACCACTACACCGTGCCTCACCACTCCACCGTGCCTCACCACTCCACCGTGCCTCACCACTCCACCGTGCCTCACCACTCCACCGTGCCTCACCACTCCACCGTGCCTCACCACTCCACCGTGCCTCACCACTCCACCGTGCCTCACCACTCCACCGTGCCTCACCACTCCACCGTGCCTCACCACTCCACCGTGCCTCACCACTCCACCGTGCCTCACCACTCCACCGTGCCTCACCACTCCACCGTGCCTCACCACTCCACCGTACCTCACCAATCCACCGTACCTCACCAATCCACCGTACCTCACCACTCCACCGTACCTCACCACTCCACCGTACCTCACCACACCACCGTACCTCACCACACCACCGTACTCCCCACACCACACCACTGTACCCCACCAGACCACCGTACCTCACCACACCACCGTACCCCACACCACCACCATACCCCACCCCAGCACGATACCACACCACCGTACCCCACCCCACCACCGTACTCGCCCCACACCACCATAACTCACCTCATGACTGTACCCCCCCACACAACCATACCTCACACCACTGTACCCCACACAACCGTACCTCACCACACCACCATACCCCACCACACACCACCACACCACCTCACAGAACCACCGTACCGCACTGCCCCACCGTACCTCACCACAGCACCGTATCGCAAACCACAACCGTGCGTCACCACACCACCGTACCTCACTACACCACCGTACCCCCCACACCACCGTACCTCACCACACCACTGTACCCCACCAGACCACCGTACCCCCACACCACCGTACCTCACCACACAACCGTACCCCGCACCCCCACCGTACCGCACCACCGAACCTCACCACAGCACCACCGTACCTCAAAACAGCACCGTACCTCACACCACCACCGTACCTCACCACAGCACCGTACCACACCCCACCACCGTATTCACCCCACCCAACCACCATACCCCACCACACCACCGTACCACCCCACACCACCATACCTCACCACACAATGGTACCCCCACAGAACAGTACCTCACCACACCACCATACCCCACCCCACCACCGTACCCCACCCCACCACCGTACCTCACCACAACACCGTGCCTCACCACAACACCGTACCCCACCACACCACTGTACCTCACCACACCACCGTACCCCACCACACCACTGTACCTACCACACCATCATACCTCACCAGACCACCAAACCCCACACCACCACCGTACCACACTGCACCACCGTACCACACTGCACCACCGTACCCCACCACACCACCATAACCCCCCACACCACCGTACACCACCACACCACCGTACCGCACTGCCCCACCGTACCTCACCACAGCACCATACCCCACACCACCACACCACACACCACCGTAACTCATCACAGCACCGTACCCCACCCCACATCACAGTACCCCCCCACACCACCGTACCCCACCAAAGCACTGTACCCCCCACACCACCGTACCTCACCACACAACCATACACCGCACCACCACCGTACCATACCGCACCACTGTACCTCACCACAGCACCGTACCCTACCCACACCACCGTACCCCACACCAACACCGTAACCCCCCACAACCACCATACCTCACCACCGTACCCACCCACACCACCATACACCCCACACCACCGTACCTCACCACACCACCGTACCCCACACCACCATACCACACCGCACCACCGTACCTCACCATACCACCATACCACACCCCCACACCACCGTACCCCACCCCACCACTGTACCCCACCCCACTAGCGTACCACACCGCACCACCGTACCCCCACACCAAAGTACCTCACCACACATCGTACCTCACCAGAACACCGTACCCCACCACAGCTCCGTATCCCCCACATACCACTGTACCTCACCACACCACCGTAACCCCACCACCACCGTACCACACCACCATACCTCACCACACCACCACCTTACCTCACCACAGCATCGTACCCTCCACACCACCGTACCTCACCACACCACCGTACCTCACACCACCGTACCTCACCACACCACCGTACTTCCCACACCACCGTACCTCACCACACCACCGTACCCCACCAGACCACCGTACCTCACCACACCACTGTACCCCACACCACCACCATACCCCACCGCACCACGATACCACACCACCGTACCCCACCCCACCACCGTACTCGCCCCACACCACCATAACTCACCTCATGACTGTACCCCACCAGACCACCGTACTCCACCACAGCACCGTACCCCTACACCACCGTACCTCACCACACAACCGTACCCCGCACCCCCACCGTACCACACCGCACCACCGAACCTCACCACAGCACCACCGTACCTCACCACAGCACCGTATCGCAAACCACAACCGTGCGTCACCACACCACCGTACCTCACTACACCACCGTACCTCCCACACCACCGTACCTCACCACACCACTGTACCCCACCAGACCACCGTACTCCACCACAGCACCGTACCCCTACACCACCGTACCTCACCACACAATCGTACCCTGCACCCCCACCGTACCACCGAACCTCACCACAGCACCACCGTACCTCAAAACAGTACCGTACCCTACCCACGCCTCCGTACCTCATCACACCACCGTACCTCACACCACCGTACCTCACCACAGCACCGTACCTCACCACCCCACCCCACACCACACCTCACCACACAACGGTACCCCACACACCAGTACCTCACCACACCACCATACCCCACCCCCGTACCCCACCCCACCACCGTACCCCACCACAACACCGTGCCTCACCACAACACCGTACCCCACCACACCACTGAACCTCACCACACCACTGTACCTCACCACACCACCGTACCCCACCACACCACTGTACCCACCACACCATCATACCTCACCAGACCACCAAACCCCACACCACCACCGTACCTCACACCACCACCGTACCGCACTGCCCCACCGTACCTCACCACAGCACCGTACCCCACACCACCACACCACACACCACCGTAACTCATCACAGCACCGTACCCCACCCCACATCACAGTACCCCCCCACACCGCCGTTACCCACCAAAGCACTGTACCCCCCACACCACCGTACCTCACCACACAACCATACACCGCACCACCACCGTACCATACCGCACCACTGTACCTCACCACAGCACCGTACCCTACCCACACCACCGTACCCCATCACACCAGTGTACCTCACACCACCACCGTACCTCACCACAGCACCGTACCCCCACACACCACCATACCCCATCACACCAGCGTACCCCACACCACCACACCACACCACACTACCGTACCTCACCACACCACCATACCACACCGCACCACAGTACACCCCCACACCACCGTACCCCACCCCACCACCGTAGCCCACCCCACTACCGTACCACACCGCAACACCGTACCCCCCCACCACAGTACCTCACCACACCATCGTACCTCACCAGAACACCGTACCCCACCACAGCTCCGTATGCCCCACATACCACTGTACCTCACCACACCACCGTAACCCCACCACCACCGTACCACACCGCACCACCATACCTCACCACACCACCACCGTACCTCACCACAGCATCGTACCCTCCACACCACCGTACCTCACCACACCACCGTACCTCACCACACCACCGTACCTCACCACACCACCGTACCTCACCACACCACCGTACCTCACACCACCGTACCCCACACCACCACCGTACCACACACCACCACCGTACCACACTGCACCACCGTACCCCACCACACCACCATACCCCGTAACACCACCGTACACCACCACACCTCACACCACCACCGTACCGCACTGCCCCACCATACCTCACCACAGCACCGTACTCCACACCACCACCATACCACACCACACCACCGTAACTCATCACAGCACCGTACCCCACCCCACATCACAGTACCCCCCCACACCACCGTACCTCACCACACCACCGTACCCCACCACAGCACCGTACCCCACCACAGCACCGTACCCCCCACACCACCGTACCTCACCACACAACCATACACTGCACCACCACCGCACTGTACCTCACCACAGCACCGTACCCTACCCACACCACCGTACCCCATCACACCAATGTACCTCACACCACCACCGTACCTCACCACAGCACCGTACCCCCACACACCACCATACCCCATCACACCAGCGTACCCCACCACACCACCGTAACCCCACCACACCACCGTAACCCCACCACACCATCGTACCCCACCACCACCTTACCCCACACCACCGTACCTCACCACAGCACCGTAGCCCCCACACTACCGTACATCACCACACCACTGATCCTCACCACACCACCGTACCCACCACACCATCGAACCTCACACCACCGTACCTCACACCACCACCATACTCCACCACACCACCGTACCCCACCCCACCACCGTACCTCACACGATCAACATACTGCACCGCACCACTGTAACTCACCACACCACCGTACCTCACCACACCATCATACCTCACCAGACCACCAAACCCCACCGCACCAACGTATCCCACCCCACAACCGTACCTCACAACACCATTGTACCTCACCACACCACTGTACCTCACACCACCACCATACCCCACCGCACCTCACCACACCACTGTACCTCACACCACCACCATACCCCACCACACCACCGTACCTCACCACACCACTGTACTTCACACCACCACCATACCCCACCGCACCACCGTACCCCACCAGATCACCGTACCCCACCAAAGCACCGTACCCTTCACACCACCGTACCTCACCACACAACCGTGCCCCGCACCACAACTGTACCACACCGCACCACCGTACCTCACCACAGCACCACTGTACTTCAAAACAGCACCATACCCTACCCACGCCTCTGTACCTCACCACATCACCGTACCCCACCCCACCACCGTAGTACCCCCACACCACCGTACCTCACCACACAACGGTACCACCCCACACAACATTACCTCACCACACCACCGTACCTCACCCCACCACCGTACCCCACCCCACCACCATACCCCACACCACCACTGTACCTCAACACACCACTGTACCCCCCACACCACCGTAACCCACCACACCACTGTACCCCACACCACCGTACCCCCCACACCACCGTACCTCACCACAACACCGTACCTCACCATACCACACCACCGTACCCCACCCCACCACCATACCCCGCCACACCACTGTACCCCCCCACACCACCGTATCCCCCCACACCACCGTATCCCCCACACCACCGTACACCTCCACACCACCGTACCCCACACCACCACCGCACGCGCCACACCACCGTACACCCCCACACCACCGTACCCTCCCACACTACCATACCTCCCCATACCATCGTACCTCACCAGACCACCGTATCCTCCCACACCACTGTACCTCCCCACACCACCGCACCTCACCAGTCCACCATACCCCACCACACCACCGTAGCCCCCCACACCACCGTAGCCCCCCACACCACCGTACCCTCCCACACCACCGTGCCTCACCAGACCACCGTACCTCACCAGACCACCGTACCCTCCCAAACCACCGTACCCTCCCACACCACTGTACGTCCCCACACCACCATACCTCACCAGAACATCGTACCCCACCACACCACCATACGCCCCCACACCACTGTACCACACCCCACCACCGTACACCCCCATACCACACCCCACCACCATACCCCATCCCAACATCGTACCCCACCACACCACTGTACCCCACCCCACCACCATACCCCACCACACCATGGTACCTCACCCCACCACCGTATCCCCCACACCACCGTACACCCCCACACCACTGTACCCCACCCCAACACTGTACCCCACCCCAACCCACCACACCACCGTACCCCATCCCACCACCGTACCCCACCACACCACCGTACCCCATCCCACCACTGTACTGCACCCCACCACAGTACCCCACCACACCACACCACCGTACCCCACACCACCACCGTAGCCCCCCATAACCAACATACCTCACCACACCACTGTACCCACCCACACCACCGTACACCCCCACACCACCGTACCTCACCACCATACCCCCCACACCACCATATCCCCCACACCGCCATACCAGCATATCCCCCACACCACTGTACCTCACCACACCACTGTACCTCACACCACCACTGTACCACACCGCACCCCACCAGCGTACCCCCCCAAACCACCATACCCTCCCACACCACGTACCTCCCCACACCAACGTACCTCACCAGACCACCATACCCCACCAAACCACCATAGCCCCCCCGCACCGCACCCCACCACTGTACACCCCCACACCACCGTACCCCATCCCAACACCGTACTCCACCACACCAACATACCCCATCCCAAAACCGAACCCCCCCACACCACCGTACACCATCCCACCACCGTACCCCACCCTACCACCATACCCCCCACACCACCGTACCCCCCCACACCATCCTACACCCCCACACCACAGTACCCCATCCCACCACCGTACCCCATCCCACCACCGTACCCCACCCCACCACCTTACCCCACCCCACCACCTTACCCCACCCCACCACCTTACCCCACCCCACCACCTTACCCCACCCCACCACCGTACCACTCCACACCACCGTACCCCCACCACACCACCATAACCCCCCACACCACCGTACCTCACCACACCACCATACCCCACACCAACACCGTAACCCCCCACAACCACCATACCTCACCACCGTACCCACCCACACCACCATACACCCCACACCACCGTACCCCACACCACCACCATACCACACCGCACCACCGTACCTCACCATACCACCATATCACACCACAGTACACCCCCACACCACCGTACCCCACCCCACCACTGTACCCCACCCCACTAGCGTACCACACCGCACCACCGTACCCCCACACCAAAGTACCTCACCACACATCGTACCTCACCAGAACACCGTACCCCACCACAGCTCCGTATCCCCCACATACCACTGTACCTCACCACACCACCGTAACCCCACCACCACCGTACCACACCACCATACCTCACCACACCACCACCTTACCTCACCACAGCATCGTACCCTCCACACCACCGTACCTCACCACACCACCGTACCTCACCACACCACCGTACTCGCCCCACACCACCATAACTCACCTCATGACTGTACCCCACCAGACCACCGTACTCCACCACAGCACCGTACCCCTACACCACCGTACCTCACCACACAACCGTACCCCGCACCCCCACCGTACCACACCGCACCACCGAACCTCACCACAGCACCGTATCGCAAACCACAACCGTGCGTCACCACACCACCGTACCTCACTACACCACCGTACCCCCCACACACCACTGTACCCCACCAGACCAACGTACTCCACCACAGCACCGTACCCCTACACCACCGTACCTCACCACACATCCGTCCCCCGCACCCCCACCGTACCACACCGCACCACCGAACCTCACCACAGCACCACCGTACCTCAAAACAGTACCGTACCCTACCCACGCCTCCGTACCTCATCACACCACCGTACCTCACACCACCACCGTACCTCACCACAGCACCGTACCTCACCACCCCACCGTATCCACCCCACCCAACCACCGTACCCCACCACACCACCGTACCCCACCACACCACCGTACCCCACCACACCACTGTACCCCACCCCACCACCGTACCCCACCCCACCAGCGTACCACACCACACCACCATGCCTCACCACAACACCGTACCCCACCACACCACTGAACCTCACACCACAGTACCTCACATCACTGTACCCCACCACACCACCGTACTCGCCCCACACCACCATAACTCACCTCATGACTGTACCCCACCAGACCACCGTACTCCACCACAGCACCGTACCCCTACACCACCGTACCTCACCACACAACCGTACCCCGCACCCCCACCGTACCACACCGCACCACCGAACCTCACCACAGCACCACCGTACCTCACCACAGCACCGTATCGCAAACCACAACCGTGCGTCACCACACCACCGTACCCCCACACCACACCACTGTACCCCACCAGACCACCGTATTCCACCACACCACCGTACCTCACCACACATCCGTACCCCGCACCCCCACCGTACCACACCGCACCACCGAACCTCACCACAGCACCACCGTACCTCAAAACAGTACCGTACCCTACCCACGCCTCCGTACCTCATCACACCACCGTACCTCACACCACCACCGTACCTCACCACAGCACCATACCTCACCACCCCAACGTACCCCACCCCACCACCGTATCCACCCCACCCAACCACCGTACCCCACCACACCACCGTACCCCACCCCACCACCGTACCATCCCCACACCACCATACCTCACCACACAACGGTACCCCCCACACAACAGTACCTCACCACACCACCGTACCCCACCCCACCACCGTACCCCACCCCACCACCGTACCCCACCCCACCACCGTACCCCACCCCACCAGCGTACCACACCACACCACCATGCCTCACCACAACACCGTACCCCACCACACCACTGAACCTCACACCACAGTACCTCACATCGCTGTACCCCACCACACCACTGTACCCCACCACACCACCGTACCCCACCCCACAACCATACCTCACGACAACACCGTACCTCACCACACCACCATACCTCACCACACCACCATACCTCACCACACCACCGTACCCCACTGCACCACCGTACCACACTGCACCACCGTACCCCACCACACCACCGTACCCCACCACACCACCATAACCCCCCACACCACTGTACACCACCGCACCACCGTAACTCACACCACCACCGTACCGTACCCCACACCACCACCATACCACACCACACCACCGTAACTCATCACAGCACCGTACCCCACCCCACATCACAGTACCCACCCCACACCACCGTACCCCACCACAGCACCGTACCCACCACAGCACTGTACCTCACCACACAACCATACACCGCACCACCACCGTACCATACCGCACCACTGTACCTCACCACAGCACCGTACCCTACCCACACCACCGTACCCCATCACAGCAATGTACCTCACACCACCACCGTACCTCACCACAGCACCGTACCCCCACACACCACCATACCCCATCACACCAGCTTACCCCACACCAACACCATACCACACCGCACCAGAGTACCTCACCAGAACACCGTACCCCACCACAGCTCCGTATCCCCCACATACCAATGTACCTCACCACACCACCGTAACCCCACCATCACCGTACCACACCGCACCACCATACCTCACCACACCACCACCGTACCTCACCACAGCATCGTACCCTCCACACCACCGTACCTCACCACACCACCGTACCTCACCACACCACCATACCCCACCAGACCACTGTACCTCACCACACCACCGTACCCCACACCACCACCATACCCCACCCCACCACGATACCACACCACCGTACCCCACCCCACCACCGTACTCGCCCCACACCACCATAACTCACCTCATGACTGTACCCCCCCACACAACCGTACTTCACACCACTGTACCCCACACAACCTTCCCTCACCACACCACCGTACACCACCACACCACCGTACCTCACAGAAACACCGTACCGCACTGCCCCACCGTACCTCACCACAGCACCGTATCGCAAACAACCGTGCGTCACCACACCACCGTACCTCACCACACCACTGTACCCCACCATACCACCGTACTCCACCACAGCACCGTACCCCCACACCACCGTACCACCACCGTACCACACCACAGTACCTCACCACAGCACCACCATTACTCAAAACAGCACCGTACCCTCCCCACGCCTCCGCACCTCATCACACCACCGTACCTCACACCACCACCGTACCTCACCACAGCACCGTACCTCACCACACCACCGTATCCACCCCACCCAACCACCATACTCCACCACACCACCATACCCCACCACACCACCGTACCACCCACCACTGTACGACACCACCATACCCCACCCCACCACTACCACCCCCACACCACCATACCTCACCACACAACGGTACCCCCCACACAACAGTACCTCACCACACCACCGTACCCCACCCCACCACCGTACCCCACACCACCACCATGCCCCACCCCACCAGCGTACCACACCACACCACCGTGCCTCACCACAACACCGTACCCCACCACACCACTGAACCTCACCACACCACTGTACCTCACCACACCACCGTACCCGACCACACCACCGTACCCGACCACACCACAGTACCCACCACACCATCATACCTCACCAGACCACCACACCACCGTACCCCACCCCACAACCATACCTCACGACAACACCGTACCTCACCACACCACCGTACCTCACCACACCACCGTACCCCACACCACCACCGTACCACACACCACCACCGTACCACACACCACCACCGTACCACACCACACCACCATACCCCTCCACACCGCCATACACCACACCACCACCGTACCGCACTGCCCCACCGTACCTCACCACAGCACCGTACCCCACACCACCACCGTAACTCATCACAGCACCGTACCCCACCCCACATCACAGTACCCCCCCACACCACCGTACCACACCACAGCACCGTACCCCCCACACCACCGTACCTCACCACACAACCATACACCGCACCACCACCGCACTGTACCTCACCACAGCACCGTACCCTACCCACACCACCGTACCCCATCACACCAATGTACCTCACACCACCACCGTACCTCACCACAGCACCGTACCCCCACACACCACCATACCCCATCACACCTGCGTACCCCACCACACCACCGTACCCCACCACACCAACGTACCCCACCACCACCTTACCCCACACCACCGTACCTCACCACAGCACCGTAGCCCCCACACTACCGTACATCACCACACCACTGATCCTCACCACACCACCGTACCCACCACACCATCGAACCTCATCACACCACCGTACCTCACACTACCACCATACTCCACCACACCACCGTACCCCACCCCACCACCATAGCTCACACCATCAACATACTGCACCGCACCACTGTAACTCACCACACCACCATACCTCACCACACCATCATACCTCACCAGACCACCAAACCCCACTGCACCACCGTATCCCACCCCACAACCGTACCTCACCACAACACTGTACCTCACCACACCACCATACTCCACCACACCACCGTACCTCACCACACCACTGTACCTCACCACACCACTGTACCTCCTACCACCACCGTAGCGCACCGCCCCACCGTACCTCACCACACCACTGTACCTCACACCACCACCATACCCCACTGCACCTCACCACACCACTGTACACCACACCCCCGTACCTCATCACACCACTGTACTTCACACCACCACCATACCCCACTGCAACACCGTACCCCACACACCACCGTACCTCACCACACAACCGTACCCCGCACCACCACTGTACCACACAGCACCACCGTACTTCAAAACAGCACCATACCCTACACACGCCTCTGTACCTCATCACAGCACCGTACCTCACCACATCACCGTACCCCACCCCACCACCGTAGTACCCCCACACCACCGTACCTCACCACACAACGGTACCAACCCACACAACATTACCTCACCACACCGCCGTACCCCACCCCACCACCGTACCCCACCCCACCACCATACCCCACACCACCACTGTACCTCAACACACCACTGTACCCCCCACACCACCGTAACCCACCACACCACTGTACCCCACACCACCGTACCTCAACACACCACCGTAACCCCCACACCACCGTACCTCACCACAACACCGTACCTCACCACACCACCATATTCCCCCACACCACCGTACCTCACCACACCACCGTACCTCACCACACCACCATATTCCCCCACACCACCGTACCTCACCACACCACCGTACCTCACCACACCACACCACCGTACCCCACCCCACTACCATACCCCGCCACACCACTGTACCCCCCCACACCACCGTACACCCCCACACCACCGTACCCCACACCACCACCGCACTCGCCACACCACAGTACACCCCCACACCACCGTACCCTCCCACACCACCATACCTCCCCATGCCATCGTACCTCGCCAGACCACCGTATCCTCCCACACCACTGTACCTCCCCACACCACCACACCTCACCAGTCCACCGTACCCCACCACACCACCGTAGCCCCCCACACCACCGTACCCTCCCACACCACCGTGCCTCACCAGACCACCATACCTCACCAGACCACCGTACCCTCCCAAACCACCGTACCCTTCCACACCACTGTACCTCCCCACACCACCGTACCTCCCCACACCACCGTACCTCACCAGAACATCGTACCCCACCACACCACCGTACGCCCCCACACCACTGTACCACACCCCACCACCATACCCCATCCCAACATCGTACCCCACCACCATACCCCACCACACCATGGTACCTCACCCCACCACCGTATCCCCCACACCACCGTACACCCCCACACCACTGTACCCCACCCCAACACTGTACCCCACCCCAGCCCACCACCGTACCCCATCCCACCACCGTACCCCACCACACCACCGTACCCCATCCCACCACTGTACTGCACCCCACCACACCACCGTACCCCACGCCACCAACACAGCCCCCCATAACCACCATACCTCACCACACCACTGTACCCACCCACACCACCGTACACCCCCACACCACTAATATACCTATCAATTCAGTCCATGAAAAGCGACGAGTTAAGGTAGTAACTATAGGTTTTTATTGGCTAAATAACAGAGCCCACCCTCGTGGGTGATCGGTTCCAACAAGGAAGAATACTAGCCAAGCGGTCACCTTTATACCTGGGCAAGCAGGCGGAGCCATGGGCGGAGTCAGCTGAGGTCAGCCCAGGTATAACAGCGTGCGTGGCAAGAGGTAACCTTGTTATCACTACACAACAGTGTAACAATAGTGAACGGTTGTGAACGATAACAGTGCTTTACCACATTCACCCCTTGTTTAAAATTGAGTCCGGCGGGGTGAAGTGTACTACTAGTTCGTGTATGTCAGTCTGTCAGGAGGGCTCGTAAGCCTTTCTGATCGGCGCAGCAGCGGCGGCGGTGGTGCAGTATCCGATGTTAATGCTGGTGGCCGACGGAGGCTCCTGGGGTTCCGGCATGCCGCCTACAGGAGCTGGATTTGGGGGAGTGGTGGGGGGTAACGGTGGTATCTCCGGGGTGCCCGAGGGTGCGAGGTCTCGCAAGGAGACTGTGTCCTCCCGCCCGTCTTGGTATGCCACGTAGGCGTACTGGGGGTTGGCGTGCAGGAGGTTCACCCTCTCGACCAGGGGGTCCATTTTATGGGTCCTTACGTGCTTCCGCAGCAGGACGGGCCCCGGAGAAGTCAGCCATGTTGGTAGCGAGGTTCCCGTAGTCGACTTCCTGGGGAAAATGAACATTTGCTCATGAGGGGTGGCGTTAATGGCAGTACAAAGCAGTGACCGGATGGAATGGAGCGCTGCCGGGAGGACTTCCTGCCAGCGAGAGGTTGGGAGGCCCTTAGACTTTAGGGCTAAGAGGACGGCCTTCCAAACTGTCGCGTTCTCTCTTTCCACCTGGCCGTTCCCCCGGGGGTTGTAGCTGGTGGTCCTGCTCGCCGCAATACCTCTCGCCAGCAGGAACTGGCGAAGTTCCTCGCTCATGAAGGATGAGCCCCGGTCGCTATGTATATAGTTCGGGAACCCGAACAAGGCAAAGAGGTCATTCAGGCATTTGATGACCGTGGTGCTGGTCATGTCTGGGCAGGGGATGGCAAAGGGGAAACGGGAGTACTCATCAATAATGTTGAGGAAGTACACATTACGGTCAGAGGACGGGAGGGGCCCCTTAAAATCGATGCTCAAGCGCTCGAAGGGGCGGGTGGCCTTGATCAGGCTTGCTCTGTCTGGCCTATAGAAATGCGGTTTGCATTCGGCACAGACTTGGTAGTTCCTGGTCATGGTCCTGACCTCCTCGATGGAGTAGGGCAGGCTGCGGGCCTTAATGAAGTGGTAAAGTCTAGTGACCCCGGGGTGGCAGAGGTCGTTGTGGAGGGTCCGCAGTCTATCAACTTGCGCGTTGGCGCAGGTACCTCGTGATAGAGCATCAGGGGGCTCGCTGAGTTTACCAGGCCGGTACAAGATATCGTACTCGTAGGTGGAGAGCTCGATTCTCCACCTCAAGATCTTGTCGTTCTTGATTTTGCCCCTCAGCTTGTTATTAAATATAAACGCAACCGAACGCTGGTCGGTGAGGAGGGTAAATCGTTTGCCTGCCAGGTAATGCCTCCAGCGTCATACCGCTTCCACAATTGCCTGGGCCTCCTTCTCGACAGAAGAGTGTCGGATCTCAGGGCCCTGGAGGGTCCTTGAGAAGAAGGCCACAGGTCTCCCCGCCTGGTTTAGGGTTGCAGCTAGGGCGAAGTCAGATGCATCGCTCTCCACTTGGAAAGGGATGGACTCATCCACTGCGTGCATTGTGGCCTTCGCAATGTCTCCTTTTATGAGGGAGAAGGCTGCGCATGCTTCTTCTGTCAGGGGGAAGGAGGTGGACTTCATGAGGGGTCTGGCTCTGTCCGCATAATTGGGCACCCATTGGGCATAGTAAGCGAAGAGCCCCAGGGTTCTCTTCAGTGCCTTTTGACAGTGGGGAAGGGGAAGCTCCATGAGGGGACGCATTCTTTCGGGGTCGGGGCCGATGACTCCGTTCTCTACTACGCAGCCGAGGATGGCAAGGCGCGAGGTGTTAAATATACATTTCTCCTTATTGTAAGTGAGATTCAGCCGTTGGGCCGTACGGAGGAATTTCTCCAGATTAACATCGTGGTCCTGCTGGTCGCGGCCGCAGATGGTGACGTTATCTAGATAAGGAAACGTGGCCTGCAGCGCGTTCTGGTCAACCATCCAGTCCATCTCCCTTTGGAAGACTGAAACCCCGTTGGTGACGCCGAACGGAACCCTAAGGAAGTGGTCGAGGCGGCCATTCACCTCGAAGGCGGTATACTGGCGGTCCTCAGGGCGGATAGGGAGTTGGTGATAGGCCGACTTAAGGTCGATGGTGGAGAATACCCGGTACTGTGCAATCTGGTTGACCATGTCAGATATGCGGGGAAGGGGATATGCGTCCAGCTGGGTGTACCGGTTTATGGTTTGGCTGTAGTCGATGACTGTTAAGTCTGTGAGTTGTTCAAGTAATTAATACTCAGACTTAATCAGTAACAATAAAACAGGTCTTTACTGGTTGGAGGTAGGGACTACACTGAATACAAGATTACTGCACAGTGCTTATATACCGGTGTGTTCACCCCCGGTATTACGTCTACAGCAGCCTGAGAAAGTAGTACATCTCTTAAGGTGGAACAGGCTTAAGCTCTCTTAAGGTGGAACAGGTTACATACACAACACTCCTCCCTTCTTAGCTTTATAGTCATCCCCCCATTTAACATAACGTAATAACATATATACATATATAACTTCATGTTTAACGTAACATATCACAGATTCAGTCTCTGCGGAAAACAGTTCACAGATTCAATCTCTGTGGTGTAGTCGGTTCACGTTACTCATTCAATAGTCCTTTCATGGATTTAACAGCTTGAACTTCCGAACTGATTTGGCTCCGTTCGGAGGGACCACGTGTGTGATCTGGTAGAGGTGATAATGGTTCAGATGGGTCATCTTCTGTTTTTACTTTTCCTTTTCTGCTTCTTGGAGACTCTCTGGGCTCCATTGTCAGCTGCCACAGCTGCCAGCTGCATGCGCAGTTCCTCCTTCTCTTCCTCCTGTTTCCGTCGTAGAGCCAGCTTCTCCCGATGTTCCGTAGACTTTTGGTGCTCCTCCATGATTTCTGCACTTTGGGAGTCGAAGTTACAAGCTGGGCAGGACAGGACATCGTAATATTCGGTGTCGTCCACCAGGTCATGGTAATATTTGGTGTCGTCCTGAGCTAGACCAGTGAGAGGGTCGTCTATTTCCTCCATACCCAGCTGGACGTTAGCCAGCTCTTGTTCCAAATCCAGACATCTTTCCTGAAGAGACTTCTTCATGTGTACCTCTGCATCCAGCTTTTTCTGGGCTTTCAGCAAGTCGTTTACTAGTGACCTCATTTGTGATTTTAATACTTCAACTTCCTTTGGAGATTGATTGATCGGACTATGCAATCCCTTTACTGGAGCAGCTGTTTCAGCGGTCTGTTGTTCTACATTGACGTGAGTCAGCATACTTTTGGCATCCAATGGCTGCTCTGTTGCAGTCGTTTCAGTCTGTGTCGTCACATCAGCCATCTCAATGACTTTTGAGAGCTCCGAACCCTTTTCCTTTGAAGATCGCAGCTCGTGTTCAAGTTTTTCCCATTTCAGAGTCTTGTCCCTCAGCATATGAAGGAGTTGGCTGACCGTTAACTCTTCTGACACCAGATTATGGCACGCACCTTCAGAACCTGAATCAGCTTTGATTCGTTCGGCCTCCTCGCGCAGATGGTTGGTGTGCTCCTGCTCCATTTTCTCCATCAGTTGCTTCTGTTGCCTTTCCAGATTCTCCCACTCTGTAACAAAGACCTTTTTTATTTCATTCATCTCTTGCTCAAAACGGCGAATCATTTGTTCTAATTGCTGTTGTAGTTTGAAATGGAGTTGAGTTCGAGCCCAGTGTCCCTCAAAAATGTGCATATCAGTAGACTTGACAGACTCAGAATTCTCTGTTAAACTATGTTGTTGTTGCTCAGTGGAATTCTGTGCTGAAACTTTGTCTTTTGCACATGGGTTGGTCTTGCCATCATCAGTTCCAGAGTCTGGGCTGATTATCTGCACCGAGTTCTCACTCTTTATGGCTTTTAGCGAATGCCAGTCCATATTTATGTTTCTAAACCACTCCCGACCTAGTAGTGGTGGACCTCCCTCCGGTAGCACATATAAGTCCATTATTTGACTTCCTTCGCCCTTGTTGGCCACTGCAACCTTTATTGTCCCGATGGGGTACACTCTCTGCCCCGTGTAGGTTGTCAATATAATCTCCGTATCCTGTAGGGGAATATGTTGGAATAACCTTCTGTAATCTTTCTTATTCATGACCGACAATGCCGATCCAGTGTCCAATTCCATTTTTACTTGGACTCCTTCTATCTGAAGAGTAACCCAAATTGTCTGGAGGTCTGCACCCTTACCAACATTGAGTACCCTTAAGCTAGCCAGTTCACTACTGCTAGCATCTGAATCGGACTCCTGTTCGGCCACCTTGTGTACCTTTGCGTATTTCCCTTGCGGTGACTTCTTGTTGCTGGTCTTCTTCCCTGACCTGCATACTCTAGCTATATGTCCAAGCCTACCACATGTTCTACATTCTTGGTTTTTAAACCAACACTGGTTCTGATCATGCGTTGTCTTTCCACAACGATAACATTTGCCAGAACTCACACCCAATTTGTGTGCACTGAGCTCCGGTGACCGTAGCTGCATTACTGCCGTGCCTCTCGCTGCGGCTTCGTGTGCTGCTGCCATAGTGACCGCCTTCTCAAGCGTCAGCTCATTCTCCTCGAGCAGTCGCTTTTGTGTATCCTGTTTAAATAAACCACACACAAATTTGTCTCGTAGTGCATCTGTCAGTCCCGTTCCAAACTGGCAATATTTCGCTAATTTACGCAATTCCAGCAAATATTCAGCATTGCTTTCATGCTGTAGCTGCCTTCTGTCGTAAAATTTAAATCGTTCCGCTAGCATCAGCGGCGTGGGGTTTAGATGATCTTTCAGGACAGTAACAATCTCATCGAACGTCTTATCCGCCGGTTCATCTGGTGATAACAGGTGTTTCAATTGCCCGTATGTCTTCGCACCCATTAAATTTAATAATGTTAGTGCTTTATCAGCCTCACGAATTTTATTGGCCTTACAATAATTTTTAACTCGTTCAACATATATGGCCCAATCTTCGATGTCACTATCAAAGTTGCTAATATTCCCGTGTTTAGGCATTGTAGTACTTTATCAGATTTGCAATTTCTCAGATTTTTTTTTTTTTTTTTACTGCTATCCAAGATGGCGGCTTCCCGCTCTTGCCGTCGTCCTCCGCCCACAAAATGGCGGTTTTCCCGCGCTTGGCGGTCTTCACCCGTCCCCCGACGCCGTCTCCCTTCAGCCCCGAGTGCGGCCCTTATCTCCGCCGCGATCGATGGCCCGCGCTTTTCACCGCGGCTCTGGCACCTTCAGTGTCTGCCGACGCTGCGCCTTTCAGCCCGAGTGCGGCCCTTATCAGGGATTGCGATCGATGGCCCTTATCTCCCGATCGCGATCGCCCTTGTTCCTCCGACTTCCCCAGCCCTGTCTTTGCAGCCAACGCTGCTCGGCTTACCCACCACCGAGGTTGAAAAAGAAGCTGCAGGATGTCTTCTGCACTCCAGTTTTCAGTCGCTGATGGAGGCTTCAGGGTCCTAATGCCTGTGGGGTGGTGAGGTTTGAAACCTCTCTTCAACGTCCTGTCTGTGGACGAAGCCGCCGTGGAATAACTGCCGCAGGGTAAGAATCTGACTCGTCGCCAGTGTTAAGTCTGTGAGTTGTTCAAGTAATTAATACTCAGACTTAATCAGTAACAATAAAACAGGTCTTTACTGGTTGGAGGTAGGGACTACACTGAATACAAGATTACTGCACAGTGCTTATATACCGGTGTGTTCACCCCCGGTATTACGTCTACAGCAGCCTGAGAAAGTAGTACATCTCTTAAGGTGGAACAGGCTTAAGCTCTCTTAAGGTGGAACAGGTTACATACACAACAATGACCAGGCGGTTTTTATTGCCGGTCTTAACGACTATGACCTGGGCACGCCAGGGGCTGTTGCTCCCCTCGATGATGCCCTCCTTCAGGAGACGCTGCACCTCAGCTAATAAAAGCTCTGTCCCCGGCGCTGTACCGCCTGCTCTTGGTAGCGACGGGCTTACAGTCGCGGGTGAGGTTAGCGAACAAGGAGGGGGGCGGGACTTTGAGAGTGGAAAGGCCGCAGGTGGTATGCGGCGGGCGGTTTAAAAACTGCTGGTTATAGACTGTGAGTGGGGGGAGGGGTCCACCGTATACCAGAGTGACACTTTGGAGGTGGCATTGGAAATCCAGCCCTAGTAGGACGGCAGCACAGAGCTGGGGCAGGACGAGAAGTTTAAAGTTTTTATATTCCGTGCCCCTAACCGACAGGGTCACCACACAGTAGCCGCTGATGTCTGTTGAATGGGACTTCGCCGCCATCGAGATCCGATGGCGCGTTGGCCGGACAGTGAGGGAGTAGCAGCTCACTGTGTCTGGGTAAATAAAACTCTCCGTGCTTCCGCTGTCGAACAGGCAGGTCGTGGCGTGGCCGTTTACTTCGATGTCCATCATGGACTTGGACAGATGATGCGGGAGGGCTTGGTCAAGCGTGACGGAGGCCAGTGTATGGCTGAGTGAGCTGCTGTAGTCTGCAGGTGAGGCGGTGGTCGGGTCTGGAGACAAAACGGCGGCCGAGTGCGGCGAACAAAATGGCGGCGCCCATGACGCGGATCCCCACGAAGTTGGACAAAATGGCGGAGAAGATGGCCGCCCCCACAACTCACATGAGGCACTGCTGGCGTCTGTGGCCTTGATCAAAGATGGCCAGCCCCACGACTCACATGATGCAATGCTGGCATCTGTGGCCTTGATCAAAGATGGCCGCCCCCACAACTCACATGAGGCACTGCTGGCGTCTGTGGCTTTCCCCCTGCAGGCGTTAACGAAGTGGCCTTTCTTTTTGCAGCCGGAGCAGGTCGCGTTCCTTGCAGGGCAGCGTGCCCTTTGATGTCTCGCCTGGCCACAGAAGCAGCTGGCGGCCTGATCGCGGAGGTCCGCTGCCGCAACAGGTCCCGGGGGTGGCGGTCCCGATCGATTCCGGGACACCGACGCCGTAGTAGGTCCCAGGGGCGGCGGTGCGAGGGGTATTGCGGCCGGAGTTGGGCCCGAGTCCCAGGGTCGCGCAGCACTGTACCTGGAGTACGCCTCGAGGTCCCGATGGGCCACTTCCAGGGAGCGAGCGAGGGCTGCAGCTGTTTTCAATTCGAGGTCCTTTGATTCGAGCAGTCTTTGCCGTGAGTAGTCGGACCGAAGGCCTTTCACGAAGGCATCGCGGATATTTCCTTCAGTATGTTCTGCAGCCGTTACAGCTTTAAAGTCACAGTCCCTGCCGAGTGTTTGTAGCGCCCGTAAAAATTCATCTACAGACTCTCCTGGCTGTTGCGAGCGGGATCTTAGGAGATGTCTGGCATACATTGAATTTACTGGGCTCCAGTACTGCTCTTTTAGCAGGTTGCGGGCATCCTCGTATGTAGCAAGGTCCCGGATGAGTGCAAATACTTTAGGGCTCACCTGGGCGGTCAGAACTCTTAGTTTGGATTCCGGAGGCACGCCGGAGGCTCCCAGGTAGGATTCGAAGCAGCTCAGCCAGTGTTCGAAGTCAAGGGCTGAATTCGCTGCCTGTGGGTTCAGATCCAGGTACGGCGGTCGGAGGGCTCGCAGCCAGGTCAGCTGCTGGGGCTGTTGTAGCTGGCCATTTGGCTGGGGCTGTTGTAGCTGACTGTTTGGCTGGTCGTTTGGCTGCTCCGGTCCATACATTTCAAAATTTAGCCAATAAAATTGATATACCTATCAATTCAGTCCATGAAAAGCGACGAGTTAAGGTAGTAACTACAGGTTTTTATTGGCTAAATAACAGAGCCCACCCTCATGGGTGATCGGTTCCAACAAGGAAGAATACTAGCCAAGCGGTCACCTTTATACCTGGGCAAGCAGGCGGAGCCATGGGCAGAGTCAGCTGAGGTCAGCCCAGGTATAACAGCGTGCGTGGCAAGAGGTAACCTTGTGTAGTGATAACAACAGTGTAAACAGTGATAACAACAGTGTAACAATAGTGAACGGTTGTGAACGATAACAGTGGTTTACCACAACCACCATATCCCCCACACCGCCATACCACCATATCCCCCACCACACCACTGTACCTCACACCACCACTGTACCACACCGCACCCCACCAGCGTACCGCCCCCCACACCACCGTACCCTCCCACACCACCGTACATCCCCACACCAACGTACCTCACCAGACCACCGTACCCCACCAAACCACCATAGCCCCCCCGCACCACACCCCACCACTGTACACCCCCACACCACCGTACCCCATCCCAACACCGTACCCCACCACACCAACATACCCCATCCCAAAACTGTATCCCTCCACACCACCCTACACCCCCACACCACCGTACCCCATCCCACCACCGTACCCCACCCTACCACCATACCCGCCACACCACCGTACCCCCCCACACCATCCTACACCACAGTACCCCATCCCACCACCGTACCCCACCCCACCACCGTACTCCACCACTCCAACGTACCACCCCACACCACCGTACCCCCACCACACCACCGTACCCCCACCACACCACCATAACCCCCCACACCACTGTACCTCACCACACCACCGTACCCCACACCAACACTGTAACCCCCCACAACCACCATACCTCACCACACCACCGTACCCACCCACACCACCATACACCCCACACCACCATACCTCACCACACCACTGTACCCCACACCACCACCATACCACACCGCACCACCGTACCTCACCACACCACCATACCACACCGCACCACAGTACACCCCCACACCACCGTACCCCACCCCACCACCGTACCCCACCCCACTACCGTACCACACCGCACCCCCACACCACAGTACCTCACACCATCGTACCTCACCAGAACACCGTACCCCACCACAGCTCCGAATCCCCCACATACCACTGTACCTCACCACACCACCGTAACCCCACCACCACCGTACCACACCACCATACCTCACCACACCACCACCGTACCTCACCACAGCATCGTACCCTCCACACCACCGTACCTCACACCACCGTACCCCACCAGACCACCGTACCTCACACCACCGTACCCCACACCACCACCATGCCCCACCCCACCACACCTCACCCCACCACCGTACTCGCCCCACACCACCATAACTCACATCATGACTCTACCCCCCCACACAACCATACCTCACACCACTGTACCCCACACAACCGTACCTCACCACACCACCGTGCCCCACCACACCACCTCACAGAACCACTGTACCGCACTGCCCCACCGTACCTCACCACAGCACCGTATCGCAAACCACAACCGTGTGTCACCACACCACCGTACCTCACCACACCACCGTACCCTCCACACCACTGTACCTCACCACACAACCGTAACCCACACCACCACCGTACCACACCGCACCACCGTACCTCACCACAGCACCACCGTACCTCAAAACAGCACCGTACCCTACCCACGCCTCCGTACCTCACACCACCACCGTACCTCACCACAGCACCGTACCTCACCACACCACCGTACCCCACCCCACCACCGTATCCACCCCACCCAACCACCGTACCCCACCACACCACCGTACCCCACCACACCACCGTACCACCCCAAACCACCATACCTCACCACACAACGGTACCCCCCACACAACAGTACCTCACCACACCACCGTACCCCACCCCACCACCGTACCCCACCCCACCACCGTACCCTACCCCACCAGCGTACCACACCACACCACCGTGCCTCACCACAACACCGTACCCCACCACACCACGGTACCCACCACACCATCATACCTCACCCGACCACGAAACCCCACCACACCACCATACCCCACCCCACAACCATACCTCACGACAACACCGTACCTCACCACACCACCGTACCTCACACCACCACCGTACCACACTGCACCACCATACCCCACCACACCACCATAACCCCCCACACCACCACACCACCGTACCTCACACCACCACCGTACCGCACTGCCCCACCGTACCTCACCACAGCACCGTACCCCACACCACCACCATACCACACCACACCACCATAACTCATCACAGCACCGTACCCCACTCCACTTCACAGTACCCCCCCACACCACCGTACCTCACCACACCGCCGTACCCCACCACAGCACCGTACCCCCCACACCACCGTACCTCACCACACAACCATACACCGCACCACCACCGTACCATACTGCACCACTGTACCTCACCACAGCACTGTACCCTACACACACCACCGTACCCCATCACACCACCACCGTACATCACCACAGCACCATACCACCACACACCACCATACCCCATCACACCAGCATACCCCACCACACCACCCTACCCCACCACACCATCGTACACCACCACCACCTTACCCCACGCCACCGTACCTCACCACAGCACCGTAGCCCCCACACTACCGTACAACACCACACCACTGATCCTCACCACACCACCGTACCCACCACACCATCGAACCTCACCACACCACCGTACCTCACACCACCACCATACTCCACCACACCACCATATTCCACCACACCACCGTACCCCACCACACCACCGTACCCCACCCCACCACCGTACCTCACACCATCAACATACTGCACCGCACCACCGTAACTCACCACACCACCGTACCCCACCCAACCACTGTACACCCCCACCCCACCGTACCCCATCCCAACACCGTACCCCACCACACCAACATACCCCATCCCAAAACCGTACCCCTCCACACCACCCTACACCCCCACACCACCGTACCCCATCCCACCACTGTACCCCACCCTACCACCGTACCCCCACACCACTGTACCCCCCACACCATCCTACACCCCCACACCACAGTACCCCATCCCACCACCGTACCCCATCCCACCGCTGTACCCCACCCCACCACCGTACCCCCCCACACCACCGTACCCCCACCACACCACCATAACCCCCCACACCACCGTACCTCACCACACCGCCGTACCCCACACCAACACATTAACCCCCCACAACCACCATACCTCACACCACCGTACCCATTCACACCACCATACACCCCACACCACCGTACCTCACCACACCACCGTACCCCACACCACCACCATACCACACCGCACCACCGTACCTCAGCACACCACCATACCACACCGCACCACAGTACATCCCCACACCACCGTACCCCACCCCACCACCGTACCCCACCCCACTACTGTACCACACCGCACCACTGTACCCCCACACCACAGTACCTCACCAGAACACCATACCCCACCACAGCTCCGTATCCCCCACATACCACTGTACCTCACCACACCACCGTAACCCCACCACCGTAACACACCGCACCACCATACCTCACCACAGCATCGTACCTCACCACACCACCGTACCTCACCACACCACCGTACCCCACCAGACCACCGTACCCCACACCACCACCATACCCCACCATGATACCACACCACCGTACCCCACCCCACCACCGTACTCACCCCACACCACCATAACTCACCTCATGACTGTACCCCCCCAAACAACCATACCTCACACCACTGTACCCCACACAACCATACCTCACCACACAACCGTACCCCACCACACCACCGTACACCACCACACCACCGTACCTCACCACACCACTGTACTTCACACCACCACCATACCCCACCGCACCACCGTACCTCACCACAGCACCGTACACCCCCCACACCACTGTACTGTAATGATATCAGCAAATAGTGATGTTATTTGCCTGTTCGATTATGATGCCTACCAGCATGATTGCATGTATTGATTGCTTGTGCCTGACCAGCAGAGGTCATGTGACCGAGACAAGCAAGGCAGTCTAGTTTAGTTTCAGTTTCGTTCTAGATGCATCACTAGCATAATGGTGTCTCCTGAATGTGTATAAAGAGTTGAACAGACTTTAGATTAAAACTCATTCTCTTTCATAAATGTCTCATCATTGAACCCACAAAGAAATCAATACATGGTGTCAGAAGTGATTGAAAGAGATGAAGAAAAAAAAAATCTGAAGTTAAATCAGCTCTCCACAAATTAGCAAGCCAAAAGAGAACATCGTTGCTTACCATTGGAGAATAGCAAACGAAGTGAAAAAATGGAAGGATTACACCCACCGGCGACGCTTCAGTTGACAGGTGATGTGGCTGAAAATTGGAGGAGATTCAAACAACGTGTTGGGTTGTATTTAGCGGCAATCGGAGCTGACGAGAAAAGTAACAAAAAGAAATCGTCAATGTTCTTACATGTCGTGGGTGATGAAGCGCTGGAGGTGTATAATAACTTCACATTCATTGCTGATGGAGACAAAATGAAGCTAGATAAAATAATGGAACAGTTTGAGGCCTACTGCATACCTAAACGTAACGTGACGTTTGAGAGGCACAGATTTTTCACATGTGTACAGAAAACGGGTGAGACTATTGATCAGTATGTGACTGAACTGAGAAACAGAAGCAAATCGTGTGAATTTGGGGGACTGACAGACTCGCTGATAAAAGACAGACTGGTGTGTGGTATTCCCGATAATGGTCTAAGGGAAAGACTGCCAAGAGAGCAAGATCTAGACCTGGGAAAAGCCATAGCACTGTGTAG
Organism: Somniosus microcephalus; assembly: GCF_052327205.1. Classification (NCBI taxonomy): domain Eukaryota; kingdom Metazoa; phylum Chordata; class Chondrichthyes; order Squaliformes; family Somniosidae; genus Somniosus; species Somniosus microcephalus. The sequence continues at coordinate 169,872,309 of NC_140989.1, read as the reverse complement.
GGCTACAGAGACTGTGAAGTCGCAGGCAAAGGAGCTGTTCAGTGACAATAGCTGCAACGTGGATGCAGCGAGTAAGAACGGACACAAACCGTTTAACAAAAAGAGTGCCAATGTCAAAAAAGAGGCGTGGCCAGCGAACGAAAATGAAAGGGACAATCGAAAGTCATGTAGTCGATGCGGTACACAGCATACACCAAGAAAGTGTCCAGCATATGGTAAAACATGCAATAGTTGCAACAAAAACAACCATTATGCCCGTTGCTGTAAGAACCAAGCGCAACAAAGCAAGTTCCATACAGTAGATGAAAGCAAGATAGAGTTCTATGTAGATGTTGTGTCTGAAAACAAGGAAGAAGAAAGAGACTGGATGTTGACACTAAAAGTGAATGCCATACACATTCCATTTAAATTGGATACTGGAGCACAAGTTAATGTGATATCGGAGACTGATTTTAAGAAAATTAGACCCAGACCAAAGATACATGGAATAAAAGTGAAAGTGACAGGATACTCAGGTACTGATATACCAGTGAAAGGAAGATGCATTGTCAAAGTAACACACAAGGACAGAGAGCACACGCTAGCATTAATCGTGGTGCCAAAGGATGTGCAAGCCATACTAGGTTTAAAAGCCTGTGAGAGACTGAACCTGGTAAAGAGAGTCCTTGTTGTGGAAAGCGAAGGAGAGACAGTCTATGATGAACTGAATGTTGCGTACACACCGGGTAAGCTGATGTATACAGCAGACACGTTGTCCAGAGCTGTTGACCCAGGAGAGCCCGCAAACACAGTGAAAAGACTGAAGTACAAGGCAAAAGACAGTGGAACTGACTTCTACCAAAGCATACTTGTATACAGCACAACGCTGCTCGAGTGTGGTATGTCACCAGCCCAACTCCTGATGGGACGTCGGCTAAGGTCAAACCTACCCATCCCGGAGAACCTCCTGAACACAAAAGACGGGGAGAAAGTGAGGAAGTTCAAAGAGCAACAGAAAGAAAAGCAAAAGTACTACTATGACAGAGGAACACAAAACCTACCTGAACTCCACACTGGTGACCAAGTAAGGTTGAAAGACAAAACAAACACATGGACTCAGAAGGGAACTGTCCTGAGTGAAGTTCAACCAAGATCATACACCATTCAGACAGATGAGGGTGCTGTTCTGAGAATAAATCGTCGAGATCTTCTCATGGGACCAGCCACAGCAGGTCAAGAGACTGATACTGTTGAACAACCTGATCACACAGCTGAGAACCAATCATCTGAGGCAACAACTCAGATTCAAGGACAATCAATCAGAAAATCCTCAAGACACGTGAAGCCTCCTGAGAGACTCATTGAGCAAATTTAAGGACTATTGTTATAGAAGGAAGTAATGTTATCTTATTCTTTCTTCAAGTTCTAGTGTCTTGACATATTTCATGTGAACACACAAAGCAAGGTTAAAAAACCTTGATCATGATAATGATAATGTAAGTTCATTAAGTGTTACAGTTAAAATGCAGATTAATACAAAGAAAACATGTTGTTAGTTAAACTTAAAATACTTTTGTTTTAAGAAAAGGAGATGTAATGATATCAGCAAATAGTGATGTTATTTGCCTGTTCGATTATGATGCCTACCAGCATGATTGCATGTATTGATTGCTTGTGCCTGACCAGCAGAGGTCATGTGACCGAGACAAGCAAGGCAGTCTAGTTTAGTTTCAGTTTTGTTCTAGATGCATCACTAGCATAATGGTGTCTCCTTAATGTGTATAAAGAGTTGAACAGACTTTAGATTAAAACTCATTCTCTTTCATAAATGTCTCATCATTGAACCCACAAAGAAATCAATACACGTACCACCCCACACCACCGTACCTCACAAGACTGTACCCCCCACACCACTGTACCTCACCACACCACCGTACCTCACCACATGATCGTACCCCACCAGACCACCGTACCCCACCACAGAACCGTACCTCACACCACCGTACCTCACGCCACCACCGTACCTCACCACAGCACCGTACACCCCCACATCACCGTACCCCAGACCACCGTACCCCACACCCCCATACCTCACCACAATACCATACCCCCCACACCACAGTGCCCCCCACACCACCGCATGCCCCACACCTCCGTACCTCAGCACACCTCCATACCGGCCACACCACCGTACCCCCCCAAACCACCGTACCTCACCACACCACCGTAGCTCACCACACCACCGTACACCACCCCACCACCATACCCCACCACACCACCGTATCCGACCACACCACCGTACCATCCCACACCACCATACCTCACCACATCTCCATACCTGCCCACACCAATGTTCCCCCACACCACTGTACCCCACCACACCACAGTAGCCCCCCCACACCACCATACCCCCCCCACACCACCGTACCTGTTGTGGATGTACCTTTAAGAGAAGAACTGATTCTATACTGCAGTACCGGCAGTGACCATCCCTGTATATAATGCCATAGCAGGCTTCTGTATTTCAGTCTTAAGTTACCCTCTGTTCAGTAAATAGCTGTTATTATTGTTCTCCTGCAGCCCGTGTATTATTTATACTCGGACACAACATTGGCGACGAACAGGTTCGAACTCACCTGCAGTACTGCATCACCTCACGGGGATCTTTCCCTGAGAAGAAGCTTTTGGAGGTCGAAGTCAGAACAACAGGCGTCGACCGCGGGCAACCGCCCAAGGAGCCATCGGAGTTCGGAGAGTTGCAGGAGAGGCTGTGGAGAGCTGGGCTTGGCTCCCCAGTCAAGGTGTTCCAGCAAATCATGCTGGTAGCAGATAGTGCGCTGACCCTTCCGGACTGCGGCAGGCTCGAGTTCGATCGAGCGGCTCTGCAAAGGGGCTGTGCAGCGTCGTCGGGAGGAAAAGAGAGAGAGAGAGGGTGGAGCGAACAGGGCGCGGTCGGTGTTCAAGAACCGGGCAGCGTAGCGAAAATAAAACAAGGAGAAGGAAAAGTGAGACGCGCCGAAGCCGCGGGTCGCCGCCATTACCCTGCAGAACGCTAGGAGCAGCGTCGCAGCAAGGGGAAGAAGGAAAAGCGCGGAAGGCGCCATTTTATTCCATTGGGGAAGAAGGAAAAGCGCGGGAGGCGCCATTTTAATCCATTGGTGAAGAAGGAAAAGCGTGGGAGGCGCCATTTTAAATCACCCAAGATGCCGAAAATTGGCAGTATCACTGCTTTTGACAACGAGGTAGAAGACTGGACCATGTATGTGGAAAGAATTGAAGTGTACTGCAAGGCAAATGAGGTGGCCGATGGAAAGAAGGCGTCGGTATTATTAAATTTGATGGGCGCGAGAACGTACGGCCTATTGCGGAATTTAATTACCCCAGCTAAACCAATGGAGAAAAGTTTTGAAGAGATTGTTAATATCTTACAGGAACACCTAAACTCTATACCACTGCTGATAGCAGAAAGATTCAAGTTCCATAAAAGAAACCAGCACAAAGATGAGAGCAATGCTGACTATCTTACGGAACTACGCAAGTTATCGAAGCACTGCCAGTTCAGAGCAGGACTGGCAGACACCTTACGGGATAAGTTTGTCTGCGGGCTCCAGAGTGAAGGAACCCAGAAACAACTACTTTCGGAAAACAACCTGACGCTAGAACAGGCTTTCAGCGTGGCAGTATCCTACAAAGCAGCAGCACGGGGAGCTGCGGAAATACAACAGAAACCACAAGAATACAGCGCTAACGAAATGGCGTATGGAGCAGAAAAGTGCTATCGCTGCGGCAGAACAACCCATGATCAGAAGGACTGCTGGTTTAAGGACAAAGTATGCAGGCAATGTGGGAAAATGGGACACATAGCAAGAGTCTGCAGGTCGGGAAAGAAAACCAACACTACAAGAACTACTAAGGAAAAGTACAAGAAAGTAAAGAAATTGACAGACAGTAGTTCGGAAGATCAGGAGAGTGATAAGGACTCCGGGAGCAGGAGACTAAGTTGTCTAAAGTTACACAACGTGATCACAAAGGAGGATCACCGAACCATTTGGGTCACCCTCATGATAGCAGGGTCCCCAGTAAAGATGGAATTGGACACAGGATCAGCCCTAACTATCATGAATCGACGAGACTATGAGCGGCTATTCCCACACATACCCTTGAAGGACACGTCCATTGTATTGAAGACATACACGGGGCAAAAAGTCTACCCCAGAGGAAAAATAAGGGTGCCAGTTGAATACAACGGCAAGGAAACACAGAAACTGTATCGATATATACTACCAGATGGAGGACCACCATTATTGGGATGTGAATGGACCCCAAAAATACAATTGGATTGGCATTCCATTCAGGCGCTAACTGTGACTGCTAAAAAGGATGATGATGTCATACCTGGACGGCTGTCAAAGATTCTAATTGACGCGAAAGAGGTGTTCCAACGAGGACTTGGGACTCTAAAAGGAGTAACGGCAACGATAAAAATCGAAGATAACGCAAACCCAAAATTTTTTAAGGCCATACCGGTACCTTACGCGATCCGCCCAGCCGTTGAAGCAGAGCTGGAGAGTCTGGAGCGTTCGGGTGTGCTGTCCAAGGTAGACTGGAGCGAGTGGGCCACACCCATCGTTCCTGTAATGAAGAAATCATTGAGCAGCACACCTGGGGAACCGAAGAAGGTTTGCATCTGTGGGGACTTCAAGGTAACTGTGAACCCAGTCCTGCACACAGTACAATATCCACTTCCACGGATAGAAGATATTTTCGCCTCACTATCTGGAGGGAAACGCTTTACAAAGATTGATCTGGCCCAAGCATATCTACAAATGGAGGTGGAAGAAGCATCTAGGAAATACCTCACGATAAACACTCACAAAGGTCTTTACTAGTACAATCGACTGGTATTCGGGGTAGCATCAGCCCCGGCTATTTGACAGAGGGTGATGGAACAAGTCCTGCAAGGGATCCCGGGGACCCAGTGTTATTTGGACGACATCCTGGTTACGGGCGAAAATGACAGTGAACACCTTGCCAACCTGGAGCAGGTGCTCACGAGATTACAGGAATATAGGCTATGAGCCAACCGCCCCAAATGCGAGTTCTTCAGGAGACAAATCTCGTATTGTGGCCACATGATTGATGAGGAAGGGTTGCATAAGTCGCCGGACAAGATTGAGGCTGTAGTCAAGGCTCCAGCACCGGAAAATGTGTCGCAACTGAGGTCGTTCCTCGGGTTGGTGAACTACTACCATAAGTTCTTGCTGAATTTATCTACAATTCTGCACCCACTGAAAGCCCTACTGCAAACTGGAGTAACATGGAAATGGAGTGATGAGTGTAAGCGTGCCTTTCAGAAATGTAAATGCCTAATCACTTCAAAAGAAGTATTGGCCCACTACAACCCAACACTACCGATTCAGTTGGCATGTGATGCGTCACCCGACAGCATTGGAGCGGTGCTGTCACACAAATTCCTTGACGGTTCAGAGAGGCCAATAGCCTTTGCATCGCGCTCGCTAACCTCAGCCGAGCATAACTACGCCCAGATTGACAGGGAGGCCCTCAGCCTGGTGTGGGGGGGTGAAGAAGTTCAATCACTATCTGCACGGGCAGAAATTCACCCTACTGACTGATCATCAGCCCCTGGTCTCCATTTTTAATCCAAAGAAGGGTGTTCCGGTGATGACGGCGCAACGGCTGCAAAGATGGTCACTTTTTCTAGGGGCACATCAGTACGACATAGAGTACAAGGGTACGAAACAGCATGGAAACGTTGATGGGCTGTAGCGCCTACCGTTGCCTACGGTAGAGGAAGCACCTGCAGTGGACCCTGTTGAGATATTCCATGCAATCATAGTCGAATGTCTACCTGTTACAAACTCAAGTATAGAGAAGGAAACCGGAAATGACCCGACACTCTCTCGGGTCTATGATTTGACAGTGAAGGGATGGCCAGCACATGGTGACTCACTGTTGCCAGCATTCTCGCCAAGGAGAGAACAGCTGTCAGTGTGCCGGGGGACCTTGATGTGTGGATCCTGAGTGGTAATTCCACCCAAGTTGAGAGATAGAGTGCTCAATGAGCTTCATGAGGGTCATCTGGGAGGGGTAAAAATGAAGAGCCTAGCCAGGGCGTTTGTGTGGTGGCCGGGAATCGATAAAGAAATCGAGGATATGACCAAGAGATGCACAGGATGCCAGAAGGTCCAAAACGCTCCACCACAGGCCCCGCTACATCCATGGGAGTGGCCCTCATCTCCATGGCAACGGGTACACATTGATTTTGCTGGTCCATTTATGGACTCAATGTTCCTAATTGCTGTGGACGCCCATTCGAAATGGCCAGAGGTCATCAAAATGTCCTCCACCACCACGGAGAAAACTATTGCAGTCCTACGGACCATCTTCGCCAGGAATGGCTTGCCAGAACAGATTTGCTCCGACAATGGGCCACAGTTTGTGTCAGAGGATTTCCGGAGGTTTCTGAGGAATAATGGGGTGAAGCATTACACATCTGCCCCATATCATCCAGCCACAAATGGATTGGCTGAGAGGTTTGTTCAGACCTTTAAAAAGGCAATAAAGGCAATGCAAAATGACAACATACCACTACAACACAAGGTGGATAATTTCTTGTTTGCTTACCGGAATGCGACACATGCAGTCTGTGATAATAATAATAACTTCCGGGAAGTTATGTGCACATCACTTCCTGTGAACTGTGAACTCTGTGCATACATCACTTCCTGTGCATACGTCACTTCCTGTGTTTGGACTAGTATAAATACTGAACTGCTCAGTATTGTAAAAGGGCTTCACCAAGAGGCATGGTGAAGACCGCTCTTGTGTATAGTTTAATTATAAGTTGCTTAAAGCTTACTTTAAAGTTCCTTGATGTGTGAGTCTTTTTATTACATCACAGTCACCAACCAAGCTCCAGCCATAATGTTCTTCAACCGAAGGCTAAGATGTCGCCTGGATTTGCTCAAACCAAACATAAGACGAGATGTTGAGGATAAGCAATTCCAGCACATAAATGAGAAGCCAACCAGGAGCTTCAAGATAGGGCAATCAGTCTTGGCCCGCGACTACCGAACAGAAAAATGGCAGCCAGGAACGATATGCACACAGCAGGGACCACTAATGTACACAGTGGACGTTGGAGAGAGCATCGTGAGATGCCATGCTGACCAGATTCTAGAGTCACAGGGACAAGACAAACCCATACCACGAGCAGGTGCACCTGGTAATCAACCTGAAGTACAGATTGCGTCTACCTTAGAAGCAGTGGTATTGGAAGCTGACGAACCAACCAATGACAATGAGCCAGAATCAACTCCACCGCAAGAACAGGATACTCGAGAAAGGCGCTATCCAGTCAGGATCAGGAAGCCTCCTCAAAGACTGAACTTATAAATGATTATTTCAGTTGATATATATAGTACAGAGAAAATTGTAATTAGTTATTATTTAGTTGTTAAATGAATGTTATGTACTGTTTATCTAAAAGGGGAGGAATTGTTGTGTATGTACCTTTAAGAGAAGAACTGATTCTATACTGCAGTACCGGCAGTGACCACCCCTGTATATAAAGCCATAGCAGGCTTCTATATTTCAGTCTTAAGTTACCCTCTTTTCAGTAAATACCTGTTATTATTGTTCTCCTGCAGTCCATGTATTATTTATACTTGGACACTACAGTACCCCACCACACCACCGTACCCCCACACACCACTGTACACCCCCACACCACTGTACCCCACCAGACCACCGTATACCACCCCACCACCGTACCCCACCACACCACCGTACCCCATCTCACCACCATACCACATACCACCACCGTAACCCCCTCACACCACAGTACCCCACCCCACCACCATACCCCCCACACCACCGTACCCCACACCAGCATACCTCACCACAACATCATACCTCATCAGACCACCAAACCCCACACCACCGTATCCCACCCCACAACCGTACCTCACCACAACACTGTACCTCACCACACCGCCATACTCCACCACACCACTGTACCTCACCACACCACCACACCCCACCACACCACTGTACCTCACACCACCATCATACCCCACTGCACCACCGTACCTCACCACAGCACCGTACCTCACACCACCACCGTAGCGCAGCTCCCCACCGTACCTCACCACACCACTGTACCTCACACCACCGTACCTCACCACACCACCATACCCCCCACACCACTGTACCTCACCACACGATCGTACCCCACCAGACCACCGTACCCCACCACAGCACCATACCTCACACCACCGTACCCCACCTCACCACCGTACCCCACACCACCGTACCTCACCACAATACCATACCCCCCACACCACCGTACCCCCGCACACCACCGTACCCCCGCACACCACCGTACCACACCACACCACCATACCTCACCACACTACTGTACCCCACCAACACCGTACCTCATCTCACCATACCCCCGCACACCACCATGCCCCACAAAACCACCGTACCACACCACAATACCTCACCACACCACCATACCTCACCACACTACTGTATCCCACCAACACCGTACCTCATCTCACCATACCCCACCACCATACCTCACACCACCATACCTCACCACACCACCATACCCCACACCACCACAATACCCCCCACATCACCGTACCCCCACACACGACTGTACAACACCACTGTACCACCCCCCACAACACCGTACCTCACCACAACCACCATACCCCACCCCACCACACCACCGTACCCCATCACACCACCATACCTCACACCACTGTACCCCACCCCACAACCGTACCTCACCACACCACCGTACCCCACCACACCACCGAACCTCACCACACCACTACCTCACCACACCACCGTACCACACCACACCACCGTACCTCACCACACCACTGTACCTCACACCACTGTACACCACCCCACAACCATACCCCACCACACCACCGAACCTCACACCACTGTACCACACCCAACCGTACCTCACCACAACACCGTACCTCATGACAACACCATACCTCACCACACCACCGTACCCCACACCACCACCGTACCACACCGAACCACCGTACCCCACCACAGCACCGTACCCCACCCCACATCACAGTATCCCCCCACACCACCTTACCTCACCACAGCACCGTACCTCACCACACCACCGTACCTCACACCACTGTACCCTACCACACCACCGTACCTCAGCACCTCACCGTACCCCACTACACCACCGTACACCCCCACACCACCGTACCGCACCACCTCACCGTACCCCACCACAACACCGTACCCCACCACACTACTGTACCCCCCCACACCACCGTACCCCCCCACACCACCGTACCTCACCACACCACCGTACCCCACCACACCACCGTACCTCACCACACCACCGTTCCTCACCACAACACCATACCCCACCACACCACTGTACCACACCAAACCACCGTACCCCACCACAGCACCGTACCCCACCCCACATCACAGTATCCCCCCACACCACCTTACCTCACCACAGCACCGTACCTCACCACACCACCGTACCCCACCACACCACCGTACCTCACCACAACACCGTACCCCACCACGCCACCGAACCTCATGACACCAGTGTGCCTCACCACACAACCGTACCTCACCACACCAGCATACCTCACTCCACCACCGTACCCCCCCACACCACCGTACCCCACCACACCACCGTACCACAGCACTGTACCGCAGCACTCCACCATACCTCACCACACCAGCATACCCCACACCACCGTACCCCACCACACCACCGTACCCACCACACCACCGTACCCCACCCCACTACCGTACCCCACCACACACCACCGTACCCCATCACACCACCATACCTCACACCACTGTACACCACCCCACAACCGTACCTCACCACAACACCATACCCACCACACCATCATACCTCACCAGACCACCAAACCCCACCACACCACCGTATCCCACCCCACAACCGTACCTCACCACAACACCGTACCTCACGACAACACCGTACCTCACCACACCACTGTACCTCACCCCACAACTGTACCTCACCACAACACCGTACCTCACCACAACACCGTACCTCACCACACCACCGCATCCCCCACACCACCGTACCTCACACCACCACCATACCGCACCACACCACCATAAACCGCCACACCACCGTACCTCACCACACCACCGTATCCCACACCACAGTACACCACGACACCACCATACCCCCAAACACCACCGTACCTCAGCCCACCACCGTAACTCACCACACCACATATACCCCACACCACCATGCCTCACCACACCACCGTACCTCACTCCACCACCGTACTCCCCCACACCACCATAACCCACCACACCACCGTACCCCACACCACAGCACTGTACCGCAGCACTCCACCATACCTCACTCCACCACCGTAATCCCCCACACCACACCACCGTACCCCACACCACCCCACAGCACCGTACCGCAGCACTCCAACATACCTCACCACACCAGCATACCCCACCACACCACCGTACCCCACCACACCACCGTACCCCACCACACCCCCGTACCACACCACAGCACCGTACCGCAGCACTCCAACATACCTCACCACACCAGCATACCCCACCACACCACCGTACCCCACCACACCACCGTACCCACCCCACCACCGTACCCGACCTCACCACCGTACCCGACCTCACCACCGTACCCCATCACACTACCGTACCAGCCCACACCACCGTACCTCACCACACCACCGTACACCCCCACCCCACCGTACACCCCGCACCACTGTACCCCACCCCACCACTGTACCTCACCACACCACCGTACACCACCCCACCACCGTACACCACCACACCACCGTACCCCACCCCACCACCGTAACCCACACCACCATACCTCACCGCACCACCGTACTCCCCCACACCACCGTACCCCACCCCACCACTGTACCTCACCACACCACCATACACCACCAACCCACCGTATCACACCCCACCACCATACCCCACTACACCACCGAACCCCACCACACCAGCGTAACCCACACCGCCGTACCTCAGCACACCACACCGCACCACCGTACCTCACCACAGCACCGTACCTCACCACAGCACCATACCCCCCCCACACCACCGTACACCACCCCACCACTGTACCTCACACCACCACTGTAACCCCCCACACAACCGTACCCCACCACACCACCGAACCTCACCACAGCACCATACCCCCCCACACCACCGTACACCACCCCACCACTGTACCTCACACCACCACTGTAACCCCCCACACAACCGTACCCCACCCCACCACCGAACCTCACCACACTACTGTACCCACCACTCCACTGTACCTCACCAGACCACCATAACACACCACACCACCGTACCTCACCACATCACCGTACCTCACAGCACCACCGTATCTCACCACAGTACCGTACCCCACACCACCACCATACCCCACCCCAGCACCGTACCCCACCACACCACTGCACCACACCACCACACCCCACCACACCACCATAACCCACCACACAACGTACCCCACCACACCAGCGTACCCCACCCCACCACCGTACCCCACCCCACCACCATACCCCACCACACCACCGTACCACCACACACCACTGCACCACACCACCATACCTCACACCACCATACCCCACCACACCAACGTACCCCACACCACTGTACCACCCCACGCCATTGCACCACACCACCATACCCCACCACATCACCGTACCCCACATCACACCGTATCCCCCCACACTACCATACCTCAAACCACCACCATATCCCACCACACCACTGTACACCAACACACACCGTACCCCACCACATCACCATATCCCACCACACCACCGTACCTCACCACACCATACCCCCCACACCACCGTACCACCCATGACTGTACCACATCACCGTACCACCCCACACACCACCATACCTCACCGCACCACCGTACCCCAGACCACCACCATACACCACCCCACTACCGTACCTCACCACACCACCATACCTCACACCACTGCACCCCACCCCACAACCGTACCTCACCACACCATCATACCCCACCACACCACTGCACCTCACCACACCAACATACCCGCCGCACCATCATACCTCACCAGACCACCAAACCCCACCACACCGCCGTACCCCACTCCACAACCGTACCCCACCACAACACCGTACCTCACCACACCACCGTACCCCACACCACCATACCACACCGAACCACCGTACCCCACCACAGCACTGCACCCCCCACACCACCGTACACCAACACACCACCGTACCCCACACCACCATACCTCACCACAGCACCATACCCCCACACCACCATACCTCACACCACCATACCCCACCACACCACCGTACCTCCCCACTCCTCCGTACCTCACCACACCACCGTACCCCACCACACCACCGTACCCCACCACACCACCGTACCCCCCCACACCACTGTACCCCCCCACACCACTGTACCCCCCCCACACCACCACCGTACCCCATCAGACCACCGTACCCCACCACACCACCGTACCCCACACCACCACCATATCTCACACCACCACCATACCTCACCACACCACCATACCCCACACCAACGTTCGCCCCCACACCACATTACCCCACCACACCACCGTACTGCGGCACGCCACCGTACCTCACCACACCAGCATACCCCACACCACCGTACTCCACCACACAACCGTACCCCACCACACCACACATACCCCACACCACCGTACTTCATCACACCACCGTACCTCACTCCACCACTGTACCCCCCACACCACCGTTCCCCACCACACCCCCGTACCACACCACACCACCGTACTGCAGCACTCCACTGTACCTCACCACACCAGCATACCCCACCACACCAGCATACCCCACCACACCACCGTACCCCACCACACCACTGTACTGCAGCACTCCTGTACCTCACCACACCAGCATACCACACCACACCACCGTACCCCACCCCACTACCGTACCCCACCACACCACACCCACCACACCACCGTACCCCACACCACCGGTACCCACCCACCACCATACCCCACCCCACCTTACCCCCACCCCACCTTACCCCACCCCACTACCGTACCCCACCACACCACCATACCCATCCCACCACCGTACCCCATCCCACCACCGTACCCCACCACACCATACCCCAACACACCCTCGTACCGCACCACACCACCAAACCGCAGCACACCACCTTACCTCACCACACCAGCATACGCCACCACACCACCATACCCCACCGCACCACCGTACCCCACCCACTACCATACCCCACCACACCACCGTACCCCACCCCACCACTGTACACCCCCACACCACCGTACTCCACCCCACTACCATACCCCACCACACACCCGTACCCCACCTCACCACCGTATCTCACCACACCAACCGTACCCCACCACACCACCGTACCCCACCACAACTCCGTACCCCACCCCACCACCGTACACACCCACACCACTGTACCCCACCCCACACTACCGTACCCCACCACCATAGCCTACCACCCCACCGTACACCCCCACACCACCGTAACCCACCCCACTACCATACCCCACCACCGTACCCCACATCACCACCATACCTCAACACACCACCATTACACCCCCACCCAAAGTACCACTCCACAACACCGTACCCCACCTCACTACCATACCCCACCAGACAACCGTATCCCCCACACCACTGTACCTCACCACACCACCATACACCACCACACCACTGTACTCCTCACAGCACCATACCGCACCACACCACCGTACCCCACCACACCACCGAAACCCCCACGCCACCATACCTCACACCACCTCCATACCTCACCACACCACCGTACCCCACCACACCATCGTACCCCACCACAACACAACATACCCACACCACCGTAACTAACCACATCACCGTACCCCACCACACCACCATATCCCACTACACCACCATTCCCCACACCACCGTACCCCACCACACCACTGTACCCCACCACACCAACGTTCCCCCCACACCACAGTACCCAACCACACCACACATACCCCACACCATCGTACCTCACCACATCAACGTACCCACCACACCACCGTACCTCACCACACCACCATATCCCACACCACCACTGTACCACACCACACCACCATACCCCACCACACTAGCGTACCCCACCCCACCACCATACCCCACCACACCACCGAACCCCACCACACCACACGACGCCCCCACACCACCGTACCCCACCCCACCATACCCACCCACACCACCGTACCCCCCCACAGCACCATACCGCACCACACCACCGTACCCCACACAACCACCATACCCCACCCCACCACTATACCTCACCACGCCACCGTACCCCACACCACCATACCCCACCACAGCACCGTACCTCACCACACCACCGTACCTTACACCACTGTACTCCACCCCACAACCGTACCTCACCACACCATACCCCACCACATCACTGAACCTCACCACACCACTGTACCTCACCACACCACCGTACCCCACCACACCACACCGCACCACACCACAGCACCGTACAACCCCCAAATCCACCTTACACCCCCACACCACCGTACCTCACCACACCACCGTACCTCACCACACGATCGTACCCCACCAGACCACCAAACCTCACAACACAACCGTACCCCACACCACCACCGCACCACTCCACACCACTGTACCTCACCACAGCACCACTGTACCTCACCACAGCACAGTACCGCCCCCACATCACCATACCCCATCACACCACCGTACCCCACACCACCACCCTACCCCACCACATCACCGTACCCCCCAAACCTCCGTACCTCAGCACACCTCCGTACCGGCCACACCACCGTACCCCCCAAACCACCGTACCTCACCACACCACCATAACCCACCACACCACCGTAGCCCACCACACCACCGTACCCCACACCACCGTACCTCACCACAGCACCATACCCCCACACCACCATACCTCACACCACCACCATACCTCCCCACTCCCCATACCTCACCACACCACCATACCCCACCACATCACCGTACCACACCACCAAACCCCTGCACACCACCATACACCCCCACACCACCGTACCCCACCACACCACCGTACACCCCCACACCACCGTACCCCACCACACCACCGTACTGCAGCACGCCACCGTACCTCACCACACCACCGTAAACCACACCACCATACCTCACCACATCACCGTACCCCCCACACCTCGGTACCTCAGCACACCTCCATACCGGCCACACCACCGTACCTCACTCCACCACCGTACACCAACCCACCACCGTACCACGCCCCACCCCATCACCATACCACTGTAGCCCACCACACCCCACACAAACGTACATCACCACAGCACCGTACCCCCCCCACACCACCATATCTCACACCACCACCATACCCCACACCACCATACCCCCCACACCAACGTTCGCCCCACACCACCGTACCTCACCACATCACCGTACCCCACCACACCACTGTACCCTACCACACCACCGTACCTCCCCATACCACTGTACCCAACCCCACCACCATACCACATACCACCACCGTACCCCACCACCGTACCTCACCCCACCACCGTACCCCACCACACCACCATACCTCACCTCACGATACCCCACTGCACCACCGTACCTCACTTCACCATACCCCACCACACAATAAACCGCCACACCACCATACCTCACCACACCACCGTATCCCACACCACTGTACCACACCCCACCACCGTACCTCACCACACCACCGTACCCCACCACACCACCGAACCTCACCACACCACTGTACCCCACCACACCACCGTACCTCACCTCACCATACCCCACCACAACACCGTACCCCACACCACCACCGTACCTCACCACACCACCATACCCCACATCACCACCATACCCTCCACCGTACACCCCCACACCACTGTACTTCAACACACCACCGTACCACACACCACCACCGTACCACACCGAACCACCGTACCTCACCACACCAACGTACCCCCCACACCACCATACCTCACCACACTACGTATCCCACACCACCACTGTACACCACCACACCACCGTACCTCACCACAGCAACGTACACCCCCACACCACCGTACCTCACCACAGCACCGTACCCCCACACCACCACCGTACCACACTGCACCACCGTACCTCACCACAGCACCACTATACCTCACCACAGCACTGTACCGCTGCCACACCACTGTACCCCATCACATCACCATACCCCACACCACCACACCACACCCCACCACCGTACCTCACCACACCACTGTACACCACCACACCATTGTACCCCACTACACCACCGTACCACCCCACACCACTGTAGCCCACTGTATCCCCCCACACCACCATACCCCACACCGCCACCATACCCGCCACAACACCGTACACCCCCACACCACAGTACTTCAACACACCACCGTACCACACACCACCACCGTACCACACCGAACCACCGTACCTCACCACGCCACCATATCTTACACCACCACCATAACCCACCACACCACCGTACACCCCACACCACCGTACCTCACACCACTGTACCTCACCACACCACCATACCTCACCACACCACCGTACACCCCACACCACACATACCCCACAACACCGTACCTCACCACACCACCGTACCTCACTCCACCACTGTACCGCCCCAAACCACCATAGCCCCCACACCACTATACCCCACCACACCACCATACCCCCCACACGATCGTACCCCACCCGACCACCGTAACCCACCAAAGCACCGTACCCCCCACACCACACTACGTCACAACACAACCGTACCCCACACCACCACACCACACCACAGCACCACCTTACCTCACCCCACCACTGTACCCCACCCCACTACCCTACCTCACCCCACCACTATACCCCACTACACCACCGTACCCCACACCACCGTACCTCCCCATACTACCATACCCCCCCGTACCCCCCCACAACACCGTACCACCCACACCTCCATACCTCAGCACACCTCCGTACCGGCCACACCACCGTACCCCACCCCACCACCGTACCCCACCCCACCGTACCCCACCCCACCACCGTACCCCACCACCGTACCCCACCCCACCACCGTACCCCACCCCACCACCGTACCCCACCCCACCACCGTACCCCACCACCGTACCCCACCCCACCACCGTACCCCACCACACCACCGTACCCCACCACACCACCGTACCCCACCACACCACCGTACCCCACCACACCACCGTACCCCACCACACCACCGTACCCCACCACACCACCATACCCCACACCACCTCCATACACCACTGTACCCCCCTCCATACCTCACCACACCACCGTACCCCACCACTCCACCGTACCGCACCACACCAATGTACCCCACTACACCACACATACCACACACCACCGTACCTCACCACATCACCGTACCCCACCACACCACCGAAACCAACAACACAACCATACCCCACCGTACCTCCCCACCCCACCATACCTCACCACACCACCGTACCCCCCACACCACTGTACCTCACACCACCACTGTACCTCACCACACCTCCGTACCCGCCCAGACCAACGTTCCCCCCACACCATCATACCCAACCATACCACACATATCCCACACCACCATACCTCACCACACCACCGTACCCCCCTACACCACCATACCGCACCACACCACCGTACCCCACACCATCACCATACCCCACCCCACCACCGTACCTCACCACACCACCGTAACCCTCACCACCACCATAACCCACCGCACCACCGTACCTCACCACACCATACCCCACCACATCACTGAACCTCACCACACCACTGTAACTCACCACACCACCGTACCCCACCACACCACCATACCACACCGCACCGCTGTACCCCACCACAGCACCGTACACCCCCCACAGCACCTTACACCCCCACATCACCGCACCTCACACCACCGCACCTCACCACACGATCGTACCCCACCAGACCAACGCACCTCACAACACAACCGTACCTCACAACACAACCCTACCCCACCCCACCACCATAACCCACCACATCACCGTACCCCCCAAACCTCCGTACCTCAGCACACCTCCGTACCGGCCACACCACCGTACCCCCCCAAACCACCGTACCTCACCACACCGCCGTACCTCACCACACCACCGTACCCCACCCCACCACCATACCCCACCCCACCACCATACCCCATCACACCACCGTAGCCCACCACACCACCGTACCCCACACCACCGTACCTCACCACAGCACCATACCCCCCACACCACCATACCTCACACCACCACCATACCCCACCACACCACCATACCTCCCCACTCCTCCATACCTCACCACAGTACCCCACCACACATACCCCACACCACCGTATCTCACCACATCACCGTACCACACCACACCACCGAACCCCTGCACACCACCATACAACCCCACACCACCGTACCCCCCCGCACCACCGTACCCCAACACACTACTGTACACCCCCACCACACCACCGTACCCCACCACATCATCGTACCCAACACCACCACACCTCACCACACCACCATACCCCACACCACCGTACCTCACACCAACATTCGCCCCCACACCACCGTACCCAACCACACCGCCGTACTGCAGCACGCCACCGTACCTCACCACACCAGCATACCCCACACCAACGTACCCCACCACACAACCGTACCCCACCACACCACACATACCCCACACCACCGTACTTCATCACACCACCGTACCTCACTCCACCACTGTACCCCCCACACCACCGTACCCCACCACACCCCCGTACCACACCACACCACCGTACTGCAGCACTCCACTGTACCTCACCACACCAGCAGACCTCACCACACCACCGTACCCCACCACACCACCGTACTGCAGTACTCCACTGTACCTCACCACACCAGCATACCACACCACACCACCACACTACCGTACCCCACCAGACCACTGTACCCCACACCACCATACCCCACCACACCACCGTACCCCACCCCACCAGCGTACCCCACCACACCACCTTACCCCATCCCACCACCGTACCCCACCACACCACCATACCCCCGTACCGCACCACACCACCATACCGCAGCACACCACCGTACCTCACCACACCACCATACCCCACCCCACCACCGTACCCCACCCCACCACTGTACACCACCACACCACCATACCCCACCCCACTACCATACCCCACCACACCACCACTGTACACCCCCACACCACCGTACCCCACCCCACTACCATACCCCACCACACCCCCGTACCCCACCCCACCACCGTATCCCACCACACCACCATACCCCACCACACCACCATACCCCACCACACCACCGTACCCCACCACATCACCGTACCCCACCCCAGCACCGTACACCCCCACACCACTACCATAGACTACCACCCCACCGTACACCCCCACACCACCGTAACCCACCCCACTACCGTACCCCACCACACCATTGTACCCCACCCCACCACCGTACCCCACATCACCACCGTACCCCACCACACCACCGTACCACCCCACACCACCATACCTCAACACACCACCGTACACCCCCACCCCAAAGTACCACTCCACAACACCATACCCCACCTCACTACCATACCCCACCACACAACCGTATCCCCCACACCACTGTACCTCACCACACCACCGTACCCCACCACACCACACATACCCCACACCACCATACCTACCCACATCACCGTACCCCACCACACCACCATACCACACCACACCAACGTTCCCCCCACACCACCGAACCCCACCACACCACTGTACCCCACCACACCAACGCTCCCCCCACACCACTGTACCCAACCACACCACACATACCCCACACCATCGTACCTCACCACATCACCGTACGCCACCACACCACCGTACCCCCCCAGACCACCGTAACCCTACACACCACTGTACACCCCCACAGCACCGTACACCACCAGACCACCATACCCCACCCCACCACCTTATCCCACACCACCGTACCTCACCACACCACCATACCCCCCACACCATCGTACCCCACCCCACCACCATACCCACCCACACCACCGTACCCCCCCACACCACCATACCGCACCACACCACCGTACCCCACACAACCACCATACCCCACCCCACCACCGTACCTCACCACACCCCCGTACCCCACACCACCACCATACCCCACCACAGCACCGTACCCCACCCCACAACCGTACCTCACCACACCATACCCCACCACATCACTGAACCTCAACACACCACTTTACCTCACCGCACCACCGTACCCCACCACACCACCATACCACACCACACCACCGTACCTCACCACACGATCGTACCCCACCAGATCACCGTACCTCACAACACAACCGTACCCCACACCACCACCGTACCACTCCACACCACAGTACCTCACCACAGCACCACTGTACCTCACCACAGCACTGTGCCGCCCCCACATCACCATACCCCATCACACCACCGTACCCCACACCACCACCCTACCCCACCACATCACCGTACCCCCCAAACCTCCGTACCTCAGCACACCTCCGTACCGGCCACACCACCGTACCCCACCAAAACACCGTACCTCACCACACCACCGTACCTCACCACACCACCGTACCTCACACCACTGTACCCCACCCCACAACCGTACCTCACCACACCATACCCCACCACATCACTGAACCTCACCACACCACTTTACCTCACCGCACCACCGTACCCCACCACACCACCATACCACACCACCACACATACCCCACACCACCGTACATCACCACATCACCGTACCACACACCACCGAACCCCTCCACACCACCATACACCCCCACACCACCACACACCACCACACCACCATACACCCACACACCACTGTACCCCCCCCCCCCACACCACTGGTGTGGTGAGGTACGGTGGTGTGGTGGGGTACGGTGGTGTGGGGGCGAACGTTGGTGTGGTGAGGAAAGGTGGTGTGGGGTATGGTGGTGGTGTGTGGTATGGTGGTGTGGTGGGATATGGTGAGGTGAGGTACGGTGGTGTGGTGGGGTACGGTGGTCTGGTGGGGTACGGTGGTGTGGTGGGTTACAGTGGTATGGGGGTGTACGGTGGTGTGGTGGGGTACGGTGGTGTGGTGGGGTACGGTGTTGGAGTGAGGTATGGTGGTGTGGGGGGAACCGTACCCCCACACACTACTGTACAGCCCCGCACCACCGTACCCCCCACACCACCGTACTGCAGCACTCCACCGTACCTCACCACACCAGCATACCCCACCACACCACCGTACCACACCACCGTACCCCACCCCACTACCGTACCCCACCACACCACTGTACCCCACACCACCATACCCCACCACACCACCATACCCCGCCACACCACCGTACCCCCCCACACCACTGTACCTTACACCACCACCGTACACCACCACACCACCGTACCCCACCCCACTCCCGTACCCCACCACACCACCGTACCCCATCCCAGCACCGTATCCCCCAAAGCACCGTACCTCACCACACCACCGTACCTCACCACACCACCGTACCCCACCTCACCCCACCACACCACCATACCCCACCACACTACCATACACCACCACACCACCATACCTCACACCACTTTCATACCTCACCACACCACTGTACTCCCCACACCACCATACCTCACACCACCTCCATACCTCACCACACCACCGTACCCCACCACCCCACCACACCACCGTACCCCACCACACCACCGTACCCCACCACACCACCGTACCCCACACCACACTACCGTACCCCACACCACCGTACCTCACACACCACTGTAGCCCCCCACACCACCATACCCCACCACACCCCTGTACCACACCACACCACCGTACTGCAGCACTCCACCGTACCTCACCACACCAGCACACCACCATTCCCACACCACCGTACCCCACCACACCACTGTACTGCGGCACTCCACCGTACCTCACCACACCAGCATACCCCACCACACCACCGTACCCCACCCCACCACCGTACCCCACCACACCACTGTACCCCACACCACCGTACCCCACCACCGTACCCAACCCCACTACCGTACCCCACTCCACTACCGTACCCCACCACACCACCATACCCCATCCCACCACCGTGCCCCACCACACCACCATACCGCCGTACCGCACCACACCACCGTACCGCACCACACCACCATACCGCAGCACTCCACCGTACCTCACCACACTACCATACCCCACCCTAACACTGTACACACCCACACCACCGTACCCCACCCCACTACCATACCCCACCACACCACCGTACCCCCACCCCACCACCATACCCCAACACACCACCATACCCCACCACACCACCATACCCCACCACATCACCGTACCCCACCCCACCACCATACACCCCCACACCACCGTACCACACCCCACTACCGTACCCCACCCCACCACCATACACTACCACCCCACCGTACCCCCCCCACACCACCGTAACCCACCCCACTACCGAACCCCACCTCACCACCGTACCACTCCACAACACCATACCCCACCTCACTACCTTATTCCACCACACCACTGTACCCCCCACACCACTGTACCTCACCACCGTACACCACCACACCACCATACCGCACCACACCACCGTACCGACCCCACCACCATACCCCACCACACCACCGAACCCCACCACACCACCGTACCTCCCCACGCCACCGTAACTCACACCACCACCATAGCCCACCACACCACCGTAACCCACCACACCACCGTACTCCCCCACACCACCGTACACCACCACACCACCGTACCCCGCCACACCACCGTACCCCCCCACACCACTGTACCGAACACCACCACACCACCGTACCCCACCCCACTCCCGTACCTCACCACATCACCGTACCCCACCACACCAACATACCTCACACCACCTCCATACCTCACCACACCACTGTACTCCCCACACCACCATACCTCACACCACCTACATACCTCACCACACCACCATACCCCAGCACACCACACATACCCCACACCACCGTACCTCACCACATCACCGTACCCCACCACACCACCATACCCCCCCGACCACCATACCCCGGCACACCACTGCATACCCCCACACCACCGTACCCCACCAGACCACCATACCCGACCCCACCACCGTACCTCACCACACCACCGTATCCCACACCACCACTGTACCACACCACACCACCGAACCCCACCACAACACCATACCCCACACCACCGTACCTCACACACCACTGTAGCCCCCCACACCACCATACCCCACCACACCACCGTACCCCACCACACCACTGTACTGCGGCACTCCACCGTACCTCACCACACCAGCATACCCCACCACACCACCGTACCCCACCCCACTACCGTACCCCACCACACCACTGTACCCCACACCACCGTACCCCACCACCGTACCCAACCCCACTACCGTACACCACTCCACTACCGTACCCCACCACACCACCATACCCCATCCCACCACCGTGCACCACCACACCACCATACCCCACCACACCCCCGTACCGCACCACCATACCGCAGCACTCCACCGTACCTCACCACACTACCATACCCCACCCTACCACTGTACACACCCACACCACCGTACCCCACCCCACGAACATACCCCACCGCACCACCGTACCCCACCCCACCACTGTACACCCCCACACCACAGTACCCCACCCCACTACCATACCCCACCCCACCACCGTACCCCAACACACCGCCGTACCCCACCACACCACCATACCCCACCACATCACCGTACCCCACCCCACCACCATACACCCCACACCACTGTACCCCACCCCACCACCATACACTACCACCCCACCGTACCCCCCCACACCACCGTAACCCACCCCACTACCGAACCCCACCACACCACCGTACCACTCCACAACACCGTACCCCACCTCACTACCTTACCCCACCACACCACTGTACCCCCCACACCACTGTACCTCACCACCGTACACCACCACACCACTGTAATCCCCACACCACCATACCGCACCACACCACCGTACCCACCCCACCACCACACCCCACCACACCACCGAACCCCACCACACCACCGTACTCCCCCGCACCACCGTACACCACCACACCACCGTACACCACCACACCACCGTACACCACCGTACCCCCCCACACCACTGTACCTCACACCACCACCGAACACCACCACACCACCATACCCCACCCCACTCCCGTACCTCACCACACCACCGTACCCCACCACACCAACATACCTCACACCACCTCCATACCTCACACCACTGTACTCCCCACACCACCATACCTCACACCACCTACATACCTCACCACACCACCGTACCCCAGCACACCACACATATCCCACACCACTGTACCTCACCACATCACCGTACCCCACCACACCATCGTACCCCACCACACCACCGTACCCCCCCCCCCGACCACCATACCCCGGCACACCACTGCACACCCCCACACCACCGTACCCCACCAGACCACCATACCCCACCACCGTACCTCACCACACCACCGTATCCCACACCACCACTGTACCACACCACAACACCGTACCCCACACCACCGTACCTCACAGCACCGTACCCCCCACACCACTGTACCCCACCCCACCATACCCCACCACACCACCGTACACCACCACACCACCGTATCCCACACCACCGTACCTCACCACACCACCGTACCTCGCACCACTGTACCTCACCCCACAACCGTACCTCACCACACCATACCCCACCACATCACTGAACCTCACCACACCACCGTACCTCACCACAGCACCGTACAGCCCCCACACCACCTTACACGCCCACACCAACGTACCTCACTACACCATCGTACCTCACCACACGATCGTACCCCACCAGACCACCGTACCTCACAACACAACCGTACCCCACACCAACACCGTACCACTCCGCACCACTGTACCTCAGCACAACACCACCATACCTCACCACAGCACTGTACCGCCCCCACACCACCGTACCCCATCACACCACCATACCCCACACCACCACCCTACCCCACCACCGTACCCCACCACATCACCGTACCCCACCACACCACCATACCACACCACACCACCGTACCCCCCAAACCTCCGTACCTCAGCACACCTCCGTACCGGCCACACCACCATACCCCACCAAAACACCGTACCTCACCACACCACTGTACCTCACCACACCACCGTACCTCACACCACTGTACCCCACCCCACAACCGTACCTCACCACACCACCGTACCTCACACCACTGTACCCCACCCCACAACCGTACCTCACCACACCATACCCCACCACATCACTGAACCTCACCACACCACTTTACCTCACTGCACCACCGTACCCCACCATACCACCACACATACCCCCCCACCATACATCACCACATCACCGTACCACACACCACCGAACCCCTCCATACCACCATACACCCCCACACCACCACACCCCACCACACCACCGTACCCCCCCCACACCACTGGTGTGGTGAGGTACGGTGGTGTGGTGGGGTACGGTGGTGTGGTGGGGTACGGTGGTGTGGGGGCGAACGTTGGTGTGGTGAGGTACAGTGGTGTGGGGTATGGTGGTGTGGTGAGGTATGGTGGTGGTGTGGGGTATGGTGGTGTGGTGGGATATGGTGAGGTGAAGTACGGTGGTGTGGTGGGGTAGGGTGGTCTGGTGGGGTACGGTGCTGTGGTGGGTTACAGTGGTGTGAGGGGGTACGGTGGTATGGTGGGGTACAGTGTTGGAGTGAGGTACAGTGGTGAGGGGGGTACCGTACCCCCACACACTACTGTACAGCCCCGCACCACCGTACGCCACCAGACCACCGTAGCCCACCCCACCACCATACCACATACTACCACCGTACCCCCCCACACCACGGTACACCACCTCACCCCACCACCACCGGACCCCCCACACAACCGTACCTCACTCCAACACCGTACCCCACAACACCACCGTACCCTCCCACACCACTGTAACCCACCACACCACCGTACCCCACCAGACCACCGTACCCCACCACACCAGCATACCCCACCACACCAGCATACCCCACCACACTACCGTACCTCACCACACCACACATACCCCACACCACCGTACCCCATCAAACGACCGCACCTCACTCCACCACTATACACCCCCACACCACCGTACCCCACCACACCCCCGTACCACACTACACCACCGTACTGCAGCACTCCACCGTACCTCACCACACCAGCATACCCCAACACACCACCGTACCACACCACACCACCGTACCCCGCTACACCACCGTACCTCACACCACCACCATACCCCACCACACCACCGTACTTCCCCACACCACCGTAACTCACACCACCATCATAGCCCACCACACCACCGTAACCCACCACACCACCGTACTCCCCCACACCACCGTAGCTCACAGCACCACCGTACACCACCACACGACTGTACCCCGCCACACCACCGTACCCCCCCACACCACCTCACACCACCACCGTACCCCACCCCACCACCATATCCCACCACACCACCGTACCCCACCCCAGCACCGTAGCCCCCCAAACCACCGTACCCTTCTACACCACCATACCTCACACCACCACCGTACCCCCCCACACCACCATACTGCACCACACCACCGTACCCCACCACACCACCGAACCCCACCACACCACCGAACCCCACCACAACACCGTACCCCACACCACCGTACCACACACCACTGTAGCCCCCCACACCACCATACCCCACCACACCCCCGTACCACACCACACCACCGTACTGCAGCACTCCACTGTACCTCACCACACCAGCACACCCCAGCACACCACCATTCCCACACCACCGTACCCCACCACACCACTGTACTGCGGCACTCCACCGTACCTCACCACACCAGCATACCCCACCACACGACCGTACCCCACCCCCACTAACATACCCCACCACACCACCGTACCCCACCTCACCACGGTACCCCACCACACCACCGTACCAACTCCACCACCGTACACCCCCACACCTGTACCCCACCCCACTACCGTACCCCACCACACCACCATACCCACCCCACCACCGTACCCTACCACACCACCGTACCCCACCACACCACCATACCCACCCCACCACCGTACCCCACCCCACCACCGTACACCCCCACACCACTGTACCCCACCCCACTACCGTACCCCACCACAGCACCGTACCCCACCCCACCCCACCACCATACCCCACCTCACCACCGTGCCCCACCACACCACCATGCCACCCCACACCACCATGCCACCCCACACCACTGTACCTCACCACACCACCGTTCACCCCCACCCCACCGTAACACCCCACAACACCATACCACACCTCACTACCGTACCCCACCAAACCACCGTACCCCCCACACCACCGTATCCCACCCCACCACTGTACCTCACCACACCACCATACCCCACCACACCACTGTACCCACCACACCACACCACACTACCGTACCCCACCTCACCACCTCACCACACCCCAATATCGTGCCTCACCACACCACCGTAAATCACCCCACCGTACGCCACCCAGCACCATACTGCACCGCACCACACCACTGTACCGCACCACACCACCATACCACACCACACCCCCGTACCGCACCACACCACCATACTGCAGCACACCACTGTACCTCACACCATCATACCCACCCCACCACCGTACCCTACCTCACCACTGTAAACCCCAACACCACCATACCCCACCCCACTACCGTACCCCACCACACCCCACCACACCACGTACCCCACCCCACTACCATATCCCACCACACCACCGTACCCCACCCCAGCACTGTAGCCCCCCAAACCACCGTACCTCACCACACCACCGTACCCCACCACACCACCATACCCCACCACACCACCTTACCCTTCTACACCACCATACCTCACACCACCACCATACCCCACCACACCACCCCCACACCACTGTACCCCATCACACCACCTTACCCCACACCACCACCCTACCCCACCCCACCACCGTACCCCACCACATCACCGTACCCCCCAAACCTCCGTACCGCAGCACACCTCCGTACCGGCCACACCACTGTACCCCCCCAAACCACCGTACCTCACCACACCACCGTACCTGTAGTGTATGTACCTTTAAGAGCCCCTGTGTACTGTAATACCGGTAGTGACCACTCGGGTATATAAGCCTGTATACCGTGTTGTATCTGTTAGTTCACCTCCAGACTTTGTTCAGCAAACACCTGTTAAACCAACTCCTGCATTCCGTGTCTCCATTAATACACGGATACAACAGTGGCGACGAATTGGAAATGGACTTACCTGCAATTCGGCAGCACCTCAAGGAGATTGATTCCTCAGACGAAGGTCGAAGAAAAAAAAACGAGAAAAAAAAAAGTGGTTTCACCAGCTAGCCGGGCTGGTGGCTGGTACTGCACTAATCCTTCCTGGGCGGCGGGCTGGGGCTCGATCGGGTGGCTCTGCAGCGGGGCCGAGCAGCGAGTCGGAAGGCGGAGGCAAACAGAGACGGAGGGTGGAGCACTCGGGAGACGGCCGGCGCTGCAAAGCAGGTCGGCGTTCGGACCAAGCAGAGGGAGGGAAAAGTCCCAGAGAGTCCGGCGGGAACGAGCCTCCAACTATTAAAAATATCTGTGTAAATAAAAATCGCAGAGAACAACGTTGTCAGCAGCGGCAGAGGCGGGAGACGCCATTTTTTTCTCGGCAGGGAAGAGAGGAAAGCGCGGGAGGCGCCATTTTTGATTTTCAGGATGCCTAAGACTGGCAATATTACTGCTTTCGATAATGATAGAGGATTGGACCACATATGTGGAAAGAGTGGAGGTATATTGCACAGTGAATGAAGTAGAGGATGATAAAAAGGCATCGGTACTTCTAAATCTGATGGGCGCAAGGACATACGGGCTGTTACAAAACTTAATCACTCCAGCCAAACCGATGGACAAGAATTTTAAGGAGATTGTTGATACCCTACAGGAGCACTTAAACCCAACACCGCTGCTGATAGTGGAACGATTCAAATTCTTCAGGAGGAATCAGCACAAGAATGAAAGTAACGCTGATTACCTCACCGAATTAAGAAAGCTGTCAAAGCACTGCCAATTCGGGGCAGGACTGACAGATTCTCTACGAGACAAATTCGTCTGCGGTCTCCTAAGTGAAGGAACACAGAAAAGGCTACTTTCTGAGAAAGATTTGACACTGGACAAGGCTTTCAGTGTGGCTGTATCATACGAAGCAGCAGCAAGAGGAGCTGCAGAGATACAGCAAAAAACACAGGACTTCGGCACCCATGAAATGACACGGGGTTTCGAGAGATGTTATCGCTGCGGCAGATCCACCCATGACCAGAGGGACTGCTGGTTCAAGGACAAAGCATGCAGGCGATGCAGAAAGATGGGGCACATTGCACGTGTACACCGATCTGGAAACAAAAAATCCACTGACAGAAAAAAAATCAATAAGGAAAATTACAGAGAGGTACAAATGATGACGGACAGTAGCTCCGAAGACCAGAAGAGCGATAGCGACTCCGGAAACAAGAGACTAAGCTGTCTCAAATTACATAATTTAATTGCCAAAGAAGATTATCAGACCATTTGGGTTACCCTCAGGATAGCGGGGTCCCCAGTTAAAATGGAGCTAGATACAGGATCAGCTCTGACCGTCATAAGTCGACGGGATTACGAGCGGCTATTTCTGCATATACCTTTGAAAGACACATCCATTATCTTGAAGACATATACGGGGCAGAAAGTATACCCCAGAGGGAAAATAAGGGTGCCTGTTGTATACAACGGCAAGGAAATACAGAAGTTGTATTTATACGTTTTGCAAGATGGTGGTCCACCGTTGTTGGGACGTGAATGGATCAGGAAGATACGTTTAGACTGGCACTCCATTCAGGCACTGACGGTGACCAGTAAGAAAAAAAATGATGATGACATCATACCTGAACGATTAAAAGACATCTTGGCTAACGCCAAAGAAGTGTTTCAACAGGAACTAGGAACCTTGAAAGGTGTCACTGCCTCAATAAAAGTGGAAGATGCGGCAATTCCCAAGTTTTTTAAGGCAAGGCCGGTGCCATATGCAATTCGTCCAGCAGTCGAGGCAGAGCTGGAGAATTTGGAAAAAGCAGGCGTGTTATCCAAGGTAGATTGGAACGAGTGGGCAACACCCATTGTCCCGGTCATGAAGAAAACGTTGAATAATGATAAATCTGAAGAACAGAGAAAAATTTGCATCTGTGGGGACTTCAAGGTGACTGTAAACCCGGTCCTTCACACGATACAGTATCCTCTTCCGAGGATAGAAGATATTTTCGTCTCACTATCCGGAGGGAAACGTTTCACCAAAATTGACTTGGCACAGGCATATCTACAGATGGAGGTTGAGGAGGCCTCTAAAAAGTATCTCACGATAAACACACACAAAGGCCTGTACCAGTACAATCGACTGGTTTTCGGAGTAGCATCAGCTCCAGCTATCTGGCAAAGAGCTATGGAGCAAGTCCTGCAAGGGATTCCGGGGACTCAATGCTACCTAGACGACATCCTTGTAACAGGAGAAAACAACAACGAGCACCTTGCCAATTTGGAGCAGGTGCTCACTAGGCTGAAAGAACGGGGCCTACGAGCAAATCGCCCCAAGTGCGAATTTTTCCAGAAACAAATATCATATTGTGGCCATATAATTAACGAAGAAGGGTTGCATAAGTCACCTGAAAAAATATTGAAGCGGTCATAAAAGCCCCAGCACCTGAAAATGTCTCACAATTAAGGTCGTTCCTGGGATTGATAAATTACTATCATAAATTTTTACCGAACTTGTCAACTCTTCTGCACCCTCTTAACGCACTGCTACAAACAGGAGTAATTTGGGAATGGAGCGAAGACTGTAAACGTGCCTTCCATAAATGCAAAGGCTTCATCACGTCCAAGGAAGTGTTGGCTCATTGCAACCCATCACTGCCAATCAGACTGGCGTGCGATGCATCCCCTTATGGCGTGGGAGCGGTATTATCGCATAGATTCCCTGATGGCTCGGAGCGGCCGATAGCTTTTGCGTCACGCTCATTGAACTCAGCTGAGCGTAACTATGCCCAGATCGACAGGGAAGCACTCAGCCTGGTGTGGGGAGTGAAGAAATTCAACCATTACCAACACGGACAAAAATTTACCTTGTTGACTGACCATCAACCCCTCGTCTCCATATTCAACCCTAAAAAGTGCGTTCCCATTATGACAGCGCAAAGGCTACAGAGGTGGTCCCTTTTCCTAGGGGCACACCAATATGACATAGAATACAAAGGATCAAAACAGCATGGGAATGCTGACGGTTTATCGCGCCTACCGTTGCCAACGGTAGAAGAGGCACCTACAGTGGACCCAGTGGAGATATTCCACTCAACCATAGTGGAATGTCTACCAGTAACAAATTCTACCATTGAAAAGGAAATGAGGAATGACCCGACTCTCTCACGAGTCTACGATTTAACAGTGAAGGGATGGCCAGCACATGGCGAACCATTGTTGCCAGCATTCTCGCAAAGAAGAGAACAGCTGTCAGTGTGCCGAGGAACCTTGATGTGTGGATCCGAGTGGTGATTCCACCCAAACTCCAGGATAAAGTGCTAAAGGAGCTTCACGAGGGGCATCTGGGTGGAGTGAAAATGAAGAACCTAGCCAGAGCGTTTGTGTGGTGGCCAGGTATCGATGGAGACATCGAAGAAATGACCACGAGCTGTCTAGGATGCCAGAAGGTCCAAAACGCCCACACCACAAGCCCCTCTACATCCATGGGAGTGGCCCTCATCTCCATGGCAAAGGGTACATATCGACTTTGCTGGTCCATTTATGGACTCAATGTTCTTAATCGCGGTTGATGCACACTCCAAGTGGCCGGAGGTAATAAAGATGTCCTCCACCACCACGGAAAAAACCATCACAGTATTAAGGACCATATTTGCCAGGAATGGGCTGCCTGAACAGATCTGTTCTGATAATGGACCGCAATTTGTGTCCGAAGAATTCAGGAAGTTCTTAAAAAACAATGGGGTTAACCACTACACGTCCGCTCCATACCATCCCGCCACCAATGGATTAGCTGAAAGGTTTGTCCAGACCTTCAAGGCGGCCATAAAGGCCATGGGTAATGAAGACATAAATCTACAACATAAGGTAGATAACTTCTTGCTTGTGTACAGGAATGCAACACATGTGGTTACAAACCAAACTCCCGCCATGATGTTTTTCAATAGAAGACTAAGATGCCGGCTGGATTTGATCAAGCCAAACATCAGAAGGGACGTAGAGAACCGACAATTTCAAGGCATGAATGAAACGCCAACTAGAACCTTCCAGATAGGTCAACAAGTTTTGGCCCGGAACTACCGTACCGAGAAATGGCAGCCTGGAACGATTTGCACACGACTAGGACCGCTGATGTATACCGTGGCATAATAAGGCGCCATGCTGACCAGATCATAGAGTCATCCGAAAAGGGACAACCTACACCACAACTCTATATGCCTAATGATGAAGCAGAGATACCCATAGTATCTACCTCCGATCCGGTGATACTGGAACCAGATGAACCCGACACTGGCATTCAAGTCGAATCGACCTTGCCAAAAGAACCTACTACACCACCGAAAACTACGACACCACCGAGGCGTTATCCGGACCGAGTCAGGAAGCCTCCAGAGAGACTGACTTATAATTGATTAACTGCAGCAAATGTGTAGATTATTGTTCTTGTAAACATGTTAATTAATTACTTAAAATGTTATGTACTAATTATCTAAAAGGGGAGGAATTGTAGTGTATGTACCTTTAAAAGTCCCTGTGTACTGTACTACCGGTAGTGACCACTCGGGTATATAAGCCTGTATAGTGTCTTGTATCTGTTAGTTCACCTCCAGACTTTGTTCAGTAAACACCTGTTAAGCCAACTCCTGCATTCCGTGTCTCCATTAACACACGGATACAACAGTACCTCACACCACTGTACCCCACCCCACAACCGTACCTCCCCGCACCACCATACCTCTCACCACTGTACCCCACCCCACCACCATACCTCACCACACCATACCCCACCACATCACTGAACCTCACCACACCACTTTACCTCACCACAGTACCCCACCACACCACCGTACTGCAGCACTCCACCGTACCTCACACCAGTATACCCCACCACACCACCATACCCCACCACACCACTGTAACCCACGACACCACCGTACCCCATCCCACCACCGTACCCCACCACACCACCATACCCCACCACACTCCCGTACCGCATCACACCACCATACCGCATCACACCAGCATACCCCACCACACCAGCATACCCCACCACACCAGCATACCCCACCCCACCACTGTACACCCCCACACCACCATACCCCACCCCACAACCATACCCCACCACACCACCGTACCCCACCCCACCACCGTACCCCACCACACCACCGTACCCCACACCACCGTACCCCACACCACCGTACCCCACCACATCACCGTACCCCACCCCACCACCGTACACCCCCACACCACTGTACCCCACCCCACTACCATACCTCACCGCACCACAGTACACTACCACCCCACCATACCCCCCCACACGACCGTACCCCACCCCACTACCGTACCCCACCACACCAACGTACCCACCCCCGTACCTCACACCACCGTACACCCCCACCCCACAACACCGTACCCCACCTCACTACCATACCCGACTACACCACCATACCCCTCTACACCACCATACCTCACACCACCACCATACCCCACCACACCACCTCCATACATCACCACACCACCGTACCCCACCACACCACCGTACCTCCCCACACCACCGTAACTCACACCACCACCATAGCCCACCACACCACCGTAACCCACCACCGTAGCTCACAGCACCACCGTACACCACCACACCACCGTACCCCACCACACCACCGTACCTCCCCACCCAACCGTACCTCACCACACCACCGTACCCCACCACACCACCGTACCCCACCACACCACCGTACCCCACCACACCACCGTACCCCACCACACCACCGTACCCCACCACACCACCGTACCCCACCACACCAACGTTCCCCCCACACCGCCGTACCCAACCACACCACACATACCCCACAGTGCCGTTCCTCACCACACCACCGAACCCCACCACAACACCATACCCCACACCACCGTACCTCACCACACCACCGTACCCCACACCACCACCATATCTTGCCCCACCACCGTACCCCACCCCACCACCGTACCCCACCCCACCACCGTACCCCACCCCACCACCGTACCCCACCCCACCACCGTACCCCACCACACCACCGTACCCCACCACACCACCGTACCCCACCACACCACCGTACCCCACCACACCACCGTACCCCACCACACCACCGTACCCCACCACACCACCGTACCCCACCACACCACCGTACCCCACCACACCACCGTACCCCACCACACCACCGTACCCCACCACACCACCGTACCCCACCACACCACCGTAACTCACACTGTATTGATTTCTATGTGGGTTCAATGACGACACATTCATGAAAGAGAATGTCTTTTAATCTAAAGCTTGTTCATCTAAGTTAACAGCATTACAGGAGACACCATCTTAGAGATCCATCTAAAACGAAACTAAAACTAAACTCTCTCTCACATGCCCTCTGCTGGTCAGGCATAAATAATCAAACAGGCAAATACCATCACTATTTGCTGATATCATTACATCTCCCTTTCTTAAAACAAAAGTATTTTACTTTTATCTAACAACATGTTTTCTTTGTATTACTCTGCATTTTAACTGTAACACTTAATGAACTTACATTATCATTATCATTATCAAGGTTTTTTAACCTTGTTTTGTGTGTTCACATGAAATATGTAAATACCTAGAACTTGAAGAAAGAATAAGATAACATTACTTCCTTCTATAACAAGAGTCCTTAAACTTGCTCAATGAGTCTCTCAGGAGGCTTCATGCATCTTGAGGATTTTCTGATTGATTGTCCTTGAATCTGAGTTGTTGCCTCAGATGATGGTTTCTCAGCTGTGTGATCAAGTTGTTCAACAGTATCAGTCTTTTGGCCTGCTGTGGCTTGGTCCCATGAGAAGATCTCGACGATTTCTTCGCAGAACAGCACCCTCATCTGTCTGAATGGTGCATGATCTTGGTTGGACTTCACTCAGGACAGTTCCCTTCTGAGTCCATGTGTTTGTTTTGTCTTTGAACCTTACTTGGTCACCAGTGTGGATTTCAGGTAGGTTTTGTGTTCCTCTGTCATAGTAGTACCATTGCTTTTCTTTCTGTTGTTCTTTGAACTTCCTCACTTTCTCCCCCTCTTTTGTTTTCAGGAGGTTCTCCGGGATGGGTAGGTTTGACCTCAGCAGATGTCCCATAAGGAGTTGGGCTGGTGACATACCACACTCGAGCGGCGTTGTGCGGTATACAAGCATGCTCTGGTAGAAGTCAGTTCCACTGTCTTTTGCCTTGTACATCAGTCTTTTCACTGTCTGGACCGATTTTTCCACTAGTCCATTGGACTGTGGAAAGTGAGGACTTGACGTTGTGTGGACAAAGTCCCACTCTTTGGCAAAGTGTCGGAAACTTGCATTGTAAAACTGGGGTCCGTTGTCTGTGAAGACCTCGCTTGCCACGCCATGTCTGGAGAATATGGCTTTCATACATGTTATCACAGCATCTGCAGTGGTGGTGTACAGTCTACAAACCTCTGGATACAGGGAGTAATAGTCTGTGACTACAAGATAGTCCTTCCCTTGACATACGAATAGGTCAGCGCCTACCTTCTGATAAGGTCTGTCTGGCACTGGGTGTGGCTTTAGTGGTTCTACCGGATTGCTTGCTTGATATTTCAGGCATATTGTGCAGTTTGACACCTCATTTGTCACATCTTGGTTGATTCGTGGCCAGTACATCACCTCTCGTGCTCTTTTCGATTCCCAGATGTCCTCCATGGATCCTTTTTAGCATCTCTTTTCTCAGACTCTTTGGGATAACTATTTTACTTCCTTTGTAGATGATGTCTTCGACCACTGATAGTTCCGCCCTGCAGTTCCAGTACTCTGCCATGTCAGGTGAGCAGTCTTGCTTCATGTTGGGCCATCCATCCAAGATGCTTTTCCTCAGTCGTCTCAGTGTTTCATCTTTGTTTGCCTCAGTCTTTATGAGCTCCATTTTTGCATCTGCTATGGGCAGTGCACTTGTGATCATGTCCACGTAGGCGTTCACTTTTTCATCCATTTTGGTGTTTGCGGGCTCACTTCGGTCAACAGCTCTGGACAACGTGTCTGCTGTATACATCAGCTTACCCGGGGTGTACGCAACATTCAGTGTATAGCGTTGCAGCCTGATCATCATTCTTTGTATTCTAAGCGGACATCCATTTAGTGACTTTTGGAACAATGCAATCAAGGGTTTATGGTCAGTCTCTACACTGATTGCTTGTCCTGACACAAACTGGTGAAATCTTTCACAGGCGTATGTGATGCTGAGCAGCTCCTTTTCTATTTGAGCATATCGCGTCTCCGCGTCTGTCATTGAGCGCGATGCATATGCAATAGGTTGCCAGTCATCATATTGTTGCAGAAGAACGGCACCGAGCCCACTCTGTGATGCATCTGATGATATCTTGATGGGTCTCGCTGGGTCATAAAACCTCAGAACTGGTTCCTCTGTGAGCAGTTTCTTTAGATCGCTCCATGACTTCTCATGCTCATGATTCCATTCCCATTCTATGTTCTTTTCAGTTAGTCGTCTCAGTGGCGCCATCTTTTCTGAGAGATTGGATATGAATTTACCCATGTAGTTGATCATTCCATTAAACCTCTGCATGTCCTTTTTGCATTGTGGCTTTGGCATATTCTCAATGGCAGACACCTTTCTGGGATCTGGTCTGATGCCCTCACCGCTTATGATATCTCCCACGAATGTCAGTTCTGTCACCCCAAGCTGGCATTTCTCTCTATTCAGCTTCAGGTTTGTTTTCCTTGTTGCTTCCAGCACTTTTTTCAGTCTCTCGTCATGCTCAGTTCTCGTGGTTCCCCATACTATGATGTCATCCATTGATGTATCAACTCCCTCCAGGTGCTCATTGATCATATGGATAGTTTTGTGATACACTTCAGGAGCTGAGGCAATGCCAAATGGTAACCTTAGGAATCTGTATCTGCCAAATGGACTGTTGAACGTGCACAATCTTGAACTTGCCTCGTCCAGTTTCATCTGCCAAAATCCTGATGATGCATCTAACTTGCTGAAATATTTTGCATTTGCAAACTGTGCCATGATTTCCTCACGTGTAGGAAGCTTGAAGTGCTCTCTCTTTATTGCTCTGTTTAGACCTCTTGGACCCAGGCAAATTCTGAGCTTTCCATTCTTTTTGTCCACAACGATGAGGGAACTCACCCACTCAGTTGGCTCATCTATCTTCTGAATCACGTTCAGCTTTCCATCCTGTCCAACTCTGCCTTCAGTTGCTTTTGAAGA
The DNA here is from genome assembly GCF_052327205.1 of Somniosus microcephalus. NCBI lineage: Eukaryota > Metazoa > Chordata > Chondrichthyes > Squaliformes > Somniosidae > Somniosus > Somniosus microcephalus. The sequence goes on along the minus strand of NC_140989.1, from coordinate 169,834,584 downwards.
GCAAACGGAACTTTTCTGCATGGATGTATGACCGTTGGCATACTTTTATCTACTCTGATCGTGTGTTCTCCTGGAAGGCAGCCTAGACCCTTAAATAGGTCGTTGTACTCTTTCATGAGTTCATCATAGACTGTCTCTCCTTCGCTTTCCACAATGAGGACTCTCTTTACCAGGTTCAGTCTCTCACAGGCTTTTAAACCTAGTATGGCCTGCACATCCTTTGGCACCACGATTAATGCTAGCGTGTGCTCTCTGTCCTTGTGTGTCACTTTGACAATGCATCTTCCTTTCACTGGTATATCAGTACCTGAGTATCCTGTCACTTTCACTTTTATTCCATGTATCTTTGGTCTGGGTCTAATTTTCTTAAAATCAGTCTCCGATATCACATTAACTTGTGCTCCAGTATCCAATTTAAATGGAATGTGTATGTCATTCACTTTTAGTGTCAACATCCAGTCTCTTTTTCTTTTTTGTTTTCAGACACAACATCTACATAGAACTTCTCTATCTCACTTTCATCTATTGCATGGACCTTGCTTTGTTGCGCTTGGTTCTTGCAGCAACGGGCATAATGGTTGTTTTTGTTGCAACTATTGCATGTTTTACCATATGCTGGACACTTTTTTGGTGTATGCTGTGTACCGCATCGATTACATGACTTTCGATTGCCCCTTTCATTTTTGTTCGCTGGCCATGCCTCCTTTTTCACATTGGCGCTCTTTTTGTTAAACGGTTTGTGTCCGTTCTTTCTCACTGCATCCACGTTGCAGCTACTGTCACTGAACAGCTCCTTTGCCTGCGACTTCACAGTCTCTGTAGCCCTACACAGTGCTATGGCTTTTCCCAGGTCTAGATTTTGCTCTCTTAGCAGTCTTTCCCTTAGACCATTATCTGGAATACCACACACCAGTCTGTCTTTTATCAGCGAGTCTGTCAGTCCCCCAAATTCACACGTTTTGCTTCTGTTTCTCAGTTCAGTCACATACTGATCAATAGTCTCTCCCGTTTTCTGTACACGTGAAAAATCTGTGCATCTCAAACGTCACGTTACGTTTAGGTATGCAGTAGGCCTCAAACTGTTCCATTATTTTATCCAACTTCATTTTGTCTCCATCAGCAGCGAATGTGAAGTTATTACACACCTCCCGCGCTTCATCGCCCACGACATGCAAGAACACTGACGCTTTCATTTTATCACTTTTCTCGTCAGCTCCGATTGCTGCTAAATACAACTCCAAACGTTGTTTGAATCTCCTCCAATTTTCAGCCACATTACCTGTCAACTGAAGCTTCGCCGGTGGGTGTAAACCTTCCATTTTTCACTTTGTTAGCTATTCTCCAATGGTAAGTAACGATGTTCTCTTTTGGCTTGCTAATATGTGGAGAGCTGATTTAACTTCAGATTTTTCCTCTTCATCTCTTTCAATCACTTCTGACACCATGTATTGGTTTGTATGTGGGTTCAATGACGACACATTCATGAAAGAGAATGTCTTTTAATCTAAAGCTTGTTCATCTAAGTTAACAGCATTACAGGAGACACCATCTTAGAGATCCATCTAAAACGAAACTAAAACTAAACTCTCTCTCTCACATGCCCTCTGCTGGTCAGGCATAAATAATCAAACAGGCAAATACCATCACTATTTGCTGATATCATTACACACACCACCACCATAGCCCACCACACCACCGTAACCCACCACACCACTGTACTCCCCCACACCACAGTAGCTCACAGCACCACCGTAACCCACCACACCACTGTACCCCGCCACACCACCGTACCCCCCCACACCACTGTACCTCACACCACCACCGTACACCACCACACCACCGTACCCCCCACACCACCGTACCCCACCACACCACCGTACCCCACCACACCACCGTACCTCCCCACCCAACCATACCGCACCACACCACCGTACCCCACCCTACCACCATACCCCACCACACCACCGTACCCCCCACACCACTGTACCTCACACCACCACTGTACCTCACCACACCTCCGTACCCGCCCACACCAGCGTTCCCCCCACACCACCGTACCCAACCACACCACACATACCCCACAGCGCCGTACCTCACCACACCACTGAACCCCACCACACCGCCGTACACCACACCACCGTACCTCACCACAGCACCGTACCCCACACCACCACATCTCGCCCCACCACCGTACCTCACCACACCACCGTACCTCACACCACTGTACCCCATCCCACAACCGTACCTCACCACACCATACCCCACCACATCACTGAAGCTCACCACACCACCGTACCCCACCACACCACCATACCACACTGCACCAGATCGGACCAGGAGAGCACCGAGGCGGCAGTATAAAGGAGGAGCGAGGCGAGGCCCGACCAGATCGGACCAGGAGAGCACCGAGGCGGCAGTATAAAGGAGGAGCGAGGCCCGACCAGATCGGACCAGGAGAGCACCGAGGCGGCAGTATAAAGGAGGAGCGAGGCGAGGCCCGACCAGATCGGACCAGGAGAGCACCGAGGCGGCAGTATAAAGGAGGAGCGAGGCGAGGCCCGACCAGATCGGACCAGGAGAGCACCGAGGCGGCAGTATAAAAGGAGGAGCGAAGCGAGGCCCGACCAGATCGGACCAGGAGAGCACCGAGGCGGCAGTATAAAGGAGGAGCGAGGCGAGGCCCGACCAACTCAGCAGCGGGGAGAGAGGTAAAAAGTAATCAGAGTGTGACGTCACCAGGGAGCAGGTAAGTGATTGGTTGGTGAGTATTTCTCTTTTTTTAAACTTTAACTCTGTAGTTTGTAGTTACTAGGGTCTTTTCTGGTGTAGCAGGGACTGTTGGTAGACTATACAAGCGCCTTAGAGATATCTTTAATTGGTGATAGTGAATTAATTTAAATTAATTAAAGGGTAAGTCATGCCAGGAGAGCCCAGCCTCATGTTATGCTCCTCTTGCTCTATGTGGGAATTCAGGGACACTGCCGGTGCCCCTGATGACCACGTGTGCTGGAAATGCATCCAGCTGCGGCTACTAGCAGACCGCATTGAGGCGCTGGAGCTGCGGGTGGATGGGTTGTGGAGCATTCACGATGCTGAGAGGGTCGTGGATAACACGTTTAGTGAGTTGGTCACACCGCAGGTAAGGGCTGCACAGGAAGAAAGGAAATGGGTGACCATCAGGCAGAGCAATAGAAGCAGGCAGGTAGTGCAGGAGACCCCTGTGACCATTCCCCTCTCAAACAGGTATACCGATTTGGATACTGGCACTGGGGGTGCTCCTGCTGCCCAGGAAGGGAGGAAAAAGAGTGGGAGAGCAATAGTGGTAGGGGATTCTATAGTAAGGGGAACAGATAGGCGTTTCTGTGGCCGTAGACGTGAATCCAGGATGGTTTGTTGCCTCCCTGGTGCCAGGGTCAAGGATGTCACTGAGCAGCTGCAGGGCATTCTGGAGGGGGAGGGTGAACAGCCAGAGGTCGTGGTCCACATTGGTACCAACGACATAGGTAAAAAGAGGGATGAGGTCCTGCAGCAAGAATTTAGGGAGCTAGGTGGAAGATTAAAGAGCAGGACCTCAAAGGTTGTAATCTCTGGATTACTCCCGGTGCCACGTGCTAGTGAGTATAGGAATAGGAAGATAGAACAGATGAATGCGTGGCTAAAGGGATGGTGCAGGAGGGAGGGCTTTAGTTTCCTGGATCACGGTCGGCTTCTGGGAAAGGTGGGACTTGTACAAGTCGGACGGTTTACACCTGAACCAGAGGGGGACCAATATCCTTGCGGGGAGGTTTGCTAGCACTGCTGGGGGGGGTTTAAACTAACTTGGCAGGGGGATGGGATACAGAGTGGAGCTATAGTAGGGGGTGATTTACAGCCAAATACGGAGGAAAAAACAAGTCAGCTGGGAAGGCAGAGCAAATATGTGAAGGCAAAAGGGAATATGGCAAGGCTGGAAGGCATTTATTTTAATGCAAGGAGTCTTGCAAACAAGGTGGATGAACTGAAGTTGTTGTTGAACACATGGGAGTACGATATTGTTGCTATCACGGAGACATGGTTGAGGGAGGGTCAGGACTGGCAGCTCAATATTCCGGGGTATAGAATCTTCAGGCGAGACAGAGGGGGGTGTAAAAGGGGAGGGGGTGTTGCAATATTAATTAAGGAATCAATTACTGCTGTTAGGAGAGATGATATATTAGTGGGTTCCTCTAATGAGGCCATATGGGTAGAACTTAAAAACAAAAAGGGGGCAAGCACTTTGCTGGGAGTGTACTATAGGCCCCCAAACAGTCAGGGGGAGATAGAGGAACAGATATGTAGGCAAATCTCAGAGAAGTGCGAAAATAATAGGGTAATAATAGTGGGGGATTTCAACTTCCCCAATATTAATTGGGATAGTCAAAGTGTGAAAGGCTTAGAGGGTGCAGAATTCTTAAAGTGCATCCAGGAGAGCTTTTTGAGCCAACATGTAGAAAGTCCTACAAGAGAGGGGGCGGTACTGGACCTAATTCTGGGGAATGTAGCCGGGCAAGTGGTGGAAGTGTCAGTAGGAGAGCATTTTGGCGACAGTGACCATAATTCGGTGAGATTTAAGGTGGTCATGGAAAAAGACAAAGACGGCCCGGAAATAAGGGTTCTAAATTGGGGGAAGGCCGATTTTAATATGATAAGGCAGGATCTGGCCAAAGTGGACTGGGAGCAGCTACTTATAGGAAAATCCACATCAAAGCAGTGGGAGACTTTCAGAAGGGAAATAGAGAGAGTACAACGCCAACATGTTCCTGTAAGGGTCAAGGGTGGGACCAACAAGCAAAGGGAACCTTGGATGACAAGGGATATACAAAAATGCATTAGAAATAAAAGGGGGGCTTTTGGCAGTTACAAAAGACTAAAGACGGAGGAAGCCCTAGAGGAGTATAAAAAGTGCAGGGGCATACTTAAAGAAATTAGGAGGGCGAGGAGGGGCCATGAAATAACACTGGCGAGCAAAATAAAGGAAAATCCTAAGATGTTTTATAAGTATATTAAGGGCAAGAGGATAACCAGGGAAAGGGTAGGGCCCATTAGGGACCAAAGTGGCAATCTGTGTGTAGAGCCAGATGATGTAGGCGGGGTTTTAAATGAATTTTTTGCATCTGTGTTCACTATGGAGAAAGACGATGTAGACATAGAAATCGAGCAAGGGGACTGTGACATACTTGAACATATTAGCATCGAGAGGGAGGAGGTACTAGCGGTTTTAGCAGGCCAAAAAGTGGATAAATCCCCAGGCCCGGACGAGATGTATCCCAGGCTGTTGTGTGAGGCAAAGGAGGAGATTGCAGGGGCTCTGACACAAATTTTCAGAACCTCTCTGGCCACAGGGGATGTACCAGAGGACTGGAGAACAGCTAACGTAGTACCATTATTCAAGAAGGGTAGCAGGGATAAACCAGGGAATTACAGGCCAGTGAGCCTAACATCTGTGGTAGGGAAATTATAGGAAAAAATTCTGAGGGACAAAATTAGTCTCCACTTGGGGAGGCAAGGATTAATTGGGGATAGTCAGCATGGCTTTGTCAAGGGTAAATCATGTCTGACCAATCTGATTGAATTTTTCGAGGGGGTGACTAGGTGTGTGGATGAGGGAAATGCTGTGGATGCGGTTTACATGGACTTCAGTAAAGCTATTGACAAAGTCCCGCATAGGAGACTGGTCAAGAAGGTAAGAGCCCATGGGATCCAGGGTGCCTTGGCGCGTTGGATCCTAAACTGGCTGAGTGGCAGGAGGCAGAGGGTGATGGTCGAAGGTTGCTTTTGTGACTGGAAGCCTGTGTCCAGTGGGGTACCTCAGGGATCGGTGCTGGGTCCCTTGCTGTTTGTGATCTACATAAATGATTTGGATGAGAATGTAAAAGGTATGATCAGTAAGTTCGCAGATGACACGAAAATTGGTGGGGTGGTAAATTGCGAGAAGGAAAGCCTCAGGCTACTGGACGATATAAACGGGTTGGTCAGATGGGCGGAAAAGTGGCAAATGGAATTTAACCCTGAAAAGTGCGAGGTGATGCATTTTGGACGGACAAATAAGGCAAGGGAATACACAATGAGTGGTAGGACCCTAGGAAGTACAGAGGGTCAGAGGGACCTTGGTGTACATGTACATAGATCCCTGAAGGCAGCGGAACAGGTAGATAAGGTGGTTAAAAAGGCATATGGGATACTTGCCTTCATTAGCCGAGGCATAGAATACAAGAGCAGGGAGGTTATGATGGAGCTGTACAAAACGCTGGTGAGGCCACAGCTGGAGTACTGTGTGCAGTTCTGGTTGCCTCACTATAGGAAGGATGTGATTGCTTTGGAGAGGGCGCAGGGAAGATTCACCAGGATGTTACCTGGGATGGAGCGCCTCAGCTATGAAGAAAGACTAAATAGGCTGGGGTTGTTTTCCTTGGAGCAAAGAAGGCTGAGGGGGGACCTGATTGAGGTGTACAAAATGTTGAGGGGCATAGATAGGGTAGATAAAGAGGAACTTTTCCACTTAGTAGGGGGGTCAATAACAAGGGGGCATAGATTCAAGGTAAGGGGCAGAAGGTTTAGAGGGGATTTGAGGAGAAACTTTTTCACCCAGAGGGTGGTTGGAGTCTGGAACTCACTGCCTGAAAGGGTGGTAGAGGCAGGAACCCTCACAACATTCAAGAAGCATTTGGATGAGCACTTGAAATGCCATTGCATACAAGGCTATGGGCCAAATGCTGGAAAATGGGATTAGACCGGACAGGGATTGATGGACGGCACAGACACGATGGGCCGAAGGGCCTCTTTCTGTGCTGTATAACTCTATGACTCTATGACCACCGTACCTCACCACAGCATTGTACACCCCCCACACCACCTTACACCCCCACACCACCGTACCTCACCACACCACCGTACCACACCACAACACCATACCCCCCCACACTACCATACCGCACCACACCACCGTACCCCACACCACCACCATACCCCATCCCACCACCGTACCTCACCACACCACCGTACCCCACACCACCACATCTCACCCCACCACCGTACCTCACACCATTGTACGCCAGCCCACAGCTGTACCTCACCACACCATACCCCACCACACCACTGAACCTTACCACACCACCGTACCCCACCACACCACCGTACCCCACCACACCACCATACCCCACCGCACCACCATACCTCACCACAGCACCGTACACCCCCCACAGCACCTTACACCCCCACACCACCGTACCTCACCACACGATCGTACCCCACCAGACCAACGTACCTCACAACACAACCGTACCCCACACCACCACACCACTCCGCACCACTGTACCTTACCACAGCACCACCATACCTCACCAGAGCACTGTACCGCCCCCACACCACCATACCCCATCACACAACCGTACCCCACACCACCACCCTACCCCACCCCACCACCGTACGCCACCACATCACCGTACCCCCCAAACCTCCGTACCTCAGCACACCTCCGTACCGGCCACCCCACTGTACCCCCCAAACCACCGTACCTCACCACACCACCGTACCTCACCACACCACCGTACCTCACACCACTGTATCCCACCCCACAACCGTACCTCACCACACCATACCCCACCACATCACTGAACCTCACCACACCACCGTACCCCACCACACCATCATACCACACCGCACCACCGTACTTCACCACAGCACCGTACAACCCCCACACCTCCTTACACCCCCACACCACCGTAACTCACCACACCACCGTACCTCACCACACAATCGTACCCTACCAGACCACCGTACCTCACAACACAACCGTACTCCACACCACCACCGCACCACACCGCTCCGCATCACTGTGCCTCACCACAGCACCACTGTACCTCACCACAGCACTGTCCCGCCCCCACACCACCGTACCCTATCACACCACCATACCCCACACCACCACCCTACCCCACCCCACCACCGTACCCCACCACATCACCGTACCCCCCAAGCCTCCGTGCCTCAGCACACCTCCGCACCGGCCACACCACTGTACCCCCCCAAACCACCGTACTTCACCACACCACCATACCTCACCACACCACCGTACCTCACACCACTGTACCCCACCCCACAACCATACCTCACCACACCAACGTACCTCATACCACTGTACCCCACCCCAAAACCATACCTCACCACACCATACCCCACCACATCACTGAACCTCACCACACCACCGTACCTCACCACACCACCGTACCCCACCCCACCACCGTACCCCACCCCACCACCGTACCCCACCCCACACCACCGTAGCCCACAACACCGTACCCCACACCACCGTACCTCACCACAGCACCATACCCCCCACACCACCATACCTCACACCACCACACCAAACCACCATACATCCCCACTCCTCCATACCTCACCACACCACTGTACCCCACCACACCACCGTACCCCACCACACCACCATACACCCCCACACCACCATACACCACCACACCACTGTACCTCACCCCAACACTGTGCCCCACCACACTACCCCACCACAACACCGTACCTCATCTCACCATTCCCCACCACACCACCGTACCCCATACCACCACCATACCTCACCACACCACCATACCCGACACCACCGTACTTCACCACACCAACGTTCGCCCCCACACCACCGTACCCCACCACACCCCGTACCACACCACACCACCGTAATGTAGCACTCCACCGTACCTCACCACACCAGCATACCCCACCATACCACCGTACCCCACCACACCACCGTACCCCACCACACCACCGTACCCCACCCCACCACTGTACACCATCGTACCCCACCCCACTACCATACCCCACCACACCACCGTACACCCCCACACCACCGTACCCCACCCCACTACCATACCCCACCACACCACCATACCCCACCCCACCACACCACTGTAGCCCACACCACCATACCCCACCCCACCACCGTACACCCCCACACCACTGTGCCCCACCCCACTACCGTACCCCAACGCAGCACCGTACACTACCACCCCACCATGCCCCCCACCCCACTACCGTACCCCACCCCACCACCGTACCCCACCCCACCCCCGTACCCCACATCATCATCGTACCCCACCACACCACCGTACACCCCCACCCCACAACACTGTACCCCACCTCACTACCATACCCCACCACACCACCGTATCCCCCACACCACTGTACCTCAGCACACCACAGTACACCATCACACCACTGTACCCCCCACACCACCATACCGCACCACACCAACATACCCCACCCCACCACCATAACCCACCACACCACCGTACCCCCCACACCACCATACCCCCCACACCACCACCATAGCCCACCCACACCACCGTAGCCCCCCACACCACCGTAGCCCCCCACACCACCGTACCCCCCACACCACCATACCCCCCACACCACCATACCCCCCACACCACCGTAACTCACACCACCACCATAGCCCACCCACACCACCGTACCCCCCCACACTACCATACCGCACCACACCACCATACCTCACCCCACCACCGTAACCCACCACACCACCGTACCCCACCACACCACCGTACCCAAGCACTCCACCGTATCTCACTGATGCGCCTCAATAACTTCAAGGCTCAAAGTTAACTGGATAAAACTAGGCTTTTATTAGCAAAGAAAGATGCCTGTGTCTTCACCTAGCATTCTGCTGCAAGACAAGCCTGGGCTTGTCTTAAGTAGGGCCAGGTATGGGCGGAGCCGACACACCCAATGGGGAGAAAGGGGGCGGTGCACTATATACAATACAAGGTAAAAACACAGGAGCAGGCAATACGATATATGTAGTTAAATACAGAGTCTGATGAATGACATATTTCATCACACACACCACACCACCGTACCCCACCCCACTACCGTACCCCACTACACCACTGTACCCCACACCACCATACCACCGTACCCCACCACACCACCGTACCCACCCCACCACTGTACCCCACCCCACTACCGTACTCCACCTTACTACCGTACCCCACCACACCACCGTACCCCATCCCACCACACCACCATACCCCACCACACCCCCGTACCGCATCACACTGCCATACCCCACCACACCACCGTACCCCACACCACCGTACCCCACCCCACTACCATACCCCACCACACCACCGTACCCCACCCCACCACTGTACACCGCCACACCACCGTACCCCACCCCACTACCATACCCCACCACACCACCGTACCCCACCCCACCACCGTACCCCACCACACCAATGTAGCCCACACCACCGTACCCCACCACACCACCGTACCCCACCCCATCACTGTACCCCACCCCACCACCGTACACCCCCACACCACTGTACCCCACTGCAACACCGTACACTACCACCCCACCGTACCCCCCCACACCACTGTACCCCAACCCACTACCGTACCCCACCACCACACCGTACCACTCCACAACACTACCCCACCTCACTACCATACCCCACCACACCACCGTACCACCCCACACCACTGTACCTCAGCACACCACCGTACACCACCACACCACTGTACTCACACCAGCACCATAGCCCACCACACCACCGTAACCCACCACACCACCGTACTCCTGCAGACCACCGTACCCCACCCCACCACCATACACCACCACACCACTGTACCTTACACCACCACCGTACACACCACCGTACCCCACCCCACTACCATACCCCACCACACCACCGTACCCCACCCCAGCACCGTACCCCCCCAAACCACCGTACCTCACCACACCCCACCCCCATAGTCCACAACACCAACATACCCCTCTACACCACCATACCTCACACCACCACCATACCCCACCACACCACCTACCTCACACCACCTCCATACCTCACCACACCACCGTACCCCACCACACCACACATACCCCACAACACCGTACCCCACCACACCACCGTACACCACCACCGTACCCCACCACACCACCGTAACCCACACCACCGTACCCCACCACACCACCGTACCCCACCACACCACCGTTCCCCCACACCACCGTACCTCCCCACCCCATCATACCTCACCACACCACCGTACCCCCCCACACCACCGTACCCCACCACACCACCATACCCCACCACACCACCGTACCTCCCCACCCCACCATACCTCACCACACCACCGTACCCCACCGTACCCCACACCACCACTGTACCTCACCACACCTCCGTACCCGCCCACACCAACATTTCCCCCACAACACCGTACCCAACCACACCACACATACCCCACACCACCGTACCTCACCACATCACCGCACCCCACCACACCACCATACCTCCCCAGACCACCGTACCCCTACACACCACTGTACACCCCCACACCACCGTACCTCACCACACCACCATATCCCACACCACCACTGTACCACACCACACCACCATACCCCACCACACTATCATACCCCCCCACGCCACCATACTGCACCACACCACCGTACCCCACCCCACCACCATACCCCACCACACCGCTGTTACCCCCACACCACTGTACCCCACCCCACCACCATACCCCACCACACCACTGTACACCACCACCACCGTACCCCACACCACCGTATCTCACCACACCACCGTACCCACCCACACCACCATACCCTCCCACACCACCATACCGCACCACACCACCACCATACCCCACCCCACCACCGTAACTCACCACACCACCGTACCCCACACCTCCACCATAACCCACCCCACCACCGTACCTCACCACACCACCGTACCTCACACCACTGTACCCCACCCCACAACCGTACCTCACCACACCATACCCCACCACTTTACCTCACCACACCACCATACCTCACACCACTGTACCCCACCCCACAACCGTACCTCACCACACCACCGTACCTCACACCACTGTACCCCACCCCACAACCGTACCTCACCACACCATACCCCACCACATCACTGAACCTCACCACACCTCTTTACCTCACCACACCACCGTACCCCACCACACCACCATACCCCACCACACCACCATACCACACCACACCACCGTACCTCACCACAGCACTGTACCACCCCCACACCACCGTACCCAATCACACCACTGTACCCCACACCACCACCCTACCCCACCCCACCACCGTACCCACCACATCACCGTACCCCCCCAAGCCTCCGTACCTCAGCACACCTCCGTACCAGCCACAACACCGTACCCCCCCAAACCACCATACCCCACATCACCACCATACCCCACCACACCACCGTACCACCCCACACCACCGTACCTCTACCACACCACCGAACACCCCCACCCCACCGTACCACCCCACAACACCGTACCCCACCTCACTACCGTACCCCACCACACCACCATACCCCCCACACCACTGTACCTCACCACACCACCGTACACCACCACATCACTGTACCCCCCACACCAGCATACCGCACCACACCACCGTACCCCACCTCACCACCATACCCCACCACACGACCGAACACCTCCACACCACCGTACCCCGCCACACCACCGTAACTCACATCACCACCATAGCCCACCACACCACTGTAACCCAAAACACCGCCGTACTCCCCCACACCACCGTGCACCACCACACCACCGTACCCCGCCACACCACCATACCCACCAATACCACTGTACCTCACACCACCACCCTACCCCACCACCGTACCCACCACATCACCGTACCCCCCAAGCCTCCGTACCTCAGCACACCACCGTACCCCCCCAAACCACCATACCTCACCACCTTACCTCACACCACTGTACGCCACCCCACAACCGCACCTCACACCACCGTACCTCACACCACTGTACCCCACCCCACAACCGTACCTCACCACACCATACCCCACCACATCACTGAACCACACCACCGTACCTCACCACACCACCGTACCCCACCCCACCACCGTACCCCACCCCACCACCTTACCCCACATCACCACCGTACCCCACCACACCACTGTACCACCCCACACCACCATACCTCTACCACAGCACCGAACACCACCACATCACTGTACCCCCCCCACCAGCATACCGCACCACAACACCGTACCCCACCTCACCACCATACCCCACCACACGACCGAACCCCTCCACACCACCGTACCCCCCCACACCACCGTAACTCACATCACCACCAAAGCCCACACCACCGTAACCCAAAACACCACAGTACTCCCCCACACCACTGTACCTCACACCACCACCGTACACCACCACACCACCATACCCCACCAGACCACCGTACCCCACCAGACCACTGTACCCCACCACACCACCGTACCACACCACACCACCGTATCACACCACCGTACCACACCACACCACCGTACCCCAACACACCACCATACCCCACCACACCCCTGTACCACACCAGACCACTGTACCGCAGCACTACACCGTACCTCACCACACCAGCATACCCCACCACACCACCGTACACCACCACACCACCGTACCCCCCACACCACCGTACCGCACCCCACTACCGTACCCCACCACACCACTGTACCCCACACCATCGTACCCACCCCACCACCGTACACCACCCCACTACCGTATCCCACACCACCATACCCCAACACACCACACCGTACCTCACCACACCCCACCGTACCTCACACCACCGTACACCACCACACCATGGTACTCCACACCACCATAGCCCCCACACCACCGTAACTCACTCCACCACCATACCCCACCACACCACCATAGCCCCCCATACCACCTTAGCCCACCCACACCACCGTACCCCCCACACCACCGTACACCCCCACACCACTGTACCGCCCCACACTACCGTACCCCACCCCACCACCAAACCCCACCACACCACCGTACCCAAGCGCACCACAGTACCATCCCACACCACCGTACCTCACACCAGCATACCCCCCACACCAGCGTACCCCACCACACCACCGTACCCCACCCCACCACCAGACCACACCACACCACCGTACCTCACCTCACCACCGAACCACACCCCAACAACGTACCTCACCACATCACCGTAAATCACACCACCGTACCCCACCCCACCACCATACCGCACCACACCACTGAACCGCACCACACCACCATACCTCATCACACCACCTTACCCCACCACGCCACTGTACCCCACCTCACCACCGTACCTCACTCCACCACCATACACCCCCACACCACCATACCCCATCACACCCCCGTACCACACCACACCACCATACCGCAGCACACCACCGTACCGCAGCACACCACCGTACCTCACCACACCAGCATACCCCACCACTCCCACCCCACCACCGTACACCACCCCACCACTGTACACCCCCACACCACCGTACCCCACCACACCACCATACCCACCCCACCACCGTACCCCACCCCACCACCGTACACCCCCACACCACTGTACCCCACCCCACTACCGTACCCCACCACAGCACCGTGCCCCACCCCACCCCACCACCATACCCCACCTCACCACCGTGCCCCACCACACCACCATGCCACCCCACACCACTGTACCTCACCACACCACCGTACACCCCCACCCCACCGTAACACCCCACAACACCATACCACACCTCACTACCGTACCCCACCAAACCACCGTACCCCCCACACCACCGTATCCCACCCCACCACTGTACCTCACCACACCACCATACCCCACCACACCACTGTACCCACCACACCACACCACACCACCGTACCCCACCTCACCACCTCACCACCTCACCACACCCCAATATCGTGCCTCACCACACCACCGTAAATCACCCCACCGTACGCCACCCAGCACCATACTGCACCGCACCACACCACTGTCCCGCACCACACCACCATACCACACCACACCCCCGTACCGCACCACACCACCATACTGCAGCACACCACCGTACCTCACACCACCATACCCACCCCACCACCGTACCCTACCTCACCACTGTACACCCCGACACCACCATACCCCACCCCACTACCGTACCCCACCACACCACCGTACCCCACCCCACCACCGTACCCCACCACACCACCGTACCCAGCCCACCACCGTACCCCACCCCACCACCGTACACCCCCACACCACTGTACCCCACCCCACTACCGTGCCCCACCACACCACCGTACCCACCCCACCACCGTAGCCCACCCCACCACCGTACACTACCACCCCACCGTACCCCCCACACCACCGTATCCCCCCACACCACCGTATCCCACCACACCACCGTACCCATCCCATTACCGAACCCCACCACACCACCGTACCCCACCACACCACCGTATCACCACACACCACCGTACCCCACCACACCACCCCACACCACCGTAACTCACCCCACCACCATAGCTCACACCACCGTAGCCCCCCACACCACTGTAACTCACTCCACCACCATACCGCACCACACCACCGTAGCCCCCCACACCACCATACCCCCCACACCACCGTACAACCCCACACCACCGTACCGCCCCACACCACTGTACCGCCCCACACTACAGTACCCCACCCCACCACCGAACCCCACCACACCACCATACCCCCCCACACCACCGTAACCCACCCCACTATCGAACCCCACCACACCACCGTACCCCACCACACCACTGTACCACCACACACCACCGTACCCCACCACACCACTGTACGACCACACACCACCATACCTCACCACACCACCGTACCCCACCACACCACCATACCCCTCCACACCACCGTACCCCGCCCCACCACCATACCCCACCACACCACCATAGAACCCCACACCACCATAGAACCCCACACCACCATAGAACCCCACACCACCGAAACTCACTCCACCACCATACCCCACCACACCACCGTAGCCCCCGACACCACCATACCCCCCACACCACCGTACACCCCTACACCACTGTACTGCCCCACACTACCGTACCCCACCCACCGAATCCCACCACACCACCGTACCCCAGCACACCACCATACCACCCCACACCACCATACCTCACACCAGCGTACCCCCCCACACCACCGTACCCCAACCCACCACCATACCCCACCACACCACCGTACCTCACCTCACCACCGAACCACACCCCAACATCATACCTCACCACACCACCGTAAATCACACCACCGTACCCCACCCCACCACCATACTGCACCACACCCCCATACTGCACCACAGCACCATACCGCAGTACACCACCGTACCTCACCACACCAGCATACCCCACCACACCACCGTACCCCACCACACCACCGTACCACCTCACCCCACCACATCACCGTACCCCACCACACCCCCGTACCACACCAGACCACCGTACCGCAGCACTACACCGTACCTCACCACACCAGTATACCCCACCGTACCCCACCACACCACTGTACCCCACTACCGTACCCCACCACACCACTGTACCCCACACCACCGTACGCCACCACACCACCGTACCCCACCACACCACCATACCCCACCTCACCACCATACCACCACCATACCTCACCACCCCACCGTACACCCCCACCCTACCGTACCACCCCTCACCACCGTACCCCACCACACCACCGTACCCCACCCCACCACCGTACCCCACCACACCACCGTACCCCACACCACCGTAGCCCCCACACCAGCGTAACTCACTCCACCACTGTACCCCACCACACCACCGTAGCCCCGCACACCACCATACCCTCCACACTACCGTACACCACAACACCACTGTGCCGCCTGACACTACCGTATCACACCTCACCACCGAACCCCACCACACCACCGTCCTCCAGCACACCACCGTACCACCCCACACCACCGTACCTCACACCAGCGTACCCCACCTACACCACTGTACCCCGCCACACCACCGTACCCCACCCCACCACCATACCCCACCACACCACTGTACCTCACCTCACCACTGAACCACACCCCAACATCGTACCTCACCACACCACCGTAAATCATCCCACCGTACCCCACCCCAGCATCATACTGCACCACACCACCGTACCGCACCACACCACTGTACCGCACCACACCACCATACCTCACCACACCACCTTACACCACCACGCCACTGTATCCCACCACACCACCGTACCTCACTCCACCACCGTACCCCACCACACCACCACACCCCCATACCACATCACACCACCATACCCCACCACTGTACCCTACACCACCGTACCCCACTACATCACCATACCCACCCCACCACCGTACCCCACCCCACCACCGTACACTCCCACCCCACTGTACCCCACCCCACTACCGTTCCCCACCACACCACCGTACCCCACCACACCACCATACCCACCCCACCACCATACCCCACCACCGTACACCCCCACACCACTGTACCCCACCCCACTACCGTACCCCACCACACCACCGTACCCCACCCCACCGCACCACCGTACCCCACCTCACCACCGTGCCCCACCATACCACCGTACCACCCCACACTACCGTACCTCACCACACCACCGTACACCCGCACCCTACTGTACCACCCCACAACACTTGTACCCCACCTCACTACCATACCCCACCCCACCACCATACCCCAACTCACCACTGTACACCACCATACCACCACACACCACCGTACCTCACCACACCACCGTACACCCCCACCCTACCGTACCACCCCTCAAAACCGTACCCCACCACACCAATGTACTCCACACCACCGTACCCCACCCCAGCGTCATACCCCACCACACCACCGTACACCATCGTACCACCACACACCACCGTATCTCACCACACCACCGTACACCACCACACCACCGTACCCCACCCCACCACCGTACCCCACACCATCGTAGCCCCCACACCACCGTAACTCACTCCACCACCGTACCCCACCACACCACCGTAGCCCCCCACACCACCGTAGCCCCCACACCACCGTACACCCCACACCACTGTACCGCCCCACACTACCGTATCACACCCCACCACCGAACCCCACCACACCACCGTACCCCACCCCAGTACCACACCAGACCACTGTACCGCAGCACTACACCGTACCTCACCACACCAGCATACCCCACCACACCACCGTACCCCACCACCCCACCGTACCCACCCCACCTCCGTACCCCACCCCACCGCCGTACACCCCCACACCACCATACCGCACCCCACTACCGTACCCCACCACACCACTGTACCCCACACCATCGTACCCACCCCACCACCGTACACCACCCCACTACCGTATCCCACACCACCGTACCTCAACACACCACACCGTACCTCACCACACCCCACCGTACCTCACCACACCCCCGTACACCACCACACCATGGTACTCCACACCACCGTAGCCCCCCACACCACCTTAGCCCACCCACACCACCGTACCCCCCACACCACCGTACACCCCCACACCACTGTACCGCCCCACACTACCGTACCCCACCACCAAACCCCACCACACCACCATACCCAAGCGCACCACAGTACCATCCCACACCACCGTACCTCACACCAGCGTACCCCCCCACACCACCGTACCCCACCACACCACCGTACCCCACCACACCACCAGACCACACCACACCACCGTACCTCACCTCACCACCGAACCACACCCCAACAATGTACCTCACCACATCACCGTAAATCACACCACCGTACCCCACCCCACCACCATACCGCACCACACCACTGTACCGCACCACACCACCGTATCTCACCACACCACCTTACCCCACCACGCCACTGTACCCCACCTCACCACCGTACCTCACTCCACCACCATACACCCCCACACCACCATACCCCATCACACCACACCACCATGCCGCAGCACACCACCGTACCTCACCACACCAGCAAACCCCACCACACCACCGTACCCCACCACACCACCGTACCCCACCATACCCACCCCACCAACGTACACCACCCCACCACTGTACACCCCCACACGACTGTACCCCACCCCCACTAACATACCCCACCACACCACTGTACCCCACCTCACCACCGTACCCCACACCACCGTACCAACTCCACCACCGTACCCCACTCCACCACCGTACACCCCCACACCTGTACCCCACCCCACTACTGTACCCCACCACACCACCGTACCCCACCACACCACCATACCCACACCACCACCGTACCCCACCACACCACTGTACCCCACCACCCCACCATACCCACCCCACCACCGTACCCCACCCCACCACCGTACACCCCCACACCACTGTACCCCACCCCACTACCGTACCCCACCACAGCACCGTACCCCACCCCACCACCATACCCCACCTCACCACTGTGCCCCACCACACCACCGTACCACCCCACACCACTGTACCTCACCACCCCACCGTACACCCCCACCCCACCGTAACACCCCACAACACCATACCACACCTCACTACCATACCCCACCAAACCACCGTACCCCCCACACCACCGTGTCCCACCCCACCACTGTACCTCACCACACCACCGTACCCCACCTCACCACTGTGCCCCACCACACCACCGTACCACCCCACACCACTGTACCTCACCACCCCACCGTACACCCCCACACCTGTACCCCACCCCCGTACCCCACCACACCACCATACCCCACCACCATACCCACACCACCACTGTACCCCACCACACCACTGTACCCCACCACCCCACCATACCCACCCCACCATCTTAAATTCAGTTCTCCACAGCTTTGGTTGAGACTGGGTGCTTAAGATGTGCTGCTGGTTTTTAAGGTTAATAAAGCCTAGCTTTAGAAAGGCAATCTACTCTTCATTTCAATTTATTATCTCTAAAGTTGGATATACTAATCAACTACATTGCTCCGGATGTGTACAAGTATATTTTGGACTGTGAAACTTATGAACTGGCTATTTCTACGTTGGAAATTTTTTTTGTTAAACCCAAGAATGAGGTATTTGCAAGTCACCTTTTATCTGCCCATAGGCAGCAGGCGGGAGAATCCTTGGATGCTTATTTACAAGCACTCCGGCGCCTTGGTGCTAACTGTAATTATAAGGCTGTGTCTGCAGAAGAATATAAGGAAGAGTCGGTACGGGATGCATTTATTAATGGATTACTGTCTAGATCAATTCGTCAGCGGTTATTAGAAAATAAAACCTTGGATCTCAAGAGTGCTTTTGAGCAAGCCTCTACATTGGATTTGGCTCAGAGAAGTTCGGATTCTTATGCTCTTTTTGTTCGGCCTGTGACCGTGGTTTCGGCAGTTCCGGATGAAAAGGAATTATGTGGACTTAATAGGAGTGGTTTACCAGATTCTGAAACAGTTTCTACTTCGGCAGCTGTTGCCTCTAGGATTCAGAAGTGTTATTTTTGCGGGAACGCCCGGCACCCCCGTCTGAAGTGCCCTGCCCGGGAGGCTGTGTGTAGTAAATGCGGCAAGGGATGTCATTAAGCACGTGTGCGTAAATCGGTTGCCTCCTCTGCGACTATTCAGCCTTTAGATAGGGCGTTTATTGCATCAGTTTCTGCTGCTTTTGCCCATGGCCTAAACAAAGCTATAGTTATGGCCCAAGTTAATGGGTTAGAAGTGAAGGCCCTTATAGATACGGGCAGTACTGAGAGCTTTATAAGTCTTCAGTTTGTGAGGGAGAAGCGTTTGAAAATTTCGCCTGTTACTTATCAGGTGTGTATGGCTCAGACGACTCTCACCTCACAAGTAGCTGGTTGTTGCCTTGTGAAATTAATTTTCCTAGGTAATACATATACTGATATATGCCTATCTGTTCTGCCTAATCTCTGTGCGGATATTTTGATTGGTCATGATGTGCTTCAATTACATGAGTCTCTCAGTCTTTCTTTTGGAGGAACTAAGCCACCTTTGTCTATTTGTGGATTAACTTCTTTATCCATTTCTCCATTATCACTTTTTTCCAATTTGATGCCGGATTGTAAGCCAATTGCTACCAAGTCAAGAAGGTATAGCAGACAGGATAAAGAATTTATTAATTCTGAAGTTCAACGTCTTTTATCGGAAGGAATCATTGAACCTAGTTTCTCGCCCTGGCGGGCACAGGTAGTTGTCACCACTAATGAGAGACATAAGAAGCGAATGGTGATAGACGACTCTCAAACTATTAACAGGTATACTCAATTAGATGCGTACCCCCTGCCTAAGATTGATGAGCTTATCAATAAAGTATCTCAATATAAGGTTTTTAGCACTATTGACCTAAAGAGTGCTTATCATCAGATTCCTATCGTTAAGAGGGACCAACCATATACGGCCTTTGAGGCTGGCGGAAAGCTGTATCAGTTTTGCCGAGTACCACCCCACCGCACCACCGTACCCCACCTCACCACCGTGCCCCACCATACCACCGTACCACCCCACACCACCGTACCTCACCACACCACCGTACACCCCCACCCCACCGTACCACCCCACAACACTTGTACCCCACCTCACTACCATACCCCACCCCACCACCATACCCCACCTCACCACTGTACACCACTATACCACCACACGCCACCGTACCTCACCACACCACCGTACACCCCCACACTACTGTACCACCCCTCACAACCGTACCCCACCACACCACTGTACTCCACACCACCGTACCCCACCCCAGCGCCATACCACACCACCGTACACCATCGTACCACCACACACCACCGTACACCACCACACCACCGTACCCCACACCACCGTACCCCACCCCACCACCGTACCCCACCACACCACCGTACCCCACACAATCGTAGCCCCCACACCACCGTAACTCACTCCACCACCGTACCTCACCACACCACCGTAGCCCCCCACACCACCGTACCCCCCACACCACTGTACCGCCCCACTCCACCGTACCCCACACCACCATACCTCACCACACCACCATACCCCACACCACCGTACCTCACCACATAACCGTTCCCCCCCACACCACCATAACTCACACCACCAGAGCCCCCACACCACCGTACCCCACCCCACCACTGTACCTCACCACATCACCATACACCACCACACCACTGTACCCCCCACACCACCATACCGCACCACACCTCCGTACCCCACACCACCATACCTCACCACACCACCATACCCCACACCACCGTACCTCACCACATAACCGTTCCCCCCCACACCACCATAACTCACACCACCAGAGCCCACCACACCACCGTACTCCCCACACCACCGTACTCCCCACACCACCACCATACCCTACCACACCACCGTACCCCCCACAAACCACCGTACCCCACCACACCACCATACCCCACCACACCACTGTACCACACCACCCCACCGTACCCCACCACACCACCATACCATACCACACAACCGTACCTCCCCCACACCACCGCACCCCACCACACCACCATAACCCACTACACCCCCGTACCACACCACACCACCGTACCGCAGCACTCCACCGTACCGCAGCACTCCACCATACCTCACCACACCAGCATACCCCACCACACCACCGTACCCCACCACACCACCGTACCCACCCCACCACCGTACAGCCCCACACTACCGTACCCCACCCCACTACCGTACCTCGCCACACCACTGTACCCCACACCACCGTACCCCCCCACACCACCGTACCCCCCCACCACCGTACCCCACCCCACTACCATATGCCACCACACCACCGTACCCCACCCCACCACCATACCGCACCCCACCACCGTACCCCACCATAACACCGTACCCCACAACACCATATCACACCACACCATCGTACGCTACCACCCCACCATAACCCCCACACCACCGTACCCCCCACACCACCGTATCCCATCCCACTACTGTACCCCACCACACCACTGTACCCCAACCCAACCCACCCCCGTACCCCACCTCACAACAGTACCCCACCGCACCACCGTACCACCACACACCACCGTACCCCACCTCACTACCGTACCCCAACACACCACCATACCCTCCACACCACTGTACCCCACCCCACCACTGTACCTCACCCCACCACCGTACACCACCACACCACTGTACCCCCCCACACAACCATACCGCACCACACAACCGTACCTCACCCCGCCACCATACCCCACCATACCACCGACCCCCACCACACCATCATAACCCACCACACTACCATAACCCACACCACCACACCCCACCACACCACTGTACGCCACACCACCGTACCTCACCACACCACCGTATCCCCCCACACCATCGTACCTCACACCACCACTATACCCCACCACACCACCACACCACCATGCCCCCCTACACCACCGTATCCCCACAACACCGTAGCCCCCAGACCACCGTACCGCACCAAACCACCGTACCTCACACCACCACAGTACCCCCCCCACACCACCGTACCCCACCACTCCACCGTACCGCAGCACTCCACCGTACCTCACCACAACAGCATACCCCACCACACCACTGTACCCACCCCACCACCGTAGCAAACCCCACCACCGTACACCCATACACCAACGTACCCCACCACACCACCGTACCACCCCACACCACCGTACCTCACCACACCACCATACCCCACCACACCACCATACCCCACCACACCACCATACCCCACCCCACCAGCATACCCCACCATACCCCACACCACCGTAGCCCCCCACACCACCGTAACTCACTCCACCACCGTACCCCACCACACCACCGTAGCCCCCCACACCACCATACCCCCCACACCCCCACACCACCGTACCGCCCCACACCACCGTACCTCACCACACCACCGTACCCCCCCACACCACCGTACCGCCCCACACCACCGTACCTCACCACACCACCGTAACCCCCCACACCACCGTACCCCCCCACACCACCGTACCCCCTCACCCCACCGTACCCCACCACACCACCGTACAACACACCACCGTACCCCACCGCACCACCCCACACCACCGTACCACCCCACACCACCATACCTCACCACACCACCGCACCCCACCACACCACCATACCCCTCCACACCATCGTACCCCACCCCACCACCCTACCCCACCACACCACCGTAGCCCCCCACAACACCGTAACTCACACCACCACCATACCCCACCACACCACCGTAGCCCCCCACACCACCGTACTCCCCACACCACTGTACAGCCCCACACTACCGTACCCCACCGCACCACCGAATCCCGCCACACCACCGCACCACAGCGCACCACCGTACCACCCCACACCACCGTACCCCAACCCACCACCATACCCCACACCAACGTACCTCACCTCACCACCGAACCACACCCCAACATCATACCTCACCACACCACCGTAAATCACACCACCGTACCCCACCCCACCACCATACTGCACCACACCATCGTACTGCACACCACTGTACTGCACCACACCACCATAACACACCACACCACCTTACCCCATCACGCCACTGTACCTCACTCCACCACCATACACCCCCACACCATCATACCCCACCACACCCCCGTACCGCACACCACCATACCGCAGCACACCAGCATACCCCACCACACCACAGTACCCGACCACACCACCGTACCCGACCACACCACCGTACCCCACCACACCACCATACCCACCCCACCACCGTACACCACCCCACCACAGTACCCCACCCCACTACCATATCCCATCACACCACCGTACACCACCCCACCTCACCACCGTACCCACCCCACTACCGTACCCCACCACACCACCGTACCCCACCCCACCACCATACCCACCCAACACCATACCCCACCCCACCACCGTACACCCCCACGCCACTGTACCACACCCCACTACCGTACCCCACCACACCGCCGTACCCCACCCCACCGCACCACCGTACCCCACCTCACCACCGTGCCACACCATACCACCGTACCACCCCACATCACCGTACCTCACCACACCATCGTACACCCCCACCCCACCGTACCACCCCACAACACTTGTACCCCACCTCACTACCAAACCCCACCCCACCACCATACCCCACCTCACCACTGTACACCACCATACCACCACACGCCACCGTACCTCACACCACCGTACACCCCCACCCTACCGTACCACCCCTCACAACCGTACCCCACCACACCACCATACCCCACCACACCACTGTACTCCACACCACCGTACCCCACCCCAGCGCCATACCCCACCACACCATCGTACACCATCGTACCACCACACACCACCGTACCTTAGCACACCACCACACCACCGTACCCCACCACACCACCGTACCCCACCCCACCACCGTACCCCACACCATCGTAGCCCCCACACCACCGTAACTCACTCCACCACCGTACCCCACCACACCACCGTACCCCCCACACCACCGTACACCCCCACACCACTGTACCGCACCACTCCACCGCACCCCACACCACCATACCTCACCACACCACCATACCCCACACCACCGTACCTCACCACATAACCGTTCCCCCCCACACCACCATAACTCACACCACCAGAGCCCCCACACCACCGTACCCCACCCCACCACTGTACCTCACCACACCACCATACACCACCATACCACCGTACTCCCCACACCACCGTACTCCCCACACCACCACCGTACCCCACCACACCACCGTACACCCCCAAACCACCGTACCCCACCACACCACCATACCCCACCACACCACCGTACCACACCACCCCACCGTACCCCACCACACCACCATACCATACCACACCACCGTACCTCCCGCACCCCACCACACCACCATACCCCACCACACCCCCGTACCACACCACACCACCGTACCGCAGCACTCCACCGTACCGCAGCACTCCACCGTACCGCAGCACACCAGCATACCCCACCACACCACCGTACTCCACCACACCACCGTACCCACCCCACCACCATACAGCCCCACACTACCGTACCCCACCCCACTACCGTACCTCACCACACCACCGTACCCCCCACCACCGTACCCCCCCACCACCATACCCCACCCCACTACCATATGCCACCACACCACCATACCGCACCCCAGCACCGTACCCCACCACACCACCGTACCCCACAACACCATATCACACCACACCATCGTACGCTACCACCCCCCCACACCACCGTACCCCCCACACCACCGTACCCCATCCCACTACCATACCGCACCACACCACCGTACCCCACCCCAACCCACCCCCATACCCCACCTCACCACCGTACCCCACCGCACCACCGCACACCACCGTACACCCCCACCCCACCGTACCACCCCACACCACCATACCCCACCTCACTACCTTACCCCAACACACCACCATACCCTCCACACCACCGTACCCCACCCCACCACTGTACCTCACCCCACCACCGTACCCCACCCCACCACCGTACCCCACCACACCACCGTACCCACCCCACCACCATACAGCCCCACACTACCGTACCCCACCCCACTACCGTACCTCACCACACCACTGTACCCCACACCACCGTACCCCCCCACACCACCGTACCCCCCCACCACCGTACCCCACCCCACTACCATATGCCACCACACCGCCATACCGCACCCCAGCACCGTACCCCACCACACCACCGTACCCCACAACACCATATCACACCACACCATCGTACGCTACCACCCCCCCACACCACCGTACCCCCCACACCACCGTACCCCATCCCACTACCATACCGCACCACACCACCGTACCCCACCCCAACCCACCCCCATACCCCACCTCACCACCGTACCCCACCGCACCACCGCACACCACCGTACACCCCCACCCCACCGTACCACCCCACACCACCATACCCCACCTCACTACCTTACCCCAACACACCACCATACCCTCCACACCACCGTACCCCACCCCACCACTGTACCTCACCCCACCACCGTACACCACCACACCACTGTACCCCCCACACCACCATACCGCACCACACAACCGTAACTCACCCCGCCACCATACCACCGACCCCCACCACACAACCGTACCCCACCACACCACCATAACTCACACCACCACCATACCCCACCATACCACCGACCCCCACCACACCATCATAACCCACCACACTACCATAACCAACACCACCACCATACCCCACCACACCACTGTACCCGACACCACCGTACCTCACCACACCACCATACTCCCCCACACCATCGTACCTCACACCACCACCATACCCCACCACACCACCGTGCCCCCCTACACCACCGTATCCCCACAACACCGTAGCCCCCAGACCACCGTACCGCACCAAACCATCGTACCTCACACCACCACAGTAACCCCCCACACAACCGTACCCCTCCACTCCACCGTACCGCAGCACACCACCGTACCTCACCACTAAAACATACCCCACCACACAACCATACCCCACCACACCACCGTACTCACCCCACCACCGTACACCCACACACCACCGTACCACCCCAAACCACCGTACCCCACCTCACTACCGTACCCCAACACACCACCATACCCTCCACACCACCGTACCCCACCCCACCACTGTAGCTCACCACACCGCCGTACACCACCACACCACTGTACCCCACCACCATACCGCACCACACAACCATACCCCACCCCACCACCATACCCCACCATACCACCGACCCCCACCACACCACCGTACCCCACCACACCACCATAACTCACACCACCACCATACCCCAGACCCCCACACCATCATACCCCACCACACTACCATAACTCACACCATCATACCCCACCACACCACTGTACCCCACACCACCACCATACCACCGACCCCCACCACACCACTGTACCCCACACCACCGTACCTCACCACACCACCGTACCCCCAACACCATCGTACCTCACACCACCACCATACCCCACCATACCACCGACCCCCACCACACCATCATACCCCACCACACTACCATAACTTACACCATCATACCCCACCACACCACTGTACCCCACACCACCACCATACCCCACCATACCACCGACCCCCACCACACCACTGTACCCCACACCACCGTACCTCACCACACCACCATACCCCCCACACCATCGTACCTCACACCACCACCATACCCCACCACACCACCGTACCCCCCTACACCACCGTATCCCCACAACATCGTAGCCCCCAGACCACCATACCGCACCAAACCACCGTACCTCACACCACCACAGTACCCCCCCCACACCACCGTACTCCACCACTCCACCGTACCGCAGCACTCCACCGTACCTCACCACAACAGCATACCCCACCACACCACCATACCCCACCACACCACCATACCCACCCCACCACCGTAGCAAACCCCACCACCGTACCACCCCACACCACCGTACCTCACCACACCACCGTACCCCACCACACCACCATACCCCACCACACCACCATACCCCACCACACCACCGTGCCCCACCCCACCAGTATACCCCACCACACCACCATACCCACACCACCGTAGCCTACCACACCACCGTAACTCACTCCACCACCGTACCCCACCACACCACCGTACCGCCCCACACCACCGTACCTCACCACACTACCGTACCCCCCCACACCACCGTACCTCACCACACCACTGTACCCCCCACACCACCGTACCCCCCACACCACCGTACCCCCTCACCCCACCATACCCCACCCCACTACCGAACCCCACCACACCACAACACACCACCGTACCCCACCGCACCACCGTACCACCCCACACCACCGTACCACCCCACACCACCGTAGCTCACCACACCACCGTACCCCAACACACCACCGTACCCCAACCCACCACCGTACCCCACCCCACCACCCTACTCCACCACACCACCGTAGCCCCCCACAACACTGTAACTCACTCCACCACCGTACCCCACCACACCACCGTAGCCCCCCACACCACCGTACACCCCCACACCACTGTACAGCCCCACACTACCGTACCCCACCCCACCACCGAATCCTACCGCACCCCAGCACACCACCATACCTCACACCAGCGTACCCCACCCACACCACTGTACCTCACACCACCACCGTACACCACCACACCCCACCCCACTACCGTACCTCACCACACCACCGTAACCCACCACACCATACATCACTACAGCACTGTACCCCCTACAGCACAGTACCCCACCACACCACCGTACCCCAGCACACAACCGTACCACCCCACCCCACCCCACACCACCGTACCGCAGCACACCACCGTACCTCTCCACACCAGCATACCGCACCACACCACCATACCCCACCACACCACCGTACCCCACCACACCACCATACCCACCCCACCAGCGTACACCACCCCACCACTGTACACCCCCACACCACAGTACCGCACCCACTACCGTACCCCACCACACCACCGTACCCCACCCCACCACCGTACCCACCCCACCACCGTACCCACCCCACCACCGTACACCACCCCACTACTGTACACCACCACACCACAGCACCCCACCCCACTACCATACCCCACCACACCACCGTACACCACCCCACCACCATACCCCACCACCCCACCGTACCCACCCCACCACCGTACCCCACCCCACCACCGTACACCCCCACACCACTGTACCTCACCTCACCACCGTACCCCACCACACCACCGTACCACCACACACCACCGTACACCCCACACCACCGTACCCCACCTCACCACCATACCCTCCACACCACTCTACCCCACCCCACCACCGTACCCCACCACACCACCGTACCCCACCCCAACACCATACCGCACCCCACCAACGTACCCCACAACACCATATCACACCACACCATCGTACGCTACCACCCCACCGTACCCCCCCACACCACCGTACCCTCCACACCACCGTACCCCATCCCACTACCGTACCCCACCACACCACCGTACCACACCACGCCCCCATACCCCACCTCACCACCGTACCACACCACACCACCGTACCCGACCCCACCACCGTACCCCACCACACCACCGTACCCACCCCACCACCGTACCCCACACCACCTCCGTACACTCCCACTCCACTGTACCTTACCTCACTACCGTACTCCACCACCCCACCGTACCCCACCACACCACCGTACCCGACACCACCACCGTACACCCCCACACCACTGTACCCCACCTCACTACTGTACTCCACCACCCCACCGTACCCCACCACACCACCGTACACTACAACCCCACCGTACCCCCCACACCACCGTACCCCCCCCCGGACCCCACCCCACTACTGAACCCCACCACACCACCGTTCCCCACCCCACCACCGTACCCCACCTCACCACCGTACCCCACCACACCACTGTACCTCACCACACCACCGTACACCCCCACCCCACCGTACACCCCCACCCCACCGTACCACCCCACAACACCGTACCCCACCACACCACCGTAGCCCCCACACCACCGTACCCCACCCCACCACTGTACCTCACCACACCACCATACACCACCACACCACTGTACCCCTCACACCACCATACCGCACCACACCACCGTACCCCACCCCACCACCCCCACCGTACCCCACACCACCATACCTCACCACACCACCATACCCCACACCACCGTACCTCAACACATTACTGTTCCCCCCCACACCACCATAACTCACACCACCACCATAGCCCACCACACCACTGTACCCCACCACACCACCGTACTCCCCCACACCACCGTACCCCACCCCACCACTGTACCTCACACCACCACCATACCCCACCACACCACCGTACCCCCCCACACCACCGTAGCCCCCACACCACCGTACCCCCCACACCACCGTACCCCCCCACACCAACATACCCCACCACACCCCACCACACCACCGTACCACACCACCCCACCGTACCTCCCCCACACCACCGCACCCCACCACACCCCACCACACCACCGTACCACACCATACCACCGTACCGCAGCACTACACCGTACCGCAGCACTACACCGTACCTCACCACACCTGCGTACCCCACAACACCACCGTACCCCACCACACCACCATACCCATCCCACCACCGTACCCCACCCCACCACCATACCACACCACACCACCATACCTGACACCACCGTACCACCCCACAACACCGTACGCCACCTCACTACCATACCCCACCACACAAACGTACCCCCCACACCACCGTACCCCACCCCACCACCATACCGCACAACACCACCATACCCCACACCACCGCACCTCACCACACCACCGTACCCCCCACACCACCGTACCTCACACCACCACCATATCCCCCCACACTACCATACCCCACCTCACCACCGTACCCCACCACACCACCGTACCCCCACACCACCGTACCCCCACACCACCGTACCCCCACACCACCACCGTACCTCAACCACGACCGTACCACAGCCCAACATCGTACCTCACCACACCACCGTAATTCACCCCACCGTACCCCACCCCACCACCATACCGCACCACACCACTGTACCGCACCACACCACCGTACCTCACCACACCGCCTTACCCCACCACACCACCGTACCCCACCACACTACCGTACCTCACTCCACCACCATACCCCCACACCACAACTGTACCCCACCACACCACCGTGCCCCACCACACCCCTGTACCGCACCATACCACTTTACCGCAGCACACCACCGTACCTCACCACACCAGCGTACCCCACCCCACCACCATACCGCACCACACCACTGTTCCCCACCACACCACTGTACATCACCAAACCACCGTACCTCACCACACCACCGTACCTCACACCAGCATACCTCACCGTACATCACCACACCACCGTACCTCACTACACCACCATACCTCACCACACCACCATAACCCCACCACCGTACCCTACCACACCACCATACCCCACCCTACCACTGTAACCCGCACACCACCGTACCCTACCACACCACCGTACCCCACCACACCACCGTACCGCACCACACCACCGTACCCCACCACACCACTGTAAATCACCACACCGTACCCCACCCCAGCACCATACTGCACCACACCACCGTACCGCACCACAGCACTGTACCGCACCACACCACCGTACCGCACCACACCACCGTACCGCACCACACCACCTTACCCCACCACGCCACTGTACCCCACCACACCACCGTACGTCACTCCACCACCGTACCCCACCACACCACCATACCCCACACCACCATACCCTACCACACCACCGTACCCCACCACATCACCATACCCACCCCACCACTGTACCCCACCCCACCACTGTACACCCCCACCCCACTATCATACCCCACCACAGTACCCGACCCCACCACCGTACCCCACCACACCACCGTACCCATCCCACCACCGTACCCCACCCCACCACCATACACCACCACACCACCGTACCCCACCCCACCACCGTACCCCACCACACCACTGTATCCCACCACACCACCGTACCCACCCCACCACCATACACAACCCCACCGTAGCCCCCCACACCACCGTACCCCCCCCACACCACCGTACCCCATCCCAATACCGAACCCCACCACACCACCATACCCCACCCCACCACCGTACTGCACCTCACCATCGTACCCCACCACACCACCCCACACCACCGTACCTCACCACACCACCGTACACCCCCACCCCACCGTACCACCCCACAACACCGTACCACACTTCACTACTGTACCCCACCACAACACCATAGCCCCCACACCACCATACCCCACCCCACCAGTGTACCTCACCACACCACCATACACCACCACACCACTGTACCCCCCACACCACCATACCGCACCACTCCACCGTACCCCACCCCACCACCATACCCCACCACACCACCGTACCCCACACCACCATACCTCACCACACCACTGCACCCCACACCACCATACCTCACCACACCGCCATACCCCACACCACCGTACCTCACCACATAACCGTTCCCCCCACACCACAACTCACACCACCACCAGAGCCCACCACACCACCGTACCCCACAACACCACCGTACTCCCCCACACCACTGTACCTCACACCACCATACCCCACCACACCACCATACCCCCCCACATCACCGTACCCCACCACACCACCGTACCACACCACCGTACCACACCACACCACCGTACCCCACAACAGCACCGTACCACACCACACCACCGTACCTCCCCCACACCACCGTACCCCACCACACCCCCGTACCGCACCACGCCACCGTACCACAGCACACCACCGTACAGCCCCACACCACCGTACCCCACCCCACTACCGTACCTCACCACACCACTGTACCCCACACCACCGTACCCCACCACACCACCGTACCCACCCCACCACAATATGCCACCACATCACCGTACCCCACCACACCACCGTACCCACAACACCATATCACACCACACCATCATAAGCTACCACCCCACCATAGCCCCCCACACCACCGTACCCCCCACACCACCGTACCCCATCCCACTACCGTACCCCACCACACCACCGTATCCCACCCCACCCCCATACCCCACCTCACCACCGTACCCCACCACACCACCGTACCACCACACACCACCGTACCACCACACACCACCATACACCCCCACCCCACCGTACCACCCCACACCACCGTACCCCACCTTACTACCGTACCCTAACACACCACCATGCCCTCCACACCACCGTACCCCACCCCACCACTGTACCCCACCATACCACCGACCCCCACCACACCACTGTACCCCCCACACCACCATACCGCACCACACAACCGTACCCCACCCCGCCACCATACCCCACCATACCACCGACCCCCACCACACCACTGTACCCCACCACACCACCACCATACCGCACCATACCACCGACCCCCACCACACCATCATACCCCAGCACACTACCATAACTCACACCACCACCATACCCCACCACACCACTGTACCCCACCACACTACCGTACCTCACCTCACCACCGTACCCCACCACACCACCGTACCACCACACACC
The DNA here is from genome assembly GCF_052327205.1 of Somniosus microcephalus. NCBI lineage: Eukaryota > Metazoa > Chordata > Chondrichthyes > Squaliformes > Somniosidae > Somniosus > Somniosus microcephalus. The sequence goes on along the minus strand of NC_140989.1, from coordinate 169,800,594 downwards.
ACCGTACACCCCACACCACCGTACCCCACCTCACTACCATACCCCAACACACCACCGTACCCTCCACACCACTGTACCCCACCCCACCACCGTACCCCACCCCACCACCGTACCCCACCACACCACCGTACCCCACCCCACCACCATACCGCACCCCACCAACGTACCCCACAACACCATATCACACCACACCATCGTATGCTACCACCCCACCGTACCCCCCACACCACCGTACACTCCACACCACCGTACCCCATCCCACTACCGTAATCCACCACACCACCGTACCCCACCTCACCACCGTACCCCACCACACCACCGTACCCGACCCCACCACCGTACCCCACCACACCACCGTACCCACCCCACCACTGTACCCCACACCACCGTACACCCCCACACCACTGTACCCCACCTCACTACCGTACTCCACCACCCCACCGTAACCCACACCACCGTAACCCACACCACCACCGTACACCCCCACACCACTGTGCCCCACCTCACTACCGTACTCCAGTACCCCACCACACCACCGTACCCACCCCACCACCGTACACTACAACCCCACTGTACCCCCCACACCACCGTAACCCCCCCACTACTGAACCCCACCACACCACTGTTCCCCACCACACCACCGTACCCCACCTCACCACCGTACCCCACCACACCACTGTACCTCACCACACCACCGTACACCCCCACAACACCGTACCACCCCACAACACCGTACCCCACCACACCACCGTAGCCCCCACACCACCGTACCCCAGCCCACCACTGTACCTCACCACACCACCATACACCACCACACCACTGTAACCCCCACACCACCATACCGCACCACACCACCGTACCCCACCCCACCACCCCACCGTACCCCACACCACCATACCTCACCACACCACCATAGCCCACCACACCACTGTACCCCACCACACCACCGTACTCCCCCACACCACTGTACCTCACACCACCACCATACCCCACCACACCACCGTACCCCCCCCACACCACCGTACCCCACCACACCACCATACCACACCACCCCACGGTACCCCAGCACACCACCGTACCTCCCCCACACCACTGCACCCAACCACACCACACCACACCGCCGTACCACACCATACCACCGTACCGCAGCACTACACCGTACCGCAGCACTACACCGTACCTCACCACACCTGCGTACCCCACCACACCACCGTACCCCACCACACCACCGTACCCACCCCACCATCGTACCCCACCCCACCACCATACCACACCACACCACCGTACCTCACACCACCGTACCACCCCACCACACCGTACCCCACCTCACTACCATACCCCACCACACCACCGTACCCCCCACACCACTGTACCCCACCCCACCACCAAACCGCACAACACCACCATACCCCACACCACCGCAGCTCACCACACCACCGTACCCCCCCACACCACCGTACCTCACACCACCACCATACCCCCCCACACCACCATACCCCACCTCACCACCGTACCCCACCACACCACCATACCCCCACACCACCGTACCCCCACACCACCGTACCCCACCCCACCACCGTACCTCAACCACCACCGTACCACAGCCCAACATCGTACCTCACCACACCACCGTAATTCACCCCACCATACCGCACCACACCACTGTACCGCACCACACCACCGTACCTCACCACACCGCCTTACCCCACCACACCACCGTACCCCACCACACTACCGTACCTCACTCCACCACCATACCCCCACACCACAACCGTATCCCACCACACCACCATGCCCCACCACACCCCTGTACCGCACCATACCACTTTACCACAGCACACCACCGTACCTCACCACACCAGCGTACCCCACCACACCAGCGTACCCCACCCCACCACCGTACCGCACCACACCACTGTTCCCCACAACACCACCGTACATCACCAAACCACCGTACCTCACCACACCACCGTACCTCACACCAGCATACCTCACTACACCACCATACCTCACCACACCACCGTAACCCCACCACCGTACCCTACCACACCACCATACCCCACCCTACCACTGTAACCCGCACACCACCGTACCCTACCACACCACCGTACCCCACCCCACCACCGTACCGCACCACACCACCGTACCTCAGCACGTTACCGTACCCCACCACACCACCATACCTCAGCACACCACCAGAACGCACCACACCACCGTACCTCACCACACCACCGTACCCCACCACACCACCATACCTCACCAGATTACCGTACCCCACCACACCACCGTACCTCACCACACCACCGTACCTCATCACAAGACCGTTCCTCACCACAGCACGGTACCCTACCACACCACCGTACGTCACCACACCATCGTACCCTACCACACCACCGTACACCACCTCACCACCGTACCCCCCCACACCACCATACCGCACCGCACCACTGTACCTCATCATGCCACCGTACCTCACCACATTACCATACCTCACCACACCACCATACCTCACACCACTGCACCCCACCCCACAACCTTACCTCACCACACCACCGTACCTCACCACAGCACCGTACCCCACCACACCACTGTACCTCACCACACCACCGTACCCCACCACACCACTGTACTTCACCACATCCCTGTACCTTACCACACCACCGTACCTCACATCAGCGTACCTCACCACATTACCGTATTGCACCACACCACCCAACCACACCACTGTACCCCACCCCACCACCATACCTCACCCCACCATCGTACCTCACCACACCACTGTAAATCACCCCACTACCGTACCACACCACACCACCGTACCGCACCACACCACCGTACCACAGCATACCACCATAGCGTACCACACCACCGTACCTCACCACACCAGCATACTCCACCACACCACCGTACCTCACCACACCACCATACCTCACCGTACCACACCACCATACCACCCCTCACCGTACCTCACCCCACCACCGTACTCCACCACACCACCGTATGATCTGTTTTAGTGATGCTGGTTGAGGGATAAATATTGAACAGGACACCGGGGAGAACTCCCCTGCTCTTCTTTGAAAATAGTGCCGTGGGATCTTTACCCCCCAACTAAGAGAGCAGATGGGACCTCAGTCTCATCTGAATGACGGCTCCTCCAACAATGCAGCACTACCTCAGTACTCTACTGGAATGTCAGCCTAGATTATGTGCTCAGGTCTGATGGAGTGGGACTTGAACCCACAACCTTCTGATTTAGAGGCAAGAGTGCTCCCCACTGAGCCACAGGTGACAAGGATTAGGGTTATTCATTCAGATCCTATTCATAACAGCTCTCCAACTGTTCAAAAAAGAGTATTTTATTTTGGCAATTTTATTTTATATATATAATTGCTGATAAATTGTCCTTCATCCAGTGGAGTTTCTGATATATCCAGGTATAGACACAGGAGAATCTACTCAAGTTGCTTTGTGATGTCACCCTGTTATTGTGATCCCAGGCGTGTGTAGATAATCTGCGGAGTTTAACTTTCCTCACACTATTCTTCTGCAGTATGTCTCGTTGCAGATCGCTTGCTATTCTTACCTCAAAGGGGCCCCTTTTAGCCCAACCTTCTTCATGCTACACAGCTTCCTCTTTTGGGTTGGACTCCACTCCGCCTGGGCGCCGCCTCCTCCACTTAAAGGCAGCTTCTCTTTCCAAGGAGTCTTCCTGAGGAGCCTCCTCTAGGCGCTGGCTTGCATGTTAACCCCTTCCCATCTGTGAGCGTCCCAGGGAAACTCTGAAACACCCCCTGTGGATAGGGACATGGCAACCATCGCGGGGGGCAGCCGCCTGCTGCAGACCCCCTTCAAACGGTGCCGACTTCTCGCAGCGCATGTCAACGAAAGGCCGGCGACCAAGGCGAGGGCTCCTGCTCGGGGCTTGGACCCCAAGCAGCTCCGAGCGTTTCACACCACACCGTCAGCCCCCAACATCAGCTCCTTCCTCCCGGAGTCCAGCTCCTTCCCCGGGGTGAGGTCGTACGCCGATCTGCTGGACTTTTCCATTCGGGATCCCGAGAAGTTCTGGGGGACTCTGGCCAAGGAGAGGCTGGTGTGGAACCAGCTCTTCCACCGGGTCCACGATTGTGACTTTAGCCGAGGCGCGATCGCCTGGTTTCTGGGAGGACAACTCAACGTGTCAGGTACAAAAAGCCTTCCTGCTGTCAGCAATGCAACTTTTTTCATTTGGCGTGTACTTTCTGAATATTGTTTATTCCTAATAAGCATCTGAACAATACTGGGCAGCACCAATCCCAGATTGATCGTGCCCACCCCAAATAAATGTCGCTTCAGAAAAAGCAGCTTCTTGGAGTTGTTAATGTTCTTCTTCTTACTCCTTCTTAGGCAGTCCCTCGGAACCGAGGATGACTTGCTTCCACACTAAAAATGAGTTCCCAGGTGACTGATGAGTCTAATGTGGGACCTACAGTCTCTGTCACAGGTGGGGCAGACTGTGGTTGAAGGGGTGGGTGGGTGGGGTGCTTGGGTTGACGTGCGCTCCTTGCACTGCCTGCTCTTGGCTTCCGCTTGCTCCCGGCGAAGAGACTCGAGGTGTTCGGCACCTTCCCGGATGCTTCTCCTCCACTTTGTGCGTTCTTGGGCCAGGGATTCCCAGGTGTCGGTGGGGATGTTACACTTTTTCAAGGAAGCTTTGAGGGTGTCCTTGAAGCGTTTCCTCTGCCCACCTGGGGCTCTCTTGCCGTGCCGGAGCTCTGAGTAGAGCGCTTGTTTTGGGAGTCTCGTATCGGGCATGGGGACAATGTGACCCGTCCATCAGAGCTGATTGAGTGTGGTCAAAGCTTCGATGCTGGGGATGTTGGCCTGAGCAAGAACACTGACGTTGGTGCGCCTATCCTACCAATGGATTTGCAGGATCTTGCGGAGGCAGCGTTGGTGGTACCTCTCCAGTGCTTTGAGGTGCCTGCTGTACATGGTCCATGTCTCTGAGGTATCACTGCTGCTCTGTAGACCATGAGCTTAGTGCCGGGTTTGAGATCCTCGTCTTCAAACACTCTCTTCTTCAGGCGACCGAAGGCTGCACTGGCACACTGAAGGCTGTGTTGGACTTTGTTGTCGACGTCTGCCCTTGTTGACAGTAGGCTCCCAAGGTATGGAAAGTGGTCCACATTGACCAAGGCCTTGTCGTGGATTTTGATCATCGGGGGGCAGCACTATGTGGCGGGGGCAGGTTGGTAGAGGACCTTTGTCTTACAAATGTTTAGTGTACGGCCCATGCTCTCGTACGCTTCGGTGAAGGTGTTGACGAGGGTTTGGAGTTCAGTTGTTAATGTACCAGACTCAGGGATATTCTCTCCCTCCAAAACAATGGTGATTGCAATTCACTGTGTGTTGAAGGTATACATAAAACACAGATCTTGCTATTTTGGGTGTGGGATGTTTTATAAGCTTTGTTTACATTTTGTTACATTTTTATCAAACCTATCATCTTTGTTTAGTTTACAATTTAAAAATAGTAAACTTCTTAACTCTGAAAATTTCAGGCTCCACAATGGTTCATTTGATGAACGGTAAAATGATTTTGGATATTTTAGATCATCCTTTAGTCAGGAAGCTGAACAATAAATGATGATAAGTGAGGTACTAAGGAGGCAGTTGTGCGATAACAGAAAAGAGGAAGAACTCGCATTTCTACAGCACCATGTACGACCTCAGGACGCCCCAAAGCACTTTACAGCCAATGAGACACTTTCTGAAGTGTAGTCACTGTTGTAATGTAGGGAAGGTGGCAGTCAATTTACACACAGCACAATCTAGTCCTGGCCAATGTTTATCCCTCAACCAACATCACTAAAAAAACAGATGATCCGGTCATTATCTCATTGCTGTTTGTGGGAGCTTGCTGTGCGCAAATTAGCTGCTGCGTTTCTTTCTGGCGGGGGAGTGGGACTAGCTGAAGTGCTCTTGCAGAGAGCCGGCACGGGTTCTACGGACTACAATTCAGAAGTATGTAATTGTCTGTAAAGTGCATTGGGACGTTCTGAGATCATTAAAGGTGCGTTAGAAAAGCAAGTTCTTTCTTTTTACTCTCACCTCATAACTGAAGCCTCTTGCCTGGGATCACCTTAGTGATCCTCTTCTGCAGCCGCTCCATGGCCTTGAAATCCCTCCCAAAAACTGGACACAGTATTCTAACCGCAACCTACTCAAATTACAGCCCAACTGATAACCCCAAAAGGTCATGAGTGGGGGAGGGGGTAGACGCATAAGAACAGCCTATGATAAAAAAACAACCATTGGCTCATTGAAGCTCATCATTTGTCGACTGATTATATCGGGGGGGCGGAGAGGACATGGGGGGGGGGGGCCGTGATTACATCGGGGGATCGGAGAGGACATGGGGGGGCCGTGATTAGATCGGGCGGGGGACGGAGAGGACATGGGGGGCCGTGATTAGATCGGGGGGGTCGGAGAGGACATGGGGGGGCCGTGATTAGATCGGGGGGGAGAGAGGACATGGGGGGGCCGTGATTAGATCGGGGGGGGCGGAGAGGACATGGGCGGGCCGTGATTAGATCGGGTGGGGTCGGAGAGGACATGGGGGGGCCGTGATTAGATCGGGGGGGGGACGGAGAGGACATGGGGGGCCGTGATTAGATCGGGGGGGTCGGAGAGGACATGGGGGGGGCCGTGATTAGATCGGGGGGGGACGGAGAGGACATGGGGGGCCGTGATTAGATCGGGGGGGTCGGAGAGGACATGGGGGGCCGTGATTAGATCGGGGGGGGACGGAGAGGACATGGGGGGCCGTGATTAGATCGGGGGGGCGGAGTGGACATGGGGGGCCGTGATTAGATCGGGGGGGGGGACGGAGAGGACATGGGGGGCCGTGATTAAATCGGGGGGGGCGGAGTGGACATGGGGGGGCTGTGATTAGATCGGGGGGGTCGGAGAGGACATGGGGGGGCCGTGATTAGATCGGGGGGGGGGACGGAGAGGACATGGGGGGCCGTGATTAGATCGGGGGGGGGCGGAGTGGACATGGGGGGGCCGTGATTAAATCGGGGGGGGTGGACGGAGAGGACATGGGGGGGGCCGTGATTAGATCGGGGGGGGGGACGGAGAGGACATGGGGGGGCCGTGATTAGATCTGGGGGGCGGAGAGGACATGGGGGGGCCGTGATTAGATGGGGGGGGGGGACGGAGAGGACATGGGGGGGCCGTGATTAGATTGGGGGGGGAGAGGACATGGGGGGGGCCGTGATTAGATCGGGGGGGGGACGGAGAGGAGATGGGGGGGCCGTGATTAGATCGGGGGGGGACGGAGAGGAGATGGGGGGGGCCGTGATTAGAGCGGGGGGGGGCGGAGAGGACATGGGGGGGCCCGTGATTAGATCGGGGGGTCGGAGAGGACATGGGGGGTCGTGATTAGATTGGGGGGGGCGGAGAGGTCATGGGGGGGCTGTGATTAGATTGGGGGGGGGGGCGGAGAGGACATCTGGGGGCCGTGATTAGATCGGGGGGTCGGAGAGGACATGGGGGGTCGTGATTAGATTGGGGGGGGCGGAGAGGTCATGGGGGGGCTGTGATTAGATCGGGGGGGAAGAGGACATGGGGGGGCCGTGATTAGATCGGGGGGGGGCGGAGAGGACATGGGGGGCTGTGATTAGATTGGGGGGCGGAGAGGAGATGGGGGGGCCGTGATTAGATCGGGGGGCGGAGAGGACATCTGGGGGCCGTGATTAGATGGGGGGGGGAAGGACATGTGGGGGGCGTGATTAGATCGGGGGGGGGCCGGAGAGGACATGGGGGGGCCGTGATTAGATCGGGGGGGGGCGGAGAGGACATGGGGGGGCCGCGATTAGATTGGGGGGACGGAGAGGACATGGGGGGGCCGTGATTAGATCGGGGGGGGGCAGAGAGGACAGGGGGGGCCGTGATTAGATCGGGGGGGGGGCAGAGAGGACAGGGGGGGCCGTGATTAGATCGCGGGGGGGGGGAGGACATGGGGGGGCCGCGATTAGATCGGGGGGGGCAGAGAGGACAGGGGGGGCCGTGATTAGATCGCGGGGGGGGGGAGGACATGGGGGTGGCGTGATTAGATCGGGGGCTCGGAGAGGACATGGGGGGGGGGCCGTGATTAGATCGGGGGGGGACGGAGAGGATATGGGGGGGCCGTGATTAGATCGGGGGGGGCGGAGAGGATATGGGGGGGCCGTGATTAGATCGGGGGGGCGGAGAGGACATGGGGGGGGCCGTGATTAGATCGGGGGGGCGGAGAGGATATGGGGGGGCCGTGATTAGATCGGGGGCTCGGAGAGGACATCTGGGGGCCGTGATTAGATCGGGGGGGCGGAGAGGACATGGGGGGGCCGTGATTAGATCGGGGGGGGGGGGGACGGAGAGGACATGGGGGGGCCGGATTAGATCGGGGGGGCGGAGAGGACATCTGGGGGCCGTGATTAGATCGGGGGGGGGGGCGGAGAGGACATGGGGGGGGCCGTGATGAGAGCGGGGGGGGGGCGGAGAGGACATGGGGGCCGTGATTAGATCGGGGGGGCGGAGAGGACATCTGGGGGCCGTGATTAGATCGGGGGGGGGGGCGGAGAGGACATGGGGGGGCCGTGATTAGATCGGGGGGGGCGGAGAGGACATGGCGGGGGCTGTGATTAGATCGGGGGGGGACGGAGAGGACATGGGGGGGGGGCCGTGATTAGATCGGGGGGCGGAGAGGACATGGGGGGGCCGTGATTAGATCGGGGGGGGGGACGGAGAGGACATGGGGGGGGCCGTGATGAGAGCGGGGGGGGGCGGAAGAGGACATGGGGGGCCGTGATTAGATCGGGGGGGCGGAGAGGACATCTGGGGGCCGTGATTAGATCGGGGGGGGGGCGGAGAGGACATGGGGGGGCCGTGATTAGATCGGGGGGGCGGAGAGGACATGGGGGGGCCGTGATTAGATCGGGGGGGGGCGGAGAGGACATGGGGGGGCCGTGATTAGATCGGGGGGGGGCGGAGAGGACATGGGGGGGCTGTGATTAGATCGGGGGGCGCGGAGAGGACATGGGGGGGGCCGTGATTAGATCGGGGGGGGCGGAGAGGACATCTGGGGGCCGTGATTAGATCGGGGGGGGCGGAGAGGACATGGGGGGGCCGTGATTAGATCGGGGGGGCGGAGAGGACATAGGGGGGGCTGTGATTAGATCGGGGGGGGCGGAGAGGACATGGGGGGGGCGTGATTAGATCGGGGGGGACGGAGAGGACATGGGGGGGGGCCGCGATTAGATCGGGGGGGATGCGGAGAGGACATGGGGGGGCCGTGATTAGATTGGGGGGACGGAGAGGACATGGGGGGGCCGTGATTAGATCGGGGGGGGGGACAGAGAGGACATGGGGGGGGCCGTGATTAGATCGGGGGGGCGGAGAGGGCACCTGGGGGCCGTGATTAGATCGGGGGGGGGCGGAGAGGACATGGGGGGGCCGTGATTAGATTGGGGTGGTCGGAGAGGACATGGGGGGGCCGTGATTAGATCGGGGGGGCGGAGAGGACATGGGGGGGGGCCGTGATTAGATCGGGGGGGGCGGAGAGGACATGGGGGGGCCGTGATTAGATCGGGAGGGGCGGAGAGGACATGGGGGGGCCGTGATTAGATTGGGGGGTCGGAGAGGACATGGGGGAGGCCGTGATTAGATCGGGGGGGGCGGAGAGGACATGGGGGGGCCGTGATTAGATGGGGGGGGGCGGAGAGGACATGGGGGGGCCGTGATTAGATCGGGGGAGGCGGAGAGGACATGGGGGGGCCGTGATTAGATCAGGGGGGGCGGAGAGGACATGGGGGGTGCCGTGATTAGATCGGGGGGGGCGCAGAGGACATGAGGGGGGGCGCCATGATTAGTTTGGGGGGGTCGGAGAGGACATGGGGGGGCCGTGATTAGATCGGGGTGGGACGGAGAGGACATGGGGGGGGGGGCGTGATTAGATTGGGGGGGAGAGGACATGGGGGGGGGCGTGATTAGATCGGGGGGACGGAGGGGACATGGAGGGGCCGTGATTAGATGGGGGGGGCGCGGAGAGGACATGGGGGGGGCCGTGATTAGATCGGGGGCGCGGAGAGGACATGGGGGGGCCGTGATTAGATCGGGTGGGCGGAGAGGACATGGGGGGGCCGTGATTAGATCGGGTGGGCGGAGAGGACATGGAGGGGGCGTGATTAGATCGGGGGGGGCGGAGAGGACATGGGGGGTGCCGTGATTAGATCGGGGGGGGCGCAGAGGACATGGGGGGGGCCGTGATTAGATCGGGGGGTGCGGAGAGGACATGGGGGGGGCCGCGATTAGATTGGGTGGGTGGAGAGGACATGGGGGGGCCATGATTAGATCGGGGGGGAGAGGACATGGGGGGGCCGTGATTAGATCGGGGGGGGGCGGAGAGGACATGGGGGGGCCGTGATTAGATCGGGAGGGGCGGAGAGGACATGGAGGGGGCCGTGATTAGATCGGGGTGGGGCGGAGAGGACACGGGGGGGCCGTGATTAGATCGGGGGGACGGAGGGGACATGGAGGGGCCGTGATTAGATCGGGGGGGCGGAGAGGACATGAGGGGGGGGCCATGATTAGATTGGGGGGGGCGGAGAGGAAAATGGGGGGGCCGTGATTAGATCGGGGGGTGCCGTGATTAGATCGGGGGAGAGGACATGGGGGAGCCGTGATTAGATTGGGGAGTGCGGAGAGGACATGGGGGGTCCGTGATTAGATCGGGGGGGGGGCGGAGAGGACATGATGGGGGGGGCCGTGATTAGATCGGGGGGAGGCGGAGAGGTCATGGGGGGGGGCCGTGATTAGATCGGTGGGGGCGGAGAGGACATGGGGGGGCCGTGATTAGATCGGGGGGGGCGGAGAGGACATGATGGGGGGGGGGCCGTGATTAGATTGGGGGGGGCGGAGAGGACATGGGGGGGCCATGATTAGATCGGGGGGGAGAGGACATGGGGGGGGTGGCTGTGATTAGATCGGGGGCGGAGAGGACATGGGGGGGGCAGCCGTGATTAGATCGGGGGGGAGAGGACATGGGGGGGGCCGTGATAAGATCGGGGGGGTAGAGGACATGGGGGGGGGGACCGTGATTAGGTCGGGGGGCGGAGAGGACATGGGGGGGCGTGATTAGATCGGGGGGGCAAGAGAGGACATGGGGGGCCGTGATTCGATCGGCGGGGAGAGAGGACATGGGGCGGGGGGCCGAGATTACATCGGGGGAGAGGACATGGGGGGGGGTGCGATTAGATCGGGGGGGAGAGAGGACATGGGGGGCCGTGATTAGATCGGGGGGGAGAGGACACGGGGGGCCGTGATTAGATCGGGGGCGGAGAGGACATGGGGGGGGCCGTGATTAGATCGGGGGGGAGAGAGGACATGGGGGGGCCGTGATTAGATTGGGGGGGGATGGAGAGGACATGAGGGGCCGTGATTAGATCGGGGGGGAGAGAGGACATGGGGGGGCCGTGATTAGATTGGGGGGGGATGGAGAGGACATGGGGGGCCGTGATTAGATCGGGGGGGAGAGAGGACATGGGGGGGCCGAGATTAGATCGGGCGAGAGGGCATGGCGGGGGCGTGATTAGATCGGGGGGGGAGAGAGGACATGGGGGGCCGTGATTAGATCGGGGGGAGCGGAGAGGACATGGGGGGCCGTGATTAGATCGGGGGAGAGGACATGGGGGGCCGTGATTAGATCGGGGGAGAGGACATGGGGGGCCGTGATTAGATCGGGGGGGAGAGGACATGGGGGGCCGTGATTAGATCGGGGGCGGAAAGGGCAAATTCTTACTGCGTACAAAGTGTATCATGCTCGTAACCCCAGGATGGCATAAGGCATTGTGAAGATTAATAAGCGTATCTCCGTGAATCACAGAACAATAAGCCCTTGACAGCGCATCAGCAGCAACATTATCCTTCCCCGGACGATAAACTATATCAAAATGGTAACATGCCAACTCAATCCTCCACCTCATTATTTTATCATTCTTAATCTTTCCAAAATGTTTGACATCAAACATAAAGGACACAGACTTTTGATCAGTCACCAATGTAAAATGTCGCCCCGATAAATAATGTCTCCATTTACGCAGTGCTTCTACTATTGCATACGCCTCTTTCTCTATTGAAGAATGCCTTTTTTCACTATTGTTCAAGGTACGTGAGAAAAAGGCCACAGGTCTTCCATTTTGGTTCAGAGTAGCCCCAATTGCAAAATCAGAAGCGTCCGTCTCAATCACAAAAGGAACCTGCTCATCAATAGAATGCACAACTGCTCCAAGGATATCCTTTTTAAAATTATCAAAACACGTCCTGGCCTCCCATGATAGAGGATATGTCGTAACCCGAATAAGAGGCCAGATCTTCTGTGAAAAATTTGCAATCCAATTAGAATAGTAAGAAAACAGTCCAACAACTCGTTGCAAAGCCTTAGAATTAGTAGGACAAGGTAAATCAATCAATGGTCGCAGACGTTCTGGGTCTGGTTTAATCTTGTTTCCCGAGATAATGTACCCCAGTAGATTTACCTCAGTGGTCGAAAAGGTACACTTCTCTTTATTGAAAGTTAAACCAACTTTTTCCGCAGCTTGAAGGAATCGTTCTAAATTAGAATCATGCTCCACCCTTGATTTGCCACACACCGTGATGTCATCTAAATATGAAAAGGTGTCAGAGAGAGAGTTATCACTTATAAAAGCATCCATTGCCCATTGAAAACAAGCAACACCATTCGTAACACCAAATGGTATTCGGCAAAACTGATACAGCTTTCCACCAGCCTCAAAGGCCGTATATGGTTGATCCTTCTTAACAATAGGAATCTGATGATAAGCACTCTTTAGGTCAATAGTGCTAAAAACCTTATACTGAGATACTTTATTGATAAGCTCATCAATCTTAGGCAAAGGGTAAGCATCTAATTGAGTATACCTATTAATAGTTTGGGAATAGTCTATCACCATTCGTTTCTTATGTCTCTCGTTAGTCGTGACAATGACCTGTGCCCGCCAAGGCGAACAACTAGGTTCAATGATTCCTTCCAATAAGAGACGTTGAACTTCAGAATTAATAAATTCTCTATCCTGACTGCTATACCTTCTTGACTTGGTAGCAATTGGCTTACAATCCGGCATCAAATTGGAAAAAAGTGATAATGGAGAAATGGATAAAGAGGTTAATCCACAAATAGATAAAGGTGGCTTAGTCCCTCCAAATGAAAGACTGAGACTCTCGTGTGACTGAAGCACATCATGACCAATCAAAATATCCGCACAGAGATTAGGCAAAACAGATAGGCGTATATCAGTATACGTATTACCTAGAAGAATCAATTTCACAAGGCAACAACCAGCTACTTGTGAAGTGAGAGTCGTCTGAGCCATACACACCTGATAGGAAACAGGCGAAATTTTCAAATGCTTCTCCTTTGCAAACTGAAGACTTATAAAACTCTCGGTACTGCCCGTATCTATAAGGGCCTTCACTTCCAACCCATTAACTTGGGCCGTAACTATAGCTTTGTTTAGGCCATGAGCAAATGCAGCAGAAATTGATGCAATAAACGCCCTATCTAAAGGCTGAATAGTCACAGAGGAGGTAATTGAACTTGATGATTTACGCACACGTGCGTAATGACCTCTCTTGCCGCATTTACTACACACAGCCTCCCGAGCAGAACACTTCAGACGAGGGTGCCGGACGTTCCCACAAAAATAACACTTCTGAATCCTAGAGGCAACAGCCGCTGAAGTAGAAACTGTTTCAGAATCTAGTAAACCACTCCTATTAAGTCCACATAATTCCTTTTCATCCGGAACTGCCGAAACCACAGTCACAGGCTGATTAAAAAGAGCATAAGAATCCGAACTTCTCTGAGCCACATCCAATGTAGAAGCTTGCTCAAAAGCACTCTTAAGATCCAAAGTCTTATTTTCTAACAACCGCTGACGAATTGATCTAGACAGTAATCCATTAATAAAAGCATCCCGTACCGATTCTTCCTTATATTCTTCAGCCGTCACGGCCTTATAATTACAGTTAACACTAAGGCACCGAAGTGCTTGTAAATAAGTATCCAAAGATTCTCCCACCTGCTGCCTACGGGCAGATAGAAGGTGACGTGCAAATACCTCATTCTTTGGTTTAACAAAAATCTTTTCCAATGTAGAAATAGATCAGGGGGGAGAGAGGACATGGGGGGGCGCCATGATTAGATTGGAGGGGCGGAGAGGACATGGGGGGGGCCATGATTAGATCGGAGGGGCGGAGAGGACATGGGGGGCTGTGATTAGATCAGGGGGAGAGGACATGGGGGGGCCGTGATTAGATCGGGGGGGAGAGAGGACATGGGGGGGCGTGATTAGATCGGGGGGGCGGAGAGGACATGGAGGGGGCCGTGATTAGATCGGGGGGGAGAGAGGACATGGGGGGGGGCGTGATTAGATCGGGGGGGCGGAGAGGACATGGAGGGGGCCATGATTAGATCGGGGGGGCGGAGAGGACATGGGGGGGCCATTAGATCGGGGGGGCGGAGAGGACATTGGGTGGGGACCGTGATTAGATCGGAGGGGCGGAGAGGACATGGGGGAGGGCTGTGATTAGTTCGGGGGGGTGTAGAGAGGACATGGGGGAGGCCGTGATTAGATCAGCGGGGGGAGAGGACATGGGGGGCCGTGATTAGATCGGCGGGGGGAGAGGACATGGGGGGCCGTGATTAGATCGGGGGGGGGAGAGGACATGGGGGGCCGTGATTAGATCGGGGGGGTGAGGACATGGGGGGCCGTGATTAGATCGGGGGGGGAGAGGACTTGGGGGGCCGTGATTAGATCGGGGGGCGGAGAGGACATGGAGGTGGAACGTGATTAAATCGGGGGGGGGAGAGGACATGGGGGGGGCCGTGATTAGATCGAGGGGGCGGAGAGGAAATGGGGGGGCCATGATTAGATCAGGAGGTGCGGAGAGGACATGGGGGGCCGTGATTAGATCGGAGGTGAAGAGGACATGGGGGGGGCTGTGATTAGATCGGGGGGGAGAGGGCATGTGGGGGGCCGTGATTAGATCGGGGGGTGCGGAGAGGACATGGGGGGGCCGTGATTAGATCGGGGGGGCGGAGAGGACATGCGGGGGCCGTGATTAGATCGGAGGTGAAGAGGACATGGGGGTGCCGTAATTAGATCGGGGGGAGCAGAGAGTACATGGTGGGGCCGTGATTAGATCGGGGGCGAAGAGGACATGGAGGGGGAGCCGTGATTAGATCGGGGGTGAAGAGGACATGGGGGGGGTCGCCGTGATTAGATCGGGGGCGAAGAGGACATGGGGGGAGAACATGATTAGATTGGGGAGGGAGAGAGGACATGGGGGCGCCGTGATTAGATCGGGGGGGGAGAGGGGACATGCGGGGAACGTGATTAGATCGGGGGGAGAGGACATGGTGGGGCCGTGATTAGATCGGGGGCGAAGAGGACATGGGGGGGGAGCCGTGATTAGATCGGGGGGGGAGAGAGGACATGGGGGGGAGCGTGATTAGATTGGGGAGGGAGAGAGGACATGGGGCGGCCGTGATTAGATCGTGGGGGCGGAGAGGACATGGGGGGGTGCCATGATTAGATCGGGGGGGGGGCGGAGAGGACATGGGGGGGAGCCATGATTAGATCGGAGGGGCGGAGAGGACATGGGGGAGGGCTGTGATTAGATCGGGGGGGTGTAGAGAGGACATGGGGGGGCCATTAGATCGGGGGGGAGAGAGGACATGGGGGAGGGCTGTGATTAGATCGGGGGGGGAGAGGACATGGGGGGCCGCGATTAGATCGGGGGGGGAGAGGTCATGGGGGGCCGTGATTAGTTCGGGCGGGGGGGAGGACATGGGGGGCCGTGATTAGATCGGGGGGGGAGAGGACTTGGGGGGCCGTGATAAGATCGGGGGGCGGAGAGGACATGGGGGGGCCGTGATTAGATCGGGGGAGGCGGAGAGGACATGGGGGGGTGCCGTGATTAGATCGGGGGGGGCGGAGAGGCCATGGGGGGGCCGTGATTAGATCGGGGGGGGGCGGAGAGGACATGAGGGGGCCGTGATTAGATTGGGGGGGTCGGAGAGGACATGGGGGGGCCGTGATTAGATCGGGGGGGCGCAGAGGACATGAGGGGGGGCGCCATGATTAGTTTGGGGGGGTCGGAGAGGACATGGGGGGGCCGTGATTAGATCGGGGGGGCGGAGAGGACATGGGGGGTGCCGTGATTAGATCGGGGGGGGCGGAGAGGACATGAGGGGGGGCGCCATAATTAGTTTGGGGGGGTCGGAGAGGACATGGGGGGGCCGTGATTAGATCGGGGGGGGCGGAGAGGACATGAGGGGGCCGTGATTAGATCGGGGGGGGCGGAGAGGACATGGGGGGACCGTGATTAGATCGGGGGGGGCGGAGAGGACATGGGGGGTGCCGTGATTAGATCGGGGGGGGCGCAGAGGACATGAGGGGGCCGTGATTAGATCGGGGGGGGCGGAGAGGACATGGGGGGACCGTGATTAGATCGGGGGGGGCGGAGAGGACATGGGGGGGCCGTGATTAGATCGGGGGGTGCGGAGAGGACATGGGGGGGCCGTGATTAGATCGGGGTGGGGCGGAGAGGACACGGGGGGGCCGTGATTAGATCGGGGGTGCAGAGAGGACATGGGGGGGGACCGTGATTAGATCGGGGGGGGGGGCGGAGAGGACATGGGGGGGCCGTGATTAGATCGGGGGGGGGGCGGAGAGGACATGGGGGGGGACCGTGATTAGATCGGGGGGGGGGGGCGGAGAGGACATGGGGAGGGCCTTGATTAGATCGGGGGGGGGGCGGAGAGGACATGATGGGGGGGTCCGTGATTAGATCGGGGGGGGCGGAGAGGACATGGGGGAGGCCGTGATTAGATCGGGGGGAGGCGGAGAGGTCATGGGGGGGGGCCGTGATTAGATCGGTGGGGGCGGAGAGGACATGGGGGGGCCGTGATTAGATCGGGGGGGGCGGAGAGGACATGATGGGGGGGGGCCCGTGATTAGATTGGGGGGGGCGGAGAGGACATGGGGGGGCCGTGATTAGATTGGGTGGGTGGAGAGGACATGGGGGGGCCATGATTAGATCGGGGGGGAGAGGACATGGGGGGGGTGGCTGTGATTAGATCGGGGGCGGAGAGGACATGGGGGGGGCAGCCGTGATTAGATCGGGGGGGAGAGGACATGGGGGGGGGCTGTGATTAGAACGGGGGCGGAGAGGACATGGGGGGGCCGTGATAAGATGGGGGGGTAGAGGACATGGGGGGGGGACCGTGATTAGGTCGGGGGGCGGAGAGGACATGGGGGGGGCGTGGTTAGATTGGGGGGGGGAGAGGACATGGGTGGGGCGTGATTAGATCGGGGGGGCAAGAGAGGACATGGGGGGCCGTGATTCGATCGGCGGGGAGAGAGGACATGGGGCGGGGGGCCGAGATTACATCGGGGGGGAGAGGACACGGGGGGCCGTGATTAGATCGGGGGCGGAGAGGACATGGGGGGGGCCGTGATTAGATCGGGGGGGAGAGAGGACATGGGGGGGCCGTGATTAGATTGGGGGGGGGATGGAGAGGACATGAGGGGCCGTGATTAGATCGGGGGGGGCCAGAGGACATTTGTTGGGGGTGTTGGGGCCGTGATTAGATCGGGGGGAGAGGACATGGGGAGCCGTGATTAGATCGGGGGGGAGAGAGGACATGGGGGGGCCGAGATTAGATCGGGCGAGAGGACATGGCGGGGGCGTGATTAGATCGGGGGGGGAGAGAGGACATGGGGGGCCGTGATTAGATCGGGGGGAGCGGAGAGGACATGGGGGGCCGTGATTAGATCGGGGGAGAGGACATGGGGGGCCGTGATTAGATCGGGGGAGAGGACATGGGGGGCCGTGATTAGATCGGGGGGAGAGGACATGGGGGGCCGTGATTAGATCGGGGGCGGAAAGGGCAAATTCTTACTGCGTACAAAGTGTATCATGCTCGTAACCCCAGGATGGCATAAGGCATTGTGAAGATTAATAAGCGTATCTCCGTGAATCACAGAACAATAAGCCCTTGACAGCGCATCAGCAGCAACATTATCCTTCCCCGGACGATAAACTATATCAAAATGGTAACATGCCAACTCAATCCTCCACCTCATTATTTTATCATTCTTAATCTTTCCAAAATGTTTGACATCAAACATAAAGGACACAGACTTTTGATCAGTCACCAATGTAAAATGTCGCCCCGATAAATAATGTCTCCATTTACGCAGTGCTTCTACTATTGCATACGCCTCTTTCTCTATTGAAGAATGCCTTTTTTCACTATTGTTCAAGGTACGTGAGAAAAAGGCCACAGGTCTTCCATTTTGGTTCAGAGTAGCCCCAATTGCAAAATCAGAAGCGTCCGTCTCAATCACAAAAGGAACCTGCTCATCAATAGAATGCACAACTGCTCCAAGGATATCCTTTTTAAAATTATCAAAACACGTCCTGGCCTCCCATGATAGAGGATATGTCGTAACCCGAATAAGAGGCCAGATCTTCTGTGAAAAATTTGCAATCCAATTAGAATAGTAAGAAAACAGTCCAACAACTCGTTGCAAAGCCTTAGAATTAGTAGGACAAGGTAAATCAATCAATGGTCGCAGACGTTCTGGGTCTGGTTTAATCTTGTTTCCCGAGATAATGTACCCCAGTAGATTTACCTCAGTGGTCGAAAAGGTACACTTCTCTTTATTGAAAGTTAAACCAACTTTTTCCGCAGCTTGAAGGAATCGTTCTAAATTAGAATCATGCTCCACCCTTGATTTGCCACACACCGTGATGTCATCTAAATATGAAAAGGTGTCAGAGAGAGAGTTATCACTTATAAAAGCATCCATTGCCCATTGAAAACAAGCAACACCATTCGTAACACCAAATGGTATTCGGCAAAACTGATACAGCTTTCCACCAGCCTATGGTTGATCCTTCTTAACAATAGGAATCTGATGATAAGCACTCTTTAGGTCAATAGTGCTAAAAACCTTATACTGAGATACTTTATTGATAAGCTCATCAATCTTAGGCAAAGGGTAAGCATCTAATTGAGTATACCTATTAATAGTTTGGGAATAGTCTATCACCATTCGTTTCTTATGTCTCTCGTTAGTCGTGACAATGACCTGTGCCCGCCAAGGCGAACAACTAGGTTCAATGATTCCTTCCAATAAGAGACGTTGAACTTCAGAATTAATAAATTCTCTATCCTGACTGCTATACCTTCTTGACTTGGTAGCAATTGGCTTACAATCCGGCATCAAATTGGAAAAAAGTGATAATGGAGAAATGGATAAAGAGGTTAATCCACAAATAGATAAAGGTGGCTTAGTCCCTCCAAATGAAAGACTGAGACTCTCGTGTGACTGAAGCACATCATGACCAATCAAAATATCCGCACAGAGATTAGGCAAAACAGATAGGCGTATATCAGTATACGTATTACCTAGAAGAATCAATTTCACAAGGCAACAACCAGCTACTTGTGAAGTGAGAGTCGTCTGAGCCATACACACCTGATAGGAAACAGGCGAAATTTTCAAATGCTTCTCCTTTGCAAACTGAAGACTTATAAAACTCTCGGTACTGCCCGTATCTATAAGGGCCTTCACTTCCAACCCATTAACTTGGGCCGTAACTATAGCTTTGTTTAGGCCATGAGCAAATGCAGCAGAAATTGATGCAATAAACGCCCTATCTAAAGGCTGAATAGTCACAGAGGAGGTAATTGAACTTGATGATTTACGCACACGTGCGTAATGACCTCTCTTGCCGCATTTACTACACACAGCCTCCCGAGCAGAACACTTCAGACGAGGGTGCCGGACGTTCCCACAAAAATAACACTTCTGAATCCTAGAGGCAACAGCCGCTGAAGTAGAAACTGTTTCAGAATCTAGTAAACCACTCCTATTAAGTCCACATAATTCCTTTTCATCCGGAACTGCCGAAACCACAGTCACAGGCTGATTAAAAAGAGCATAAGAATCCGAACTTCTCTGAGCCACATCCAATGTAGAAGCTTGCTCAAAAGCACTCTTAAGATCCAAAGTCTTATTTTCTAACAACCGCTGACGAATTGATCTAGACAGTAATCCATTAATAAAAGCATCCCGTACCGATTCTTCCTTATATTCTTCAGCCGTCACGGCCTTATAATTACAGTTAACACTAAGGCACCGAAGTGCTTGTAAATAAGTATCCAAAGATTCTCCCACCTGCTGCCTACGGGCAGATAGAAGGTGACGTGCAAATACCTCATTCTTTGGTTTAACAAAAATCTTTTCCAATGTAGAAATAGATCAGGGGGGAGAGAGGACATGGGGGGGCGCCATGATTAGATTGGAGGGGCGGAGAGGACATGGGGGGGGCCATGATTAGATCGGAGGGGCGGAGAGGACATGGGGGGCTGTGATTAGATCAGGGGGAGAGGACATGGGGGGGCCGTGATTAGATCGGGGGGGAGAGAGGACATGGGGGGGCGTGATTAGATCGGGGGGGCGGAGAGGACATGGAGGGGGCCGTGATTAGATCGGGGGGGAGAGAGGACATGGGGGGGGGCGTGATTAGATCGGGGGGGCGGAGAGGACATGGAGGGGGCCATGATTAGATCGGGGGGGCGGAGAGGACATGGGGGGGCCATTAGATCGGGGGGGCGGAGAGGACATTGGGTGGGGACCGTGATTAGATCGGAGGGGCGGAGAGGACATGGGGGAGGGCTGTGATTAGTTCGGGGGGGTGTAGAGAGGACATGGGGGAGGCCGTGATTAGATCAGCGGGGGGAGAGGACATGGGGGGCCGTGATTAGATCGGCGGGGGGAGAGGACATGGGGGGCCGTGATTAGATCGGGGGGGGGAGAGGACATGGGGGGCCGTGATTAGATCGGGGGGGTGAGGACATGGGGGGCCGTGATTAGATCGGGGGGGGAGAGGACTTGGGGGGCCGTGATTAGATCGGGGGGCGGAGAGGACATGGAGGTGGAACGTGATTAAATCGGGGGGGGGAGAGGACATGGGGGGGGCCGTGATTAGATCGAGGGGGCGGAGAGGAAATGGGGGGGCCATGATTAGATCAGGAGGTGCGGAGAGGACATGGGGGGCCGTGATTAGATCGGAGGTGAAGAGGACATGGGGGGGGCTGTGATTAGATCGGGGGGGAGAGGGCATGTGGGGGGCCGTGATTAGATCGGGGGGTGCGGAGAGGACATGGGGGGGCCGTGATTAGATCGGGGGGGCGGAGAGGACATGCGGGGGCCGTGATTAGATCGGAGGTGAAGAGGACATGGGGGTGCCGTAATTAGATCGGGGGGAGCAGAGAGTACATGGTGGGGCCGTGATTAGATCGGGGGCGAAGAGGACATGGAGGGGGAGCCGTGATTAGATCGGGGGTGAAGAGGACATGGGGGGGGTCGCCGTGATTAGATCGGGGGCGAAGAGGACATGGGGGGAGAACATGATTAGATTGGGGAGGGAGAGAGGACATGGGGGCGCCGTGATTAGATCGGGGGGGGAGAGGGGACATGCGGGGAACGTGATTAGATCGGGGGGAGAGGACATGGTGGGGCCGTGATTAGATCGGGGGCGAAGAGGACATGGGGGGGGAGCCGTGATTAGATCGGGGGGGGAGAGAGGACATGGGGGGAGCGTGATTAGATTGGGGAGGGAGAGAGGACATGGGGCGGCCGTGATTAGATCGTGGGGGCGGAGAGGACATGGGGGGGTGCCATGATTAGATCGGGGGGGGGCGGAGAGGACATGGGGGGGAGCCATGATTAGATCGGAGGGGCGGAGAGGACATGGGGGAGGGCTGTGATTAGATCGGGGGGGTGTAGAGAGGACATGGGGGGGCCATTAGATCGGGGGGGAGAGAGGACATGGGGGAGGGCTGTGATTAGATCGGGGGGGGAGAGGACATGGGGGGCCGCGATTAGATCGGGGGGGGAGAGGTCATGGGGGGCCGTGATTAGTTCGGGCGGGGGGGAGGACATGGGGGGCCGTGATTAGATCGGGGGGGGAGAGGACTTGGGGGGCCGTGATAAGATCGGGGGGCGGAGAGGACATGGGGGGGCCGTGATTAGATCGGGGGAGGCGGAGAGGACATGGGGGGGTGCCGTGATTAGATCGGGGGGGGCGGAGAGGCCATGGGGGGGCCGTGATTAGATCGGGGGGGGCGGAGAGGACATGAGGGGGCCGTGATTAGATTGGGGGGGTCGGAGAGGACATGGGGGGGCCGTGATTAGATCGGGGGGGCGCAGAGGACATGAGGGGGGGCGCCATGATTAGTTTGGGGGGGTCGGAGAGGACATGGGGGGGCCGTGATTAGATCGGGGGGGCGGAGAGGACATGGGGGGTGCCGTGATTAGATCGGGGGGGGCGGAGAGGACATGAGGGGGGGCGCCATAATTAGTTTGGGGGGGTCGGAGAGGACATGGGGGGGCCGTGATTAGATCGGGGGGGGCGGAGAGGACATGGTGGGGCCGTGATTAGATCGGGGGCGAAGAGGACATGGAGGGGGAGCCGTGATTAGATCGGGGGGGGAGAGAGGACATGGGGGGAGCGTGATTAGATCGGGGGCGAAGAGGACATGGGGGGGGTCGCCGTGATTAGATCGGGGGCGAAGAGGACATGGGGGTGAGAACATGATTAGATTGGGGAGGGAGAGAGGACATGGGGGCGCCGTGATTAGATCGGGGGGGAGAGGGGACATGCGGGGAACGTGATTAGATCGGGGGGAGAGGACATGGTGGGGCCGTGATTAGATCGGGGGCGAAGAGGACATGGGGGGGGAGCCATGATTAGATCGGGGGGGGAGAGAGGACATGGGGGGAGCGTGATTAGATTGGGGAGGGAGAGAGGACATGGGGCGGCCGTGATTAGATCGTGGGGGCGGAGAGGACATGGGGGGGGGCCATGATTAGATCGGGGGGGCGGAGAGGACATGGGGGGGTGCCATGATTAGATCGGGGGGGGGCGGAGAGGACATGGGGGGGAGCCATGATTAGATCGGAGGGGCGGAGAGGACATGGGGGAGGGCTGTGATTAGATCGGGGGGGTGTAGAGAGGACATGGGGGGGCCATTAGATCGGGGGGGAGAGAGGACATGGGGGAGGGCTGTGATTAGATCGGGGGGGGGAGAGGACATGGGGGGCCGCGATTAGATCGGGGGGGGAGAGGTCATGGGGGGCCGTGATTAGTTCGGGCGGGGGGGAGGACATGGGGGGCCGTGATTAGATCGGGGGGGGAGAGGACTTGGGGGGCCGTGATAAGATCGGGGGGCGGAGAGGACATGGGGGGGCCGTGATTAGATCGGGGGGGCGGAGAGGACATGGGGGGGCCGTGATTAGATCGGAGGGGCGGAGAGGACATGGGGGGGCCGTGATTAGATCGGGGGGGCGGAGAGGACCGGGGGGGTGCCATGATTTGATCGGGGGGGGCGGAGAGGACATGGGGGGGCCGTGATTAGATTGGGGGCGGAGAGGGCATGGAGGGGGGGGCTGTGATTAGATCGGAGGTGGAGAGGACATGGGGGGAGAACGTGATTAGATCGGAGGGGCGGAGAGGACATGGGGGGGGCCATCATTAGGTCGGGGGGTGGAGAGGACATGGGGGGGAACGTGATTAGGTCGGGGGCTGGCGAGGACATGGGGGGGCCGTGATTAGATCGGGAGGGGCGGAGAGGACATGGGGGGGCCGTGATTAGATCGGTGGGGGAGAGGACATGGGGGGGACGTGATTAGATCGGGGGCTTGGAGAGGACATGGGGGGGGCCGTGATTAGATCGGGGGGGGACGGAGACGACATGGGGGGGCCGCGATTAGATCGGGGGGGGGTGGAGAGGACATGGGGGCGGCCGTGATTAGATCGGGGGGGCGGAGAGGACATGGTGGGGCCGTGATTAGATCGGGGGGGGGCGGAGAGGACACCTGGGGGCCGTGATTAGATCGGGGGGGCGGAAAGGACATGGGGGGGCCGTGATTAGATCGGGGGGGGAGAGGACATGGGGGGGGGCGTGATTAGATCGGGGGCTCGGAGAGGACATGGGGGGGGCCGTGATTAGATCGGGGGGGGCAGAGACGACATGGGGGGGCCGTGATTAGATCAGGGGGGGCGGAGAGGACATGGGGGGGCCGTGATTAGATCGGGGGGGGCGGAGAGGACATGGGGGGCCGTGATTAGATCGGGGGGAGAGGACATGGGGGGGGACCGTGATTCGGTCGGGGGGCGGAGAGGACATGGGGGGTCGTGATTAGATTGGGGGGGGAGAGAACATGGGGGGGCGTGATTAGATCGGGGGGGCAAGAGAGGACATGGGGGGGTGCGTGGTTAGATCGGGGGGGCAAGAGAGGACATGGGGGGGTGTGTGGTTAGATCGGGGAGGGCGGAGAGGACATGAAGGGGCGTGAATAGATCAGGGGGAGAGGATATGGGGGGGGGGCCGTGATTAGATCGGGGGGGAGAGGACATGGGGGGGCCGTGATTAGATTGGTGGGTGGTGGAGAGGACATGAGGGGCCGTGATTAGATCGGCGGGGGCGAGAGGACATGGGGGGCCGTGATTAGATCAGGGGGAGAGGACATGGGGAGGCCGTGATTAGATCGGGGGGGAGAGAGGACATGGGGGGGGCCGAGATTAGATCGGGCGAGAGGACATGGCGGGGGCGTGAATAGATCGGGGGGGAGAGGACATGGTGGGGGGACCGTGATTAGGTCGGGGGGCGGAGAGGACATGGGGGGGCGTGATTAGATCGGGGGGGCAAGAGAGGACATGGGGGGGTGCGTGGTTCGATCGGGGGGGGCAAGAGAGGACATGGGGGGGTGCGTGGTTAGATCGGGGAGGGCAGAGAGGACATGAGGGGGCGTGATTAGATCAGGGGGAGAGGACATGGGGGGGGCTGTGATTAGATCGGGGGCGAAGAGGACATGGAGGGGGCCGTGATTAGATCGGGGGGGAGAGGACATGGGGGGGGCCGTGATTAGATCGGGGGGCAGAGGACATGGGGGGGGCCGTGATTAGATCGGCGGGGAGAGGACATGGGGGGGCTGTGATTAGATTGGGGGTGCGGAGAGGACATGGGGGGGGCCGTGATTAGATCGGGGGCGAAGAGGACATGGCGGGGGCTGTGATTAGATCGGGGGGGGAGAGGACATGGGGGGGGCTGTGATTAGATCGGGGGCGAAGAGGACATGGGGGGTGCTGTGATTAGATTCGGGGGGGGAGAGGACATGGTGGGGGCCGTGATTAGATCGGGTGGGGAGCGGACATGGGGGGCCGTGATTAGATCGGGGGGAGAGGACATGGGGGGCTGTGATTAGATTGGGGGTGCGGAGAGTACATGGGGGGCCGTGATTAGATCGGGGGGGAGAGGACATGGGGGGGCCGTGATTAGATCGGGGGCGAAGAGGACATGGGGGGGGCTGTGATTAGATCGGGGAGGGAGAGGACATGGGGGGGGCCGTGATTAGATCGGGGGCGTAGAGGACATGGGGGGCGCTGTGATTAGATCGGGGGGTGAGAGGACATGGGGGGGCGTGATTAGATCGGGGGGGAGAGGACATGGGGGGGCTGTGATTAGATTGGGGGTGCGGAGAGGATATGGGGGGCCGTGATTAGATCGGGGGCGAAGAGGGCATGGGGGGGGGCTGTGATTAATTCGGGGGGGGAGAGGACATGGGGGGGGCGTGATTAGATCGGGGGGGTGGAGAGGACATGAGCGGCCGTGATTAGATCAGGTGAGAGGACATGGGGGAGGCTGTGATTAGATTGGGGGGGCGGGAAGGACATGGGGGGGCCGTGATTAGATCGGGGGGTGGCGGAGAGGACATGGGGGGGCTATGATTAGATTGGGGGGGCGGGAAGGTCATGGGGGGGCCGTGATTAGATCGGGGGGGGCGGAGAGGACATGGGGGGCCGTGATTAGATCGGGGGGGGGTGGAGAGGACATGAGGGGCCGTGATTAGATCGGGGGCGGAGAGGACATGGGGGGGGGCCGTGATTAGATCGGGGGGGAGAGGACATGGCGGGGGGTGTGATTAGATCGGCGGGGAGAGGACATGGGGGGCTGTGATTAGATTGGGGGTGCGGAGAGTACATGGGGGGCCGTGATTAGATCGGGGGGGAGAGGACATGGGGGGGCCGTGATTAGATCGGGGGCGAAGAGGACATGGGGGGGGCTGTGATTAGATCAGGGAGGGAGAGGACATGGGGGGGGCCCGTGATTAGATCGGGGGCGTAGAGGACATGGGGGGCGCTGTGATTAGATCGGGGGGTGAGAGGACATGGGGGGGCGTGATTAGATCGGGGGGGAGAGGACATGGGGGGGGCTGTGATTAGATTGGGGGTGCGGAGAGGACATGGGGGGCCGTGATTAGATCGGGGGCGAAGAGGGCATGGGGGGGGGCTGTGATTAATTCGGGGGGGGAGAGGACATGGGGGGGGGCGTGATTAGATCGGGGGGGTGGAGAGGACATGAGCGGCCGTGATTAGATCAGGTGAGAGGACATGGGGGAGGCTGTGATTAGATTGGGGGGGCGGGAAGGACATGGGGGGGCCGTGATTAGATCGGGGGGGGCGGAGAGGACATGGGGGGGCTATGATTAGATTGGGGGGGTGGGAAGGGCATGGGGGGGCCGTGATTAGATCGGGGGGGGCGGAGAGGACATGGGGGGGCCGTGATTAGATCGGGGTGGGGTGGAGAGGACATGAGGGGCCGTGATTAGATCGGGGGGGGGCGAGAGGGCATGGGGAGCCGTGATTAGATCGGGGGGAGAGGACACGGGGGGGCCGTGATTAGATCGGGGGGGAGAGAGGACATGGGATGGGGCCCGACATTAGATCGGGGGAGAGGACATGGGGGGGGGCGTGATTAGATCGGGGGGGAGAGAGGACATGGGGGGCCGTGATTAGATCGGGGGGGAGAGGACATGGGGGGCCGTGATTAGATCGGGGGCGGAGAGGACATGGGGGGGGCCGTGATTAGATCGGGGGGGCAAGAGAGGACATGGGGGGGTGCGTGGTTAGATCGGGGGGGGCAAGAGAGGACATGGGGGGGCAAGAGAGGACATGGGGGGGTGCGTGGTTAGATCGGGGGGGCAAGAGAGGACATGGGGGGGCAAGAGAGGACATGGGGGGGCAAGAGAGGACATGGGGGTGCGTGGTTAGATCGGGGGGGCAAGAGAGGACATGGGGGGGCAAGAGAGGACATGGGGGGGTGCGTGGTTAGATCGGGGAGGGCAGAGAGGACATGAGGGGGCGTGATTAGATCAGGGGAGAGGACATGGGGGGGGCCGTGATTGGATCGGGGGGGAGAGGACATGGGGGGGGCCGTGATTAGATCGGCGGGGAGAGGACATGGGGGGGCTGTGATTAGATTGGGGGTGCGGAGAGGACATGGGGGGGCCGTGATTAGATCGGGGGGGGGAGAGGACATGGGGGCGG